>NC_092589.1:92055000-92387500 GCF_047663525.1 Anas platyrhynchos
TATTATTCTTGATTTATTGGATGAACCTTTTCCATGTCAAGACAATAATAATTGGTAAAAACAATGTTGATATCTTTTAAAAGATACAAAAACAAAATATCAATATATCGACAAAATATACATATCAACAAAAACATTGTTGATATCTGTTAGTTAATTATAGATGACACTATCACAGTAACTAAAGGTCCCACCCTGGGACAGGACTATACATAATGATTCATCTTACATATGCAATAAAAAGTCTATAAAAACAGCTGTATTGATATGTAGATTCCGATGAGAATTAATGTTGTTTAATCTACAGGAACTGATACATCCTCACTGATGTATTTAAATTGACTAGAAGGGAACACTTAAGTTTTAGAAATGGACAGACTGTTCTGGTTATTCCATGAAAAGCAAAACAAAACAAAGCAAGCAAATAAACAAACAAAAAAGTGACTCTTTCTTTATCACGTGTTTTTTCTCCATCCTTTCAGATAAAGTAGTAACCTTCTGAAGATTTTGGGATTCTCTTGAAGGGATGATAGTTTCGATGACTGGGGAAAAGCAGATTGTAACATCATATATTGGTTCCCACAAACCAAAGGACAATGCTTCTGAGTCCTGTCTTCTGAAGTTGCTGTTCAGCAGTTTTGGGAAGACTGTATTTTTGCCAGAGGCTAGCAAAAGTTTTCAAACTTAGTGTTTCCTTTCATTATTGTGCCTGCTGAGAAAAATAGTAAGACTCACTTTAATATGTTTTCTGTCTAAATTGCAGGATTTCTCAAAAGCAAATAATCTCAAAAATTTCTTAAAAGCAAATAAAAAGCAAATAAAAAATAAAAAGCAAATAATTTGCCTATTCTTTCAGGCAAGTAAACTGAACTAGAAATGAAATCTTACTTTCTTGGTAACATAGACTTAACTACACTTAAGTATATTTTTACTGTTTTTCTCCTAAAGCAATATTGAAAATGAAGTTGAAAATGAAGTTGAAAGCTTCTCCGAATTCTACTAACAACTACCTAAAAAGGACTCCAAAACAAATAATCTATTGAAATAAACCATACCAAAATCTAATTGGAAACATATGTCTGATTATTTTGTTTTCAGAATGAAACTTGAAATATCCTGAAAAATAAAATTAGTATTTATATTTTGCATTTCATAAGAAAGGGTAAAAGAAGGAAGAAAGAAGAAAACAGGAATAAAGCAGATGGATGTTGGGAAGAGTTCATTATATTTTGCTTTGTCCTGAAATTTCTGTTATATAAAACTGTAAGAAGCTCTTGGCAAGTGTATGATCTTTGATTTTTCCATATTAATTTGAAATTAAATTAATTTTGATCAAGTATCCTAAGAAACAGCATGAAGGCAAAGCAAGACATTGAGATACAAAAATATAAAATGATCTCTGATGGGTCATGTTAAGTGCCCTAGAACTGTTCTGCATTAGTAGTAAGCAGGAGGAGGGTTCTTGGATAGTGAGAAATGCAAGACATTCATTCATAAAAGTAGAAAGCAAAGTAGACCTTGACTCTATATCAAATGATGCAGGAGGGAAAAGACACCTTGCCTTCTGAAAATGTAAATATTTAATTTATAAGAAAGAAAACAAAGAGGTGAACTTCACAGGCCAACGCCATACACCATAGGTGAAAATGTGTCCGTCTTTCTTACTCTCCTTTCATTTATTGTGCATCACTGCCCTTGTGTGTCAACACCAGAGGAGGATAAGGAGCCAACTGTTATTCAGTTTCTAATCCTTCCAGATAATACAGGAAAATCCATGAGAAACGGGTAACCACAGCATTGTCTGTAGCATAGTTCCCAGGCACTTCTGATTCAGAGTTCTGTAATGAAACATATATCTCATAGTCATAATGTATACTCATAGTCTGGGTGCAATGTACCTCTTTTCAACACTCTTGATGAGCTCCTGGCTGCACTCTTTCTTTTATCCTTTCACTTGTGTCTACCCTGGATGCTCTGTATTGGTATTGGTAGCAGCAGGAAAAACAGGGCCTGTCCCAGCCAGGAGCAGTGCAGCTGGGGGACCAGGACCATGACAGTCCCAGGCACTAGGCACCAAACCTTGGATGGGACTGGGCTAAAGCCAAGAAGGGACATGGAGCCACAGATGGAATTAGGATCAGCCCAGGGGAGAGAAACTAGGATCAGACATAACCTGGTAGGCCTTTGGGGCTGGTCAGGGCAGTACAGGCGAGTGCACTGTATTGACACCTACCTATTTCTAGTTGTTTTAACATTTAACTTTTTTTTTTTTTTTTTTCTTTCCCCATTCACTGCTCCTGCAATTATTAGATTTTGTGTTTTAGATTTTCCCTCACTTTAACTCCGTTCCTTCTGGGAAAAAGAGAATAATAATTATCATGAATTAACACGTGCTCATTTGGTTTAAAACCCTTAAAGGAGAATAAAACCTTCAAAAATGGTTACCACAACAAAGTATTTAAGAGTGTTTAAGGACTGAACACGAATATGTGGTACTGCCCAGCATCCTGTGCCAGCATGCAGCCAATTAAAGCTCAAGACTTCAAGGACATCCTGCACCAGAGGTTAGAGATACATATTTCAGAACAACAAGTGAATTTGCATGGACTCTTTTAATCTCATTTTAAGCTATGCAAACTATTAAAATCCATTATATTCAAAAGTAAGAAGTATCACATGCTCATTTCAAGTGGAATGAACAACTTCCTTTTTTAATTTCTCTCAGCTGCTTTCTTTGTTGTCTCATAGTGTTTATATTGGAAAATACAGAAAACAATTATCTCTGTCACCTCTATCATCTTCCCATGACACTCCTGATTATTTTGTTGTTGCTATTTCCCATCAGCTATCTCTTTTCTATACCAAACAGCAAACAGTCCTAGGTTACTTAGCCATTCCTTAATCTAAAGCCATTAAATGTCTTTGATCATTTTTGTCAAGTTTACTGAACCATTTGTTGTTCAACTGTATTCTTCCTCAGATGGAAAAAACTTATTGTACAAAGTATTTATAGAGTAAGGAAAGTAAGAACTTTTACAGAAGCACAACAATGGTTTTTGTTGTTGTTCTTTTTTTTTTTTTTCTTTTCCCTGTTACTACCTCAGTATTTGCATTGCTTTTAATTGCAAATACACAGTAAGTTGACACCATGAATTATGTATCATTCCTCATATTCTCATTTCTGAATGATGATGGTTATCACAGAGTTCATCATTTCACATGTGAAGTTAGAATTGTCTTTCCCATTGTTTTCACTGTACTGTAGTGATTTTATGCAGTCTAAGATAAATAGCTAGCATTTCTGTATAACCTGTTTAGAAGAACAGGTTATATCAGATATATATCTTTTTATCAGATATTAAAATTGTAAAATTTAACAAAATCAGAAGATTACTTGGACATATGAATCTAACAAACATTAAAATATGTCATGTTCACATTGAAACATTCACAGGCAAAGGAGAACTCAATCAATCTGATTTGATAGGCAAGTATGGCTAGTTGAGGTGCCCTGGGGTATCCCTTCTGGCTCCAAATTAATACTTCAGAAGGACATGCATCTCTTTTCGATCCTGTGTTACATCTATCAGGATAAGTCAGAGACTGAGGGACAGGGCAAATGAAAATAGGTATTTTTTAGGCAGATGAATCCTACCCAAGAGCAAATATGTTGTCTGGGCAAGAAATTAGATTTTCTTACCGTGTTGAAATATATCACTAAAAATGAGAATCAGCTTTTTAACATGAATGTATAGAGTAAACTCCAGTAGAGTAAATCGCTTTTTTTTTTTTTTTTTTTTTCCCCAGGATCTGAACACTTATCATCACATATTTTTAAAAGCTCAATACTGTCCTATTATAACTGAATCCATTATAATCCTGTTCTATTATGATTATAATTGTAATTATAATTGACTTTCTTTCCTGATTGTCTGAATGTGCCTCAGTAGTCCAAATAAATCATCACTTCACAAAACATTAAATCTATGCATTTTTATGATCTATGCAATAATGAATGATCTGCACCTCTCACATACATCTCATCCTCCTCTGCAGGAGTCAGAAGATCCTCTTTGAGGATGAAGGATATGCTGGAGTGGGGCAGCAAGATTCAGGACTGTGGCTCCAGCAGTAGTGGAGCCTGGAAAACTCTTGTGAACAATTGTAGCCCTGAAGAGACTCTAGTAGGCTGAATGATTAACCATATTTTATTTATGTATTTACCCCTCGCTCCCCCCCCCCCCCCCCCGCCCTTTTTTCAAGCAACAAAAATAATGAAGAAATAAATGGAAAACTATCATTTTCACCAGGGATTTTGTGCAAAATTGTTACTTTTTTATATGATGTATGATAAACTTGCCTGCGATTCTTGTGAAATACCAATGTTTAATAAATTAAAATTGATGATCACATGAATGGTATCACCTAACAATATGGCAAACATATATTTTCATTTCCTATTTTAAATACAAATAATATGTATGTCTTTAAAATCAATATACTATAAAATTTGAAAAAAAAAATTATCTCTAAATGATAACCCAGAAGTCTGCTTGTGAATGGAAATGTCACCACAGAGTAAAAACAAAGCATTAGTTAACTAATGCTACATTTAGAAGAGCTACATTTAGGCAGCCAAGGTGAAACATAATATAGAATTTTTACTATTTTTATAGAATTTTCTACGTTTAAAAAAAAAAAAAACCACCAACAACAAAAAAACACTGATACAGTAATAAATCATGCAAAGCCAAATATTGGTAAGATTTATATATTTTAATGGTTTGTTTTTAGAAAAGAGTTGTTTGTTTAATGGAGTTTTGGTAATTCATTCCAAAAAAAAACAGAAAGGTCTGCCTAATCAGTGTATTGGGTGGGTTGGGGGAGCTTTTTCAAAACTACTGTAGCAAAATTAAAAGATCTGGTACACATATTTCAGTAGTTAACCTGAAGGGCTGTGCTGAATGGCATTACAATACACTACTTAGTGCTGAGTCACAAATGAAATAAATTATTCAAATAAACCTTTCAACCTAGGTGACAGAGACTGAGGCTGAACTGATTTCAAATCACTCATATCAGACCTTATACAAAAATGCTACAGGAGTTAGCCCTGATACAAACCAAAGTAAAATATTTTATGGTTTTGGTGGAAATGTAAACAATTAATTTGATCATGGGATAGGCATTTCCCTAACAGATGATATTCCAGTGTTGATAAAATATCATTTCTTGATGAACCATCACAAAGGAAAACAGACAGCTGAACTACTCAAACCTAATAAGGCATGAACGTTGAGCTATGTCTGGTCTCTTGTCTCTGGTTTCATAGTTACATGTAAAAACAAAACAACAACAACAAAAGTTAAGGAATTATACAATAGTTCCAACAATCCACAGTACACAAAACCCAGTGAATATTGACACTATCTCTGATTTCCTTTCCTTTTAATGGGAAGTGCTAAAGAGGAAACATCTACTTATTAATGAACATCAAACTCCAGAAAACTTAGCTAATAGATTTTTTCTGGAGTTAAAGGTAGGTCCACTGTGGGCACTGTGGTTTTGTTTGTTTGTTTGTTTGTTTTCCTTTCCCCTGAAAACAGTGTTTATACAGAAAAACCTAAAACTGTTGAACCAGAATTTTGACATATTTTATTCTCAAAGATGCCAGATGCTCTGCTTTTAAATGCTAACACCTAAAATGTTTGCTTTCTCTTACCTCTGCCTCTATTTCACTCATACAAGAAAATAAAAGTGTACTATTTTAAGAGCTACAATTGTCTTCATATCTCTAAGGGAAACACGCAAAGCAATCAAGAGGTCCCATTAGTTCTTGCATCTGTCTATTTCAGGTAACCCTGTGGGGCAGTATTATCTTCTACTTTCTTTCCTTTGTCTTCTCCTTCTGCTACTGATGTTGTTGTTGCATATAACAGCTGTATTGCCAATCTTTCCAGAAGCCAATTCAGTATGATTTCTTCAAGAGGTTATTATCTGACACTAGGCTTTTGCATATTGAAATTGTCCTTTTCTTCAGAAGCTGTAGATATTTCCCATATCTTGCTGCATTCAGCAAAGTATCTAGCACACTACATACAAAACTAGTGAAAAAATAGATAAACTATTGAACATTTCTTCTTTGGTAGGCATGCTTTCATTTAAAGGAAAACCTCTGATTAGCACATGTTAAACAGTATTAGATTTCTAAATTAATTTCATAGATGCATGGAAACATAGAATCATGTAGACTGGAAAAGATCTTAAAGATCATCAAATACAAACAATTTTGGTAGTCCTAAAATATATGTTGGTCACTTTCAGAATATTTTTCTGCTTTTATTTTTGACTTCTTTTGACCTAATCACTTTGTAGTGTTTAGTTTAATCCTAATATTATGAGGTAATATGATGTTATATTTTACATAGTCATCTTTGAATGATATGAAAAAATAAAAAAATAATAAAAAAAATAATAATAATCACATTGCCGATAAACATTTTGTCACTATTTAATGAAAAGGTTTTTATAAATAAAATCTTGATTCCTGTAAAATTCCTCATTCTTAATTAGACTTAGTCTAATTGCCTGTTGCTGTTACTACTTTTCAGGATGAAAACAAATTTCCTGGTCCAATTTCTATTATATTCCAACTCTTGAAATGAAATTACATGTATATCTTGAAATTCTATTGCCACATCTTGAAATATATGACTGATGTTAAAAGACATCTCTATATGGCTTTCCTGGAACTGTGATCACAATTAGAACTGACAGTTACTAACATCACGTTTTTGTGTATTTGAATCTTGTTATATTTCTTTATATTCCTACAATTACAATGTATATTTGCTAAAGGAAGAATCTAGTCATCAATGAGAAAAGTTGTAGAAAAATACGTGAGCATGTTCTTGCTGTGTTTGGATGACAAGAAACATTATTTTTGTCCTCAAGATATTCCAAAGCCTTTCAGCATCTAAAGAAGCACACACTGTACCGTTTTATATCTGTTAAAGGTCAGAATCTCATTTGTACCACAACTGCCATATCTAATTCAGTCTCATACTATGGTAATATTCACATGAAGAAGATCGGTGAATAGGAATGGGAAGAGCATCATATACAAAGCAACACCGTTTTTCTTATCCTATACTCTTGTATCATGTCTTCAGCAGACAGTTGGCTACCAGCTATTTACAGAATACATTCAAAGAATATTAAGCACAAAAGAACAGCATGAATCAGCAATCACTCCTTGTAGAATCCCACTGACAACTCTTATCTCCACAGGTGAAACATAATCCACTGCTGCACTGGGAAGAGGTGTGTAGCATAATACATTTCATGGAAGAATGCTTGACTTAAACCAACTGTAAAGCAGGCAAAGCTGTCTCTCTCTCACAGAACGTATCTTAGCTTTTTTAAGTTTGACTGAAATATGACATAACAGTGCATAATATTTCAGATATATTTTAAAATATTATATATTTCTGACTTGGACAGCTGACCAAAAAGGAACAAAGCACATGTATATATATATTTCTGTTATCTTTTTAAATCTGCCCTTCATTGCTATAGGATTATAAGCATATTTTTTTTTTCCTATTTCAGTTGTTTTTGCTGAACATATTAATTACTCCAGTCAAGGAGCAAAATAAGTAAAATGGCAAAAGCTATTACCATGTCTTATGAAAGTCTGAAGGCCTGTCTTTCCATCCTGATTTCATCCCATAGCCTTCTGGATGGTCTAACATGGGTTCATGAAGGGTAGGTCCTGCCTAACAAATTTGATTTCCTTTTATGATAAGATCATGAAAGTTGACCAAGAGAAACTATCTGATTTTTCTGCTTTTTGGACTTCAGCAAGGCTTTTGACACGGTTTCCCATAGGATCCTACTGGACAAAATGTCCAGCATACAACTTAACGAAAACATCATATGATGGGTGAGCGATTGGATGAAGGGCAGGGCTCAACGGTTGTGGTAAATGGGGCCACATCTGGCTGGCAGATGGTCACTAGTGGGGTCCCTCAAGGCTCCATTTTAGGGCCAATCCTCTTCAATGTTTTTATAAATGATTTGGATGTAGGACTAGAAGATGTTTTGAGAAAATTTGCCAACGACACCAAGCTTGGAGGAGTTGTGGACACCGATGAATGTGGAAAGGCCTTGCAGAGAGACCTGGACAGATTGGAGAGCTGGGAGATCAACAGCCGCATGAAGTTTAACAAAAGAAAGTGCCGGGTCTTGCATCTGGGAAGGGGCAACCCTGGCTGTATGTACAAACTGGGCAATGAGACACTGGAGAGCAGCCCCACAGAGAAGGATCTGGGGTTTCTACTTGACAGCAAGTTGAATATGAGCTAGCAGTGTGCCCTGGCAGCCAGCAGGGCCAACCATATCCTGGGATGCATCAAGCACGGCATTGCTAGTCAGTCGAGGGAGGTGATTGTCCTGCTCTACTCTGCACTGGTGTGGCCTCACCTCGAGTACTGTGTGCAGTTCTGGGCACCACGGTACAAAAAGGACATTAAACTGTTGGAGAGTGTCCAGAAGAGGGTGAAGAAGATGGTGGCCCTTCCCCTAGAGGGGAAGACGTATGAGGAGTGGCTGAGGTCACTGGCCCTGTTCAGCCTGGAGAAGAGGAGGCTAAGGGGGGACCTCATTGCGGTCTACAACTTCCTCGTGAGGGGGAGAGGCAGGTGACCTATTCCCTCATCGGGTCCAACCCCCCTGACAAAGCAGGTTCCTTAGAGCAGGCTGCCCAGGTAGGCGTCCAGACAGGCCTTAGATATCTCCAGAGATACGCACACCAAGGGTTACTGGCAGAGTTTTCATATTAATGTGATATATACATGTTCATTTCATTTCTCATAAGTCTCTTGCATATTCATTAGGTCTCTGAAGGAGACCTATTAACATAGGTTCCCATGCCTATTCACATGAGTGCTAGAGTCCGTGGTTCATTGTCCAGTGTACTCTGGTGGTCTTTTGATGAAGGTCAGAAGTCTTCCTCGCTGCTAAACTTCTGACCCTTCTTTTCTTTGACAGACTTCAGTAGTTCAAGCCATTTAGACTGAATTATTTCTGGCAGTGGTGATTGTTTGCTGTCCTTTTTATAGAAGCCAAACAGATGTACACCCCTTGTCATGTGGAAGTGGAGCTACATACCAACTGATTTTCCAGGCCACAGAAAACAAGAGTTAATCTGAAATGTTCTTATATGTCTGTTTTCTTCCAGTTGCATTTTCCCCAGCTCCATCTAATTCCTGAGCCCTGTCAGAGACAAACAGTGGATTCATAGAGTTTTATGTTAGCCTTTAAAATCACATTTTGAAAATTAATTATGTGGCAGTATCTATCTGCTTGTTATTGTATAGTTAATCAGAGTTTAAACAGCTCCTTCTCAGAATAACTATGCCCTCATAAGTGCAATGATTTTTAGATTTGGACTGCACAAGCATTGTGAAAACAAAGAATATGTATTTCAGAACTGTAGAACGTTAATTAAAACTAGAAGAAGCAAGATAATCAAGGCATACTACTACTATCTATATCACATTTAAGTGTTTATTTGGAAACCTTTACAACTAATTGTCTGCTAGAGAAACAGTTTGTTTAGGCTATGTGAGTTCTTTGCTTGGAAAAATGACATCTTCAGCTGGCACATCAAAAGCTGGCAAAAATATCTGCAAAGATAATTAAAATTGAAAATTCTGCCAGTGTTAAACCACAGCAGTGACAGTTCACCTGTCAGCTGGGGTCAACCCACCACATGGCTGAATAGAAAAAATAATATGTGTAAAAATGTTAAAACAAATGTGCTAATTTCAAAATGTAGAATATGTAAGAATATGTAATCTAAATAACTGAACACTAATCAATTTGTTTAACATATGCTATGATTTGACATCATCATGGAATGGGACTTGTTAATCAGCTTAGATATGTGATGTATACAAGATACACATCCTGAATGGGCTCCTCTACTTTTCTGAGGAAAGTGTTACGTTTTTCCATTTATTGGTGTCTTGATTTAAGTCTTATTTGCATTATTGAATATATTTACCTTATAAGATCATAAGCGCACAGAAAAAGATCCCTATTAGCTTTACAAAATGGAATTATCATTAGCATCATCATCATCACATTCAGTGCTTTATGAGAGTAATTGAATGCACAGATAGCCACAGGTAATTACTTTTTTTTTTTTTTTAATTAAAAATTAAAAATCTATTTGCAGAAGTCTTGTTTATTTCAAGGGGTATCACTAGTTGGAAAGTATTATAATGATTTTAGCTTTCACCTAAGAAAAACTTCTGTCTGCGTTTCATGATATTGGATTAAATCTTTATTCATTTTAATGACATTAGAGATATTTCTTTACATATGAGAAGGAAAAAAATAATAATTGGACATAAAAATACATGTTTATCTAACTGGTAAGAGTAGGAAGACTTTTTTAGAAATCTATCCCCTGAAAAAAAAATAATATATATCTCACCCTTGTGAAAGAATACACTTGAAAATATCTGCTGCAAGAAAGACATTTATAAAAATAGTTTATGAAATAAAACTATGCAGAGCTGTTTCTAGTTAATAACACCAGCTATGATACCAAGAATATTCAAGAAACAGGTAACAATTTCTTTTTGCCCTGCAATGAAATGCAAGTTTTTTGATTACGTATGTTTGACCTTTTAATTTCCTTTGTTTCTACTCCCAACACATATACAAAAACCCTCCCTGACTGTATTTGCTGTCTAATTGAAGAGAATAAATACTACTTAATAATTCATGTCATTGCGTCATTTCAAATAATGAATTTCTAGACCTAGTGATTTCTGCCAGTCATCAGTAATGGTGATCAAAGTAGAATTAATCTATCACTGTTGCAGTCAGACTAATGGTCTGTGATGTCTGGAATGCCACTGAGCTATTAAGAGCATTCCAAAATAAATTTATATTTATTCCAAGAATAAAATTTTGTATCATTTTCCCAGAATTGAAGACAAAATAAATTAATGACAGCAAATAGTGTCTTTTTAAAAACTACACCAGGTAACAATGTGATATGCATACTCTGATAACTCACAGACAAGAGTAGGCTTACATTACATATAGTTCAGAACTATTTTGTTAGTGGATAACAAATTATCAAAAGTAAATGTAGTAAATGCAATTGCACTTGTTTATACTTTAATAAGCATTATTTATATATAGGGGAAAAGTTACATCCATTGGACACTAGTTATAGAGTTAGTTTGATTTAATGTTTGACATCCTTTATATGAGTTCTAGCATCATAGGTTGAATTACATTAGGGATAAGTCTGGTCCTTTATTTGAACTATATTACCTCATAGGAGCGTCAGCAGCTGTGTAAACTGAATTAAATAACACAATCTAGGAATTAAGACAGAGTAATTAACTTGAACACTGGAGCAGGCTTTCCAAAGCACAGATTAAAGTTGTCATTTTCCACTTTGACTCCAGAACTGTTTACTAGAATCATCAGTCAAAGGTAATTAAATCTGCTAATCTGTGAAGGACACTTGGAAAGTAATTTTAATTAATATATATATATATATATTTTAACACGTTAATTATTTACTTTTATTTTCATATCCAGCTTGGATGAGCATATTAAATGCAGAATACTTCCTGATAAAGCATGGGAAAAAAAAAAAAAAAAGTCATTATGGAAAAGAACTTGATTGAACACATGTCCACCAGTGGTCTGGTTAGCCCCTCTCAACTTCTCATTATTAGTTCTTTTAAAATATCATAAAACTGGACTGTCTATCATCCATGAAGTAAATTCACTCAATAACAGAGCTTTTTCTTTTTGCTGACTAAATTTCTGTTCTGAAAAGCTTATGTGAGCAATATCAAGTCTTTAAAAACACAATGTTCTATGTGTTACTCAGATGCAAAGGTGTTATATAAAACCTTAATGTTTAGCCGTTTCATTATGAAATATAAAACAAGGGATTAAAACATGAGGGAAGTCTTGCTTCTTGAAAGTTAGAGAGAATTCAAAATAAGCAATGGAATAATATAGCATTATTCTCCAGTTACCAGAGATGGCATTTTATAATGCTATATATAGCATTATACAGCATTACACTTGCAGGGTACTCATCATAATTCTTGGAATCTCTTGCATATGTGGACAGTTCTTGTCATATAAATAGTTATATCTGGGATGGAACCACATGCATAAATTCTACCTGCTTCAAAACACAGTCAGAACATGAGATTTAGCATAAACATTACTGGAACATTGACATCAAAATGCTAGACATCAAAAATACTAAGTCCATATATTAAACATATTTTTCAATAGAAAATGAGAATATGTCCTGTTCTATAGGATCACTAAAAAACATACCTCAATAGCAAAACTGGATAATGAAAAATCTAAGCTAAATGAATATTCCACTGAGACATCTTCTTGGGAATCTTCTGACACAGAACATGCAGCTTTTTGGCTCCTCCCCTTTTCTCTTCTCTCCTGCTGTCCTTACCCCTTCTCTTCTTTATATTTATTGTCTTGAGTTACAAGCTAAAACAACAACAACAACAACAAAAAAAAAAAACAATAAGAATGTAAATAGTAGAAAGAAAATGTTTTATTTCAAGTATCATGCTAGTACTAATGACCTGTTATGCAAAGAAGACATGCCAAGTTCCTATATTCTTTTAAAAGCAGTTTATAGATCTTATCTATACGAAATCTCTCAAGTGTGTTTGATCTAGAAATTAACCTCTCTCCAACTCTTCTGCTAGATCCCTCCAGTCATTTTCTCATAAATATCCTTCAAATTCTTAGTCTCTCTATCAGTAACAGCTTCTCTTTCAGAAGTTAGACTTTCCATATTGAAAGACTGTAGTTTTACTATGGAAATTCAGTATTCCAGAGCTCTGTTATTTGAAATTCCAAACCAACTCAAATACGGAATTTGAATTTCTCAAAATAAATGTCTAGATATTAAGTTATATCTGTCACTACAACTGTATTGGGTTTACAAGATAAGGGAAGGCTGCAGGGGTGGCATTTGTGAGAAGAGACCAGGTGCTGCCCCCTTGTAGGACATAGCTGGTTCAAGCTATCTCCAGATGCTGGCTAAAGCTGAGCATCTGCCTATCAGCCTAGCTGGTAGTGGTTCTGTAACAGCATATTTAAGAAAGGGTAAAAAAAACACTCCACAGAAGCTGTAAGAGTGAGGAGTGAAAGCAATGTCAGAGAATCAGCCCTGAAGATGCCAAGATTGATGAAGGAGGACAAAGAGATATTCCAGGAGCCAGACTAGAGATTCCCCTACAATCTGTGGAGAAGAAACTGATTACCTTAGAAACAACTAAATTTAAGCGCTGGAGGAAATAATTGTGTGTGTGCGTGATTAATTATTTGATATTTTCTAGTATTAATGAAATTGTACTTTCTACCTATGTTACTGCTACTACTGAAAAGTCTACTTGTGCTTATAATTGCTGATGGATTGCTGTTGCATGGCATAGAGATACAAAATTATGTGCAGAAATCATATGATCATTAACTTACCAAATGTTCTTTCCCTTGGCAGAACCTGCAGTGTGTTGGGCTGCAGTATGCTACAGCACTGAGAACAGAATTGATCACCAGCAGATGTCAGTGCTGAGGGAATATTTGTACTAGAGAACTAGAGAAATTATAACAAGTATGGTTGACTTCAGCAACAGGCTTGAACTGGAATAAAAAAGAAATTCTGTGGTATTGTAGACGTTGACTAGTGTAAAATGATTGGACCTTCTGACAGAGGTGCACAGACAGAGTCAACAGTATCTTTTTATTTTCATTTTTTTATAGGAGTAATTGTAATTATACCTTTTTTTTTATTATTTTATTTATGTTTCTGTGGTTTTGTCAACTGAGATTTTACTTACATTAACAATGAGAATTAGTTTCATTTAGTAGAGTATCTAATGACGATTTTCAATTTACTCTTCTAATGAAGGAGAAATACAATAAATGAGGATAGACTGCATAGTTTTGCCATTTACCATTGTTTTGCCCTATAGGTGCTTCCATTCCATACCCAGTGTTCCTTTACTAAGATGAATCCTAATCTTGTAACACCTTTCTTAAAAGCCAAACCCTCACAACTATGTGAAACTCCAGTGAAATAGATAGGCATTCTATGGACCAGTTTACTAATATTTCCAAATAGTCTGCAAGAATTTGGTCATAAGAAATTATTTTTCATGTCTGTAATATCTTAGTTTACCTTTAATTCCAAGATGAAAAGTGTATTTGTAACTACTGACATTCCCATTTTTTATGTTATTCCATGTAATTCTAAGATATGAAACATAAAATAATCTTTTTTTTTTTTTCTTTCCCCTGAGGCATGATGTCAGGTTTGGTTTTTGTTTTTTTGTTTGCTCATTTTTAAATGAACCTACTAAATTTACTTTTACTTCTTCTACTTTTATAGATTTGGGAATTATTCAACTCTGATATTCAATATTGTTGTCCATGCCATGTCATCCGTTTGCTACTTGTTGATACTGATAAGTCACATATATAATACTTTATTTTTGACATTAGAGACACTAAAAGGAACAGATTGCATGATTATAAACAAATAATTATGACCCCTTTGTGTGATCAAACAGCAGGAGGGGGAAGTCTATGAGAAAGAAAGCTTCTCAAATACCACATCTACAACAAATGGCAATTTAAGATACAGAATTTGTTGAGGTATTTTTTGAAACAGCAAAGATCCCATGGCTTGCTGCAGCTGAGCAAACCAAGCTACCAAGGCAACTATGAGAAGTTCCCGTGACAGTGTTCCCACATCACCCAACTGAGGAATTTAGAAAAATATTGTTACCAGCTTCAAGGACAAGGTCTACGTGACTGCTAATCACAAGGGGGTTGTTTTCTTGTAGGTGGGGTTGTTTTCTTGTGGTTGTTTGTCTGAGTGCTTTTGACCAATAATCTTGTGTGAGACACTATCCGCCTCTGTTTAGTTCACTATAAAAGCTAGGCTATTCGGGCAATAAAATGGAGCATGATCTGACAATACTGGTGTCTGTTGTGCTTTCGGCTGTGCTTCCTGCAACAAGAATTAACCATAAAAATGAAAAGCAAATTGTGTGTGTGTGTTTTAAAGAATGACTAAGTTTCTTCTAAAAAGTATTCTAAATTAAACATTTCACATAGTTTAGTCCCCACCTATTTTAGATCTCCCACACACTTTCTAGAAAAAAATCCACAGAAAACCAACCATAGTAGACACTTTATTTTCCATCTACATAGAAAATTAAATCATTCTGTTGTATGACACAACACAAGTAACACAAATGTTACTTTTATATGTGATAAAAGAATATAAATAAAATTTTGAAAAATTATGTTGTAATTTCTCTTACTTCTCATTTACAGTATTATATTTCCTTAAAAAAAAATATGTTCATAAGAGAAAGGAGGAAACCAAAAGGCAAATCAAAGATGAAGCAATATCAATTACACCAGCTAAGTCATGTATTGTCTATTTGCTGATATGTAGTTGTGGAATAATTGCCTGAGGTGACTTGGAAATTAAACTGATATTCACACACATTTTAAAGAAAAGGTACAGCATTGAAGAAGCTTCAATGGTAGAGTGTAGCTGCATTACATAGAAGTTCCCTAGGCCTCCTGTTAATCACACCAGGGGAACTTGGTGTGCTGACTCTACGAGGAACTGTAAGGAGTATGGAGTAGAGTGAAGATGCTGAGGTTAGGCTCTGTGATAATATGTAAACTTGATTGTTCTTGTGCACACCAAAACCGAAAGCTGCACGTTTGCTAGCCTGAGCCAATGGCCTGTCATGTTTTTTAGAAAATGCTATACTTTGCTGAAAATTGCTTATTTTAATATCATTATAATATCAAAACACAACTCCATCGCAAAAGCCACCCACCTCCAAAGTGCAATCACCCCTCACTGAGCATGGTCTCTGAATTTTTAAGAGCCTATACCTTTAAACAAAAGTGAGAACATTTTGCACTAATTGTAACCAAGATATGCATAACTAGAGTCACTCAAGCTTCACCTAAAAGATAGAAAATAATATAAATTGGCTTGAGAGAGAGAGTGGATGCTGTAGTGTATTTATGTGGCAAGGTTTTTGTAGCAGGGGACCATAGGGGTGGCTTCTGTGAGAAGAATCTAGAAACTGCCCCATGTAAGGTAAGAGCTTGACCACAGCTGAGCCAATAAGTGATGTTGTTTGCATCTCTGTGAGAGCATATTTAAGAAAGGAATAAAATAAAATAAAATAAAATAAAATAAAATAAAATAAAATAAAATAAAATAAAATAAAATAAAATAAAATAAAATAAAATAAAAAATAAAATAAAATAATAATAAAAGAATAAAAAAAGCTGCTACACAAAAGCTGGGATAGTGAGAGAGGAGTGTGAGAAACAGCCTTGCAGGTGCTTTGCAGAATAGGAGCATCAATACCATACTCCTCCTGAAGAAGGCAACAAGTTTCTTAGAACTTGGCATAACCCTTTGTGTTCAAGAAAGGCTGTAACTGGGACCAAGAATGACATTGATATGGGGAGCATGACACAAAAAGAAAGGGGAAAAGATATGAGTGAGTTTCTCAGATAAGAATTTCAACCATTTTTTATTGAAACAATGATGTTTCGGACTACTTTATACTGAAAACATTAGTCAGATTAAGAGTAAATTAACAGAATATATATATACAGAATATATATACATATACATACAATATACATATACTATATATATATACAATATACATTTATATATATATATATATTTATATATATACACAAAATATTTATATACAATATAAATTGTATAATGTGTTCTTTTGTGGTCAACTGAACCCTGAATATATTAGCTATTTAAAATACCTTCCAAGTACCTTTTACTTATACTCATTTATACTCATTTACTACCCTTATGACAGAAGGAACAAGTGTTAATATTCACATTCTGTACAGAGAAGAATATGACATACAGAAGTTATAACAAGTAGTCATTGAGAGATAATTCTCAAGCATCCTATGCTATCCTCCACTATTCTATATTGCAATATATATATATATTATATACATATATATACGTATTATATATATACATGTATATATATGCATATTCAATATATATATATTGAATATATATATTACATATATACATATATACATATAATATAATACATATATACATATAATATATGTACATTCAATATATATATTGAATGTACAAGTGTACAAGCTTATCCAAGAAATTCCCTGGATAAGCTCAAAAAAGGCAGATGCTAACAGCTCTTTCACTTTCAGCAGAGTTTGGAAATGTCTTCAGACTTGCACTATTAAGACATATATTTCCTGAAATTTAAGAGGAATTTTTTTTAAACTATCAGAAACTGATAGTTTAGACAATGAAGATAATACAAATCTTATTAAATACATTGATGTCATGAGAAGCAAAGGAGTTTAGCAGTGAGATTATTCAGCACTATCATTATGCAGAATAAGACCACTCTACAGTTGTAATTTGCTGCTTCGGTTCTTCATTTGACTAGAGAAGTCCAGTCAGATGGAAACTTGAGGACAAGCCATAAAATTTACTTAGACTACTATTTACATCCCCTTCCCCCCCCCCTTCTTTTTTTAGAAAATAAAAACAAATTCTTTTTTTTTTTTTTCCCATGAATCTGTCTATTCATTCTTCGTAAACAACATTCTCTGTTGGTTAGTTGTTTTTTTTGTTGTTGTTTTGTTTTGTTTTTAGTTTGGTTTGGTTTGGTTTGGTTTTAGTGGATAATGGGGCGTTATTATTGGTTTATGATGTAACAGAAAAGCCCTGTAAATCCTAGGTCAGAGTAAGCTGTCTTGCAACATGTTTTGTTATCAACAACAGTGAATAAGATCAGGTTGGGTTTTAAATCATACCATCATGTTTTACAATATAACTACATAAATATCTTCTCTAATGAAATAGAGATACTACATGTGTGAGGTGTGAGAGAGCAGGTGGAGGATCTGATCAGCCTGGTAGCAGAGCTCAGGGAGAAGGCAGAAAGATTAAAGATCTTCAGGGACTGTGAACAGGAGATATTGGTGGTAGGGGGATGGTAGGAACAGATGATCTTGGAGGTCTTTTCCAACTTTAATGATTCTATGATTATATGAAAAAAAAAAAAAAAAAAAAAAAAAAAAAAAAAAAAGAAACAGCAGCAACAACAAAACAACAAAACAACGTCCTGTCCAGATGATGGAACACCCTGGTGGTGTCCTGCCCATCGGGCACATGTAAAGGGAATTTGAATTTTTAGTATATTTGGAGAGAGAAGTAGTGCTAGCAATAGTAGGGCTTCACTTTGGAGTTAGTTTCAGGTAAATTAACAAGCAAATTCTTGCTGCTGATATTAAGACTCTGCCTTGTCACACACATAATATCTACAACGAGTCATTGACAAATTGGAACTTTTACATGTGGCAAGTGAAAAATGTGTTATGGATAATTCTCATTCTACTTTTTTATTGCAAAGCTATATTACTGCTTACACATAAAAATGTTCTCCTCTTAATCACCACTTGAGAGCCCTTGAAATGCAATAGTGATGACTCCTAGCTACTGAGCTAGATAGATGCTAATGCAAAGTGAGTCATTACAATTTAGGTATAACCTACTGCCTAAAACATTCTAATAATTTGAAGGAGTGACATAGGCATGATATACAAATCATATTATGTCTCTAACCAGTTTGAAATACTGCACTCTATTTTCTCAATTATATTAAGGCAAAGCATAGTCTGGCAATCTGTCTCAATGACCTTTTTCTCCTTTTGTGGATCAGCCTTATGATTATATATATTATTTTTTTCAGCTTGCAGAATTAAGCATATAATCAACACACACACACTTTTCCTATTTGGCAGTAATTATCAACCAGTGAAAAAAGTATGAAATTACTTTTTTTGAAAAAAAAATGAAAGTATGAAAGTACTTCTTCAGACAAAGTTTAGCAAGTACTACAGTCATATTTTTTCTCATACGTCCTACTTTCAGAAATGTGATCAAATCCTGTGTGCAGTCATCAGATGATACAGGACCACAACTTCCATCACCATGTCCATAGCACAGCTGGAAAATGTATTGACATAATCAAATCCAGACAATATCTAAGAAAATAAACTTTTGACAACATAAGGAAATATACATGGTAATATCAACATAAAATGGTAGGATCAGGGCAATACTGTGATTCTCAATAAAATAATGTTATGCAATTGCATTTCTTGTAGTGTAATATCCTCTATAAGTTTCTAAATTAAAAGAAAAAATAAAAAAAATAAAAAATAAAAAAGGAAAATTGGAGAAAAAATGTCTTCTTTCTGTATTTTTTAAGATAACAAGTTCTATTTGACTTTTCATATCAAATGTGATAGGCAGAAAAGACAAGCTAATTTAAATTATCATTCCCGACTACCTTAAAAGGTCATTTAGCACACTTACTCATTGATATTTACATAAATATCTTGTGACTTGCTTTTATTCACATCCACACAGTTACCAAACTATTAATAAAAGTTTCCCAAAAGAATTGTTGAATACCTGATTAAAGGTATATGTCAGACTTTTATATTAGTAGGAACTTCTCTTCACAAAAGAACATGTGGACAAAAGCAAAACCCTAGGCTTAACTGGAAATTGAGCCTTTGTTAGTAAAATATTATGATATATTGTCCTTTAAGTGCATTCTAACTGAGAAGAAAGTAGAAGATACTGTAGAATTTCTATTTATTAAAAGTCACATATATTTATTTTTATCATTCAGGGAATATGATTGAAATAAAAATAGACACGAACAATTTACAAAATTTTAAATTGCTCAGAAAGAGTTCATGCCACTTTGATGTATTGAGCATATAAATATTCATAAAATCAGTCATTTCTTAGTGTGTCTAGAAATTAGCTTTGTATTGATTATGCCTAGTTATCTGTTATGTTTGTGACAATATGAAAATGGGCACAAGTTTCTTTCATTGATTTACTGTCCAATAAATAATTTCTATTAATTATTTATTGATTATAAACTTCCATAATAATTTCACTTCTTTCCTCTTTATGCTATCACTGTCAGTTCTAAAGCTAGAACAATCTACTTGATCAAACTTTAAAATCGGTCATGCACACAGGCAAAAATGATATTCATCAGAGTCCTTTAAATTCATGCAGGAATACAAGGTTTGTATCCCTTAATTCATTTCCACCATTTTAGCACATTGCAGGAGGATCATTGAATAATAACCCAAGGCAAGATACCCACCTTTCACTTTGTAATTACTAAAAAAAAAAGGTAATTCTTAAAGTCTTTTTTACTTTTTTAAATAAAGGTGATGAAGACAGGAGTTTCTTTTGTTGTTGTTGTTGTTTGATTGATTGTTTTTTTGGAGGGGGAAGGAAAACAAAAGTTAAGGTAGCAATTCAGAAAGAATATAACGGAATCATCAACAGAGAAAATAAAGTGTATGCTATATCAGAGACAAATCTCTGTCTTTCTTCAGCTGGTGTGTAATATATCTCTAAATACTTCAAATTTAAGACTTACAAGAACTATGCATCTTGTGCTTTTGCCCAGTGAAGTAAAAGCTACAGAGGTGTCTGCAGATGAATAATTAGGGAAAAGCTCAGTAGGAATGTGAAAGATATTAATATCTGCATTGTCAATAAACATAGCATGTCACAGAAATATCTTGGAAAAAGGATGCAAGTAAGCCTGAAACAACCAGAAGCAGAACCCATTTCAGCTATTTTACCCAAAAATATAAATTTTCTGAATTGGAAAAAGTGCACATAATGAAAGATGGTTTAATTTGAATGACAAGTCTCGTCCTCTGCATTCATAACCATGAAATCCATTGTGAAATTTAGAAATCTTTCCTGACACCAATTTGAAAATTAATTCTTATTAACACAAATACCTGGTGGTAAAGGTCAGCTATATATGCGTTTATATTTGTATATATGTGTAATATATGTGAATATATGCAGACTTTGTTCCATTCTGGAATTTTGATTAGATTAGTCTAATTCAGATTACATTAGTCTAGGTAGATTATACAGAGTCAGTATATTTGTAAATTAGAAACTAAAGGTATGATTGTAAATTGATATTTTGTGCCATATAGGTAGTCAAAGAAATGCTGTATAGTGTAATTCTTATGTTCAGTGCATGTCTATTTTATTTTTCAATGTTATGATAGAAAACTATGCTTTTGCTGTTTAAAATAGACATTGAATCATACTCCTCAAGCCAACAGGTGCACCTCTGATCATGAGACGCCTAGGGTCCTGTAGTTAAGCAAGTCAACTTGACACCCAAGAGTACTTATTCTCATTTGGTTTGCAAATATCATTTTCTCAACAGTATCAGGCACAAAACGCAAACTGAAATTAGACAAAAAAAATTCACAGGGAAAAACAAAATAAAACAAAACAAAACTTTTCTACAGGTTATTTTTTGTTGTTGTTTTTGGTTTGGTTTGGTTTGGTTTCACAGTTGGCTGCCATATACAAAAGAAAGTTTATCACTGTGTGGGATAATTTTTAAAAGGGACCAAATACTTACCTAGTTGGAAAGAAAAATAATTCAAATATATTGTATTTACTGTGGAGAACTTTAAATATCACTGCCTCTTTAAGTATTGAGTAGAATTATACACTGTCCTAAAAGGGAAATTTCCTCTAGGGCAATTCTGGACCTACAGAATCTTTGTGTCTTTAAAGTGCTAGTCTGGATCACACTTCCCCTAGTTGTCAAAGCTCATGGAAACTGTAGCATTGTCATTTATCAACACCATGCTGTAGATGAATTTGGACATGTTCCCTGCCTTTGTTATTTTAATTCTGAAATCATATTGCACAAATAAAAAGTAAGCAAATAGAGAAGCAATCATAACTACACAGTAAATATATATTATATATATATATAATATTTATATATTTTATACTCTCATGTGTTTGTGGTTATAGCATACGTATTTAAAAAAAAAAATAAAAATCAGATTAATTCTTAACAAAAAAGGAGCACATGAATTAAGGCTGTTCACTGGAATTTGCTTTGAGTAATCACCCTACAGTTCTGTTACAATGAATAATTCCCATAGCAACCCCTACTGCCATATGGCACCAAAATTTCCTCTTGTACCTTAAGGACAAAATCTCCTCTTGTACCTCAAGGACTGCAAAACAATGTTTAAAAATAACAGTTTTGTAATTCTTAATTTTGTCCTAGGGACAGCCTGGGAAAATTAATTAATTAATTAATTAATTAATAAAACAGAGAAAGAACACAGTAATATGAAATGGACATATTTATTTAAGGGGCATCTGAATCCTCCATATGTACTTACAATGTGACAGATTTGATAATCCATTAATTTTTCTTAACAGAATTGCAATGGCCAAAAGCCAGTTTAAATAGGATTTAGTCATGTGTCATCACAGAATCATATAATTTGAGTTAGAAAGTACATCACGAGGTTTGGTAATGTATCTGTATGAAAGATCTGTATGAAAGAATAAAAGAAAAATGGCACCAAATGCTAAAAATAATATATACCCGAGTCAGAGTTGTAGAATGTGAATTTCATTGATCAAAGAAAATACACATGACAGCCTCTAGTATAAACTGTATATATTATTGTTTTCACTAGGTTGATATATTATTCAGTTGTCTCTCCTTCACAAATTCACAGTGTACCAATTATAATTTTTGGATCAGTGTTTTTCATCTGAAAGAGCACAGTGATTTAAGAAAATAGCTATTACTCCCACTTCTTATTCTCAGTGCAGTGTACAAGTCATCAGACATGCTTTTAAGATTCTTTTAAATTATGTTCCTTTTCTTGGTTACTTTACCATAGCCCCTGGACACACAGTGAAGAAATGAGGCCTTGGACCTTATATGCCCATTCTTCTACAATAAAGCCTTATCTGTGCACATTCTTTCCTTGAAACGTATCTGTGAGGGTACTCCGTGTTTGTAATTGAGCTCCACAAAACAGTTGGGATACGTAGCGCGTGAAGGCTTAGCATAAGTCTAAAATTAAACTATTTTTTAGTCAACACATAGAACAAACTCACAATCATAAACTAATAAATCCTGAGTTATTTAGCTTTTATCATTGTTATCATCAACCTGAAATATTTTCTGCCCTAAGGTTGTATTACTCTGTCACATCTAGCATCCTGAGCTTGTTTCCTCAAACTTTCTATTTTAGTCCATGACTGACTTGCTTTTGATTTGACTTACAGCAAAACTGGCTTCACTTTATATAACACATCTTTGACTAAAGTGGTCCTCTTTTCCATAGACACATGCCATTTTGTTGCCACTTTTCATTGCAAATCAGCACATTCCCTACCAATGCTTGGTTTCATAGCCTTCTATATTTAAGATACATTCATGAACAGCTGACAAACAAAATTATTCTCTGGACTGAGTGGAAGGGACTCCTTTTATTGGAAGGGACCATTTGAGAGCATCTAGTTCAATCTCCTGCCATGGGCAGGGACACCTTCCACAAGATCAAGCTGTCCAAAGCCACATCCAACCTGGCCTTGAATACTTCCAGGGAGGAGGTATCAACAGCTTATCTGGGAAACTTGTTCCAGTGCCTCACCACCCTCTGAGTAAAGAATTTATTCCAAATATGTAATCTAAATCTACCATCTTTCAGTTCAGAAGCACTGCTCCTTATCTGATGACTACATGCCCCTGTAAATAGCATCTCCATCTTTCTTATAAAGCCCTCCTTAAGTACTGGAAAGCTGCTTCTCCAGGCTAAACAAGCCCAGCTCTCTCTGTCTTACTTCACAAGAGAGGTGCTCCAGTCCTCTGATCATTTTTATCACCCTTCTCTGGACCCACTGTAAAAGGTCTTTCTCAATGGCTCATCTGTAAAAGTAATGATCATGGATATTTAGAAGACTCCTACTTTCTTTTCATATTTTCCCTACATGGAAATAACATTGTACAGATGTGAATTTACAACAATGCTAATAGCTAGTTAGTGTCAAAGAAAAAAATAACACAGTGTATAATTGGAGTGAAAGAGAATATCAGAAAACACATCTGGTGAAGGTTGCAGAATTACAAAATACCATACAGATTGAATTTCCTACTGTTGGGATAAATATTTCTGTTCAAATAGAGGGCTTAACCAAAGCTGGTGTTGCATCCACATGGTGTTTTCAATGGACAGTTTTCAAAAATTATAACCTGAAGGTAAATAAATTGTGAGCATTTTTGTAGGTAAACGTAAAAATTGTGGCTGTGGTTGTCTGACAGAAAATAAAAGGACGACAGCAACAGATACTGTTACAGTAATTTAGTCACAGGGAGAATGAAATTCTATTAGGGAACTTTTGCCTTAAATAAGAATCCTTCTTGCAAGTATAATACATTTCTAATAAGTCTGAAGTAAATATGTGAGGTGAACTTAGCCTCTGATAAATAAAATAGTCCAGAGCATACAATATTACTTATTTCAGGATATACCTGAAGATTTAGAACAAATTAGTATTTCAGACTTCAAATATCAAGGATCAGTTTAATAACCAGTATCAGAAACCATTCTGTTTGTTCTATTTGAGTTATTGTGTTTCCTGTAAGGCTACTCAAAACCATCTGACAAAAGTGACATGTTTTGTGGAGGTACTTGCAAGTAGTTCTTGTGTCCACAAGTGCTTTCTATGGCAGTATCATTTAATCTTCAATGTAGTTTTTCAGGATGGTAATTTTGCCCTAGTATAAGTTGACAGCACTAAGATCTTTTCATGGTTATTTTTACAATGTTATTTCAAAAGAGAACGAAGGCATAGAAGGCTAATATAGCAATTGTCTAAGCTGTCACTTGGCACAGAAAAGGGAAAAGAAAACAAATGATAGCTATTTATTTATTTGTTTATTTTTCAGAGCAAGATATCAGTGTTGGATTTGGATGATAAAATCTATAATATGGGTTATTTACTATGGCACCATAAAAATAATAAAGGTAAACTATGTTTTTGACAGGTTGCTGCTAAGAACAAAGATAAACTTGCCAAAATACTGCTAAAGCATCAGAACAATATATTTCTAGTAAATGTTTTCCCCAAAGAAGTCTTAAATAACAAATGGGTTCAAAATAGGTCTCTAGTCTTGCTACAGAAGTTTATGTATCATCCCAAAACAAACTTAGACAAATCTGTAGTTTTTGCAGAGCAGACATATATATGTCAAAATGTCTTTAGCAGCAGAAACAAGGCATTAGAGAAATGCTGATTCCTTAAAGACTGATGGGAGGTCCCTAGATGTTGACATAAAGTAATATGTGTACAATAACAAATACTTGCGAGTCTTTAATCATTACTGTTTTTATGATTATTATTATTATTATTATTGTTCTTAGGAAGAATTATCTTTTTTTTTTTGTCATTGTATTTTTTTTTCTTTAACAGTGTTACAACTGAAATACTATTAATTCTCTCAAGAATACCCTTTTCAAATGTCTATTGTTCTCAAGGCAATGAGGTTAAAAAAGCTGGCAGTAGCTTTTAGAAGTGTCCTTTATCAAAATGGCCAAAATATTCCATCACTGTTTTTAATAGTATTAAAAGAAACTGCCCTTACCAAAAGCAATGTCTCCTTAAATATTAGGAACTTCTCTGACATATTGTGATGGAAAGAAAAATCAGTTGTACTTAATACTGAGACTTAAAGAAGAAAGGAAAAAACAAAAACAAAACACAACAAAACAAAACAAAAGCCTGTATTTACAGTAATCGAAGGATTGAAGGTAAGAATCTAAAACCAGTTATCCATTTCAAAACCCATGAAATAGGATACCTGTTCATTCTTACTATTTTTTTTTCTCATAAAGTGAAATTAATCTCTTCCTCTTAAATTCTAGTGCATTTTATTCTATTTTAGTGTTTATACTTTTTTTTTTTTTTCTATGAAGAGTTTATGGAGCAGCATGACTAACATGTATCAGTCTGATACTGGGTCCATGTTTCTGAAGTGGGTTTGTTTTTCTTTAGTTCAGTTTCACTTTCATCTTTTCAAATATTTGTTATGTAGACTAAGTCAAAGGCATTTGTCTGAAAGAAACAGTGTTCTCTAATTAGTCAGCTCTAGTCAAGACCTGTAAGATTTCCATTTGATGACACTTGTTATACCCTGTTTTGGTCAGTTTGTTTAGGCATCATTAACTCAGCATGAAAAGACTACAAACAGAATATGGGTAATTCATAAGTATAAACTAATAATTGGTTGGTCAATGCACATAGAAGACAAATTATTTTTAGCAGACTGTTGAGCACTATTGTGCCCACACTCCAGTAGAGCACCTGAAGAGGCCTCAGCATTTGAGCAGGTGCCAGTGAAGAGGGGAGAGTCAATGGCTTCAGGTCCTGTGAGCCATTTTCAAAGGTGCAGAGCTGCCACCTTCCTTGTGCCCTACCAATGCTGACAGCCCTGAGGACTTAACCCCAACACAGCAGTTCCTGACTGACCCTGACTAGACTAGCCTGCAGTTGCAGTCTCTGCATTTCTTTTCTTCAAAATTTTAGCTTTTCATTTTGATGTTTTCTCTCTTGAATCCTTGATTTCCCAAGAATCATGGATCAGCAGTTCTACTCTCTAATTTTATGGTTTCTTAACTCTATACAGATGGTCTCACAGTTCTTTCTCAGCAGTCTGAATCAAGATTACATAGCTAGGACTTATCAAAACTGATCCTTGTACAAGGAAGCTTAACGCAATGGGGGAGAAATTACAGCTCAGGCTACAGCGGGAGGGTTACAGTGTTCGGATTTGGGTATTACAGCTTAAGAAGGGTGCGAACAAATTTTAAAGAGTGAAACAAAGAATAAGAACGATCAGAAGTATGATATACATGATCTATGAGAAGAAGTTGAAAGCAAGGAGAGTGGGGGAGTGGGAGGGAAGAGACTAGAGAAGAGAAAAAAAAAAAAAAAGAGGAAGATGTAGTACAAGAGACTTCTAATATGAAGACATATCTATAAAGTTGAATACAGTGTTATGAGAAGTAATGAGCAGAAATAGCAGATAAGGGACTTGCAACAGATCTATGGAAAATCTTTCTACCAGTGCAAAGAGTACAGCATTGACCTGGGGAGAATAGGAGAATATTATCTGTAGTCCATAAAATATCTAAGAATGCGATAGCTATGATGTACAACTAATAATTCTGTGGTAGTCTCCTGTCTCTAGAATTTATTCCATAGGCTAAGAAAGAAAGAAAAATCTGATTCTTAAAGGATGATGAATACATGCTTGTTGTAAAAAGGTCTGTTCTGTTAGAAAAGCCAATCTGTCAATCTTCAACTTGGAACTTCCAGAGGTCATTTAGATATCTTGAAACCAAGCCACAGTGTGTCATGAATAAATTTTTGTGGTAACTAGTATAGAAAGCGCAAAACAGCTTTTATATGGTTTTGGTAGTCTGTACTTCTGTATTTAGTTGAAGTTTCCTAAACACTCCAGGCTTCTTGCCGAGGTATATCACATTTCTGTAATCTAGCCAAGAGACTGATGAAAATGTGAATAAATAAGATCATCATATGCCAGAATCTTCTAGCCAGCTGGATATGCTAGAAAATACTTTTTTATTTTTATTATTTTTATTGCTGCTACTGCACAAAAGTACTGTCAGTAAGGAAGTTACAAGTACACATAAATTTTGATTAGAAAACTTGTCTTATTTTGAGCACTAGAAACTATAGTTGGGCTGCAAAATAAAATTCACCACATCCCACAACTTTCTTCTTTAAGAGTTGTTATTATGATTTCTGGTAGCTGGTTTTCATCTTAACATTGGACTGTTTGTACTTTTGGCTCCAGCATGCGTATTTGAACCCAGAGATGTGTGTGATTTCTGTAGTGGAAACAGAAACCCTTCTCATGGCATTTTACTATCAAGTAGCCTACCGATAAATGCACAAGTTTATTTTTCTTTCTGCTTCTGTTGTGCAGCCTTCCAGGAGGGCTCCAACAATTAGGTATATCATGATGCTTAAGAAAGATACACTTTTAATGTTCAGTATTCCTGTATATCCACAATAGAGTGCTGTAAATGAAACGGATGCTTGTCCTCCTCTTTCAAAATTAAATCACTTGCATGCCATTGGCACAATTTCATTTAACGCTGACATGAGCTTGGGCTAGGTGTGTCAGTCACCAAAGCACTATTTCAAGACTTTATTTCCTAAACTTATTTTCTTACTGTAAAATTTCTTAATGCTTTAATGGTGACTTCTTGGAGAAATTTTATATTCTACTGTATATATTACACTGGCATTTGGAAAAAAAAATAAACATACAAGAGTCATGTAAGAATTGAATTATAATTGAGGAGCAATTTTAAGTGTTATTTCTATGCAACACAGTTAACACTTGTAAATCATACGGTGGTTAACTTCTAAGCCTAAATACAAGACTAATGTGCAATTTCTGTCTTCAGACAAAGTTAAAGTTGAAAGGAAAACAAGAGCTATTACAAATACTGAAGAACTGAGATATTAAAGTTTAAATTAAAGATATTCTTTAAGAAGTCTAGGCATACAAATATAGTTAAATCAAAAAATAATCCCACCTCCAATTTACATTTTCTTGGCAGAGCTGAGTTTATGTCTTCCTCACAGTAACAGGTGTCTTGAGGAATACTTTTGGAAGAAAAAGGAATGTGAAGCCTTGCTTGCTTATGAAGAGACACAATTATTCTTAGTTTCTGTACAATGTCTTTATGTTAGTGGTTTGAACATATTGTAACTTAAAACTTTAAATATGCTAGGAAAAAGCAAAACACTGTCATATTAAAACAAACAAACAAACAAACAAACAAACAAACTCTTGTCAACTCTTGTCATTAAGCTAATACCATCTACTATGTTTGTTTTAATAGTGTTTTATTATGGTTTTATTTTATTTTATTTTCCAAATGGAAGTAGTTAACATATTTGAACCAAATTCATAAAATAGTCTAGGATTATTATTACTCATCCCCCTGTACTCGGCTCTGGTGAGGCAGCATCTCGAGTACTGTGTTCAGTTTTGGGCCCCTCGTTACAAGAAGGACATGGAGGTGCTTGAGCGGGTCCAGAGAAGGGCGACGGAGCTGGTGAGGGGCCTGGAGAACAAGTCCTACGAGAAGCGGCTGAGAGAGCTGGGCTTGTTCAGCCTGGAGAAAAGGAGGCTCAGGGGCAACCTTTATCGCTCTCTATAGGTACCTCAAAGGAGGCTGTAGTGAAGTGGGGGTTGGTCTGTTCTCCCACGTGCCTGGTGACAGCATGAGGGGGATTGGGCTTAAGTTGTGCCAGGGGAGTTTTAGGTTGGGTGTTAGGAAGAACTTCTTTACCAAAAGGGTTGTTAGACACTGGAACAGGCTGCCCAGGGAAGTGGTGGAGTCACGATCCCTGGAAGACTTTAAAAGATGTTTAGATGTAGAGCTTAGGGATATGGTTTAGTGGGGACTGTTAGCGTTAGGTCAGAGGTTGGACTCGATGAGCTTGAGGTCTCTTCCAACCTAGAAATTCTGTGATTCTGTGATTCTGTGATTATTAAAATAAAGTTACTTGGAAAAATTATGTAAAATGTGCTTGCATTTATTTGTTTTCACAGCTCTAGCTGCAGAATATCTTGACATTTACACAAACATAAACCTTCCTGGAATACTGATAAATTGCTATCATGACTGCCATTATATGATAGAGAATCCAGATATATGCATATTACTTTATATATTGTTTTTTATTTATTTTAATTTAGGATAGTACTCATGTTTGACAAGGTTTTATAATGCAAGTAGGTTCTTATTTTTTTCTCTTTTATTTAGGCTAAATCCTCATAGTTGTTTGAATCTTTATTTGAAAAATCTCCATTATAGTGATTTTTCTTTCATTTATGTCTATGCCAGCTCATTCACTTCTGAATTAAGAACAATAATTTGACAATAAGATAGAAGCCGAGGTTATATAACATGCTTATTTTGCAGCTGTTAATATTTCTAATAAGAATGTAAATTATCCATTTTGTGCAATATTCAAGGTGTTTTTAATATGAGCTATCAAAAACTGTCACTAGATATTTTATCTAGGAAAATGGCGACTAGCTTTTCTAATACTCTAAATCTGATTCTAAAATCTTGAAGGCCACTAAACACATTTCCCTTAACTTGTGTATGGATATAAAGTATGGACAAACCTTGAAAACATTTCACTTACAAAGTATTTTTTTTTTAACTTTGAGAAATGGAGCAAGCAAGCACTTCAGTTCAGAAACTACCTGTGGATGCTGGCACTGACAGTCTCTCATACTTGCCTCCTGTCCCCAGATGAATACAGTCCGTGTATTCAATAATACAGTAGTAGTAGTAGTAGTAGTAGTAGTAGTAGTAGTAGTAGTAGTAGTACAAATAATAATATATAATATAATATAACATAACATAACATAACATAACATAACATAACATAACATAACATAACATAACATAATATAATATAATATAATATAATATAATATAATATAATAATAATAATTCAGTAATACAGTCCAATACAGAACATGTCCACTAAAATCCCATGTCTGGTCCCAGGACATTAGCTAGTATACGCAAGTTGTACTCCAAACTGTTTATGAGCATAAGCAGTAGCATAAGAACCAGATAGCAGGCAACTTTTCCCTACAGCACACTGGAATATGCTGAGATTGCTTCCTCAGATGGGGAGAGAATATACATATAACTGCATGTAGTAGCTAAGATGTCACAGAAGAGAGTGAGAGAACAGCAGAAAGATATTATTCAAATGACCCATAAATGCAACTTTGGGTTATCGTTCAATAATAAATATTTCAGGATTTGACAAATTTATTTTTAGAGCACCAGCACAGACTTTTCCTTGAATTTTAGGCCTAAATTTCTGTATTCTGAATCCAGTGTTATCCTTCTTCTAAACTAATTCTTTGTACTATCATAAACTACTCTCTTTTGCTCCTCATGAGGATAGTGTCTTGGGAAACGTGAAGGCAAAACAGTAAATATTGCATTTGGGATTTTGAAATATGAAGCTGTTTAAACTTTTTGAGCTGTATATTTAGAAATACTGTGAATAAATACTAACAAACCTTCTCATTTTTTGTAATTATTTGAAAATATTTTATCAGATTTTATTATCTACATCTATTTCAGCTACATTAATGCTGTGTGTTTTTTAAAAGGCCGGTTTCATTCCATCTGACATTGTTGCCGTCTTACTGTAGCTGATGGCTTGTGACAAGCTTCTGCAGAAACTAACTCAGTTTAGGTAAGCTCCTAATTTAGGCATTTTACCTGGATATCTTAAGTTAGTTCAAATTTATTACCAAAACACCATTTTTGAATTGGAAGGTAACTGCAGGTATTATGTTTGTTTGTTTCTTTCTTTATGTAAACTGTGAAAAAAGTAACATCTGCATTAATCATAGTCATATTGAGGGATTGGTCTTCATAATGTAATCATGGTTTCACCACATTTTCTTCCTTGATTTTTCATATTCACAGAAGAGCTATTGAATTGTGATGCTGAGCATGGAGAGCAAGGATTTTTCATTCTAACCAGATTTGTCAGTGGGCAGAGGAATGAACATCCAGTATGTTAGCAGAATTCCTCTTATCAAAACCTGATTATTTGAATGCTAGAGGTATATGACATATTCTGACTAAAATGGAGAAAGTTAATCTTAATAATACCCCAATTTTCTGTGTCAGATTGCTATTTCTTGTCAAAACTTCTTTTCACACATATCAATGGTTCATACTGAGAAAAATGTACTTTGTAGAAGTATTTTCTTAATATGATTAAGGTTCATTTAACTAATGATTTCCAATGGCAGTGGGTTTAGATTAGACAGAGGAAAGTATATTGAAGATCTATTCAGGCTGATTTTACTGTCTTTTTTCTCATCTTGAATATGCTGTTTGAGAGAAGTATTTTAATAATATATTTATATGATTGCTCATAAAAATGTAATTATGTTCATTGTATTCAAGCCCTACATTTTCCTGTCCCATTAGAGTAAGTCATGGTCATTATGTTTCTCTCCTCCCTTAAACCACCACATTGCTATAAGCAAAATAAGATAACTAGGAAATTTATCTGACAAATGCATGGTGAAATTTCTGCCTACCAAATAGTTTTCAAATCAGAAGTAAAAACAGCCTTGGGAGATAAATCTACAGAATTTGAAATACCCATACAGAAATTGCGAGAATAATCCCCCTTGCATTGCCCAAAGCAAGATGTAAATTAAGAAGCAGTACACTATGAGTGTAATGGAGCATGTACTTTTCATGCTTCCATTCATCTCATGTAAACAGCTTGTACAATGCCCCTCACAGGAATAATTACAAAATATGAGAAGGACTGAAATTATAAATATTAGGGTTAAAAGGAAAAATATAATATTTTAATACATTTTTATTGTTAAAAAGTTAATCATTGCTATCTTGTTTTCTAATTGTCAACTTACACAGGTAGAAAGTCAAAAGAATGAAAAAGGCTTTGGGCAAAATCAGCAGGGGAGATATGCATTCTGCCTGTTGAAAATAGATATTAGCAGGCCGGTTGGCATGGCAGCAGTTTTCAGTACTACCATATGGGACATAAATATTTGAAAAGACTTTGGAACTTCCAATATTTAAAATCCCAGTGACAGGGTGGATTAAAGAGTTGATTCTTGGTCCTTTATGTGGTACAGAATTTGAATTAGAACTATGTGTATACTCAAAATATATTAAAAGAGACATCATAGATTTTTTCAGATTCTCCATCTGATCAGCTCAGCCAATGCAGTCTGATTTATTCTGTAATCACATGAAGCAACAAGCACCAAGAAGTGCCAAGAACATTGCTACAGCTTCTGCAAATCTTTATATGTCCTTAAGGTCATTCTCCACAATATCACCATTACTTTTATACCTAATATTTAACACTTTTGTTTAATAAATAGAATAATAGAAGAATAAATGAACCAAATAAACAAATTACACAGCTAAACTATAAATTCCTGGATAGACTGAGAAGTAAATTTTAGGGACATCAGCTTCAAACAGATATTCAATTGAGCAGACAAAAAAAATGATAGTTTATTGAATATCACATTCTGAATTTTGTGCCCTGAGCCTTGTAATGTAACATGTACCGTGTCATAATGACAAATTCTCAGGATAAAATTCACAAGGGGTAGTTAATAGAACATTGGCTCAACTAGATAAAGCCCTGAGCAACCTGGTCTGGTCCCATAGCTGACCTTGGTTTGAGCAGGACCTTGGAGAAGCAACCTCCTGAGGTTCCTTCCAAATTGAGCTATCTGATTCATTTTTTTTTTTTTATGTCGTTTATATTGTGTCCACTAATCACTTCCTGTTTTACAGATTGATTTGTGAAAAATTGCCTTATTTTTCAACTACTTTACACTTACCACTAATTTTTGTTAAACAACTAGTATTATGAAAAAGTGTTCCATTTACCAGTTATTCCATTGAGTCCAGTGCAGTATTGTAATTAGCAATGCAGTACTGAATGATTTCAACCTGAGATTTTCAATTCCCTCTGCTCTGCAACCTGATGAATGACAACAAGAAGTGTAAGCAGTGAAAGAGTCCTAAAGCAGACACACTTATTCTCTCTTTTGTGCTCTTTTGTGAGTTCTGTCTTTTCTTCTTTGACACTGTAATTAAACAAATGTCCTGCTGAGGAGACAGACTCAAAAACATTAAGACACATATTGGAACTGGTCAGAAAATCCATGTGCCCAGGTAGTTCTATGGAACTTTGTTACTTTGAGTGAAATATTTTTTTTTTCCCTCATGTGAACGTAAATGTCTTTAGATAGTTTAAAAGAACATATTTATATTTTTACTTGTACATTTCTATATGACAATGGAAATGGTGTGTCCATATATATTAGAAGAAATCTGATAAAATTGTATCGAGATTATCAGGTTTCTATTGATTAACATTATAGCTATAAAAAAAAAAAAAAAAAAAAAAAAAGTTGTAAGAAGGAAAGAAACTCTCTTAGATGTAGTAGCTAATCACTCTTAACATTTTCATCTGAGATGTATAAGACACAAGGGACTCCAGTAAGCTGTAGTTACAATTTAGCCCATTAGTCATGCAAAATGCTACCCAATCAACATGTTAAATACAATATATGTCTCAATTTTATACAGTGACATTTTTGCACACACATAATCTTGATAAAGTTTAAGAACTCATGATATGTAATACCTATCTACAATCAGGATGGAAAAATTGGGCGTTTCTTCAATTAAGATTCCATTGTTGTTATTCTATATATTCTATGTTATTCTGTGTATACATATACATCCACAGAAGTAGACTTCTTATAAAATGCATCAGCTGGAGGAAAAAAGTCACATACAAATGTACTTACCAAAAATATGTTCTTACTTACACATACTGACTGTGATAATAATCAGTAAGGAGAAAGTTCAAGCTCACACCCAAGCCTCTCAACTTGATACCTGGGCTGCAGATTGTACTGAGGTTAAGAATACTCTTCCTTCTTCTTTTTGAAGCTGTTTCACTGTGTAGAAAAGAATTAAAAATTTATAGGATCGGAAAGAGAGCAAGCATAACGATGACTCAGTAGCCTATCAGTTCAAAATCTCACTTGAGAAAAGAGACACGGATTCTGTTCTGTGCTCCAAGGAGTATACATTTTACATGAGGTAGACATTGGATAACATGTATAAGTAGTTCATGGAGCAACCCAGACCTTTCCAGTCTCAAGTGAATGCCTTAACCAGCTGACATAAGAGATATACTATTGGATTTTTCAATGCCCTCTATGAATATTACATTCATTTCTGCACAGAGCAGGTAAATGCCTTGCTCCCTATAACCAAAAACACATCCTCGTGTTTAAAACTGTCTCCCAGCATATTTGCTTGATAACACTTAGTGAAAAGGGGAAAAATATATATATATATAATGAGTAGGATAACCAGGCTATGAGAAGTGTTATATAGTCATCACCTACCTATAACATGAAACTTTGGAAGGAAAATCTCCTATCCCTTTCTGGCACAACAGGATGAAGACTGCTTCCTTTAAGATGTTTCTACTATGGTAATTAGATGAAGAAGGTGCAGTCAATTCCAACTCAAAATTCTAGGCTGATTAATTTCTTGCATGTTGAAGTTTAGCATGTTGAAGTTTAGAAATATCATGATTTATATTATAAAATATTGAAGGAATATTAGTAAAATTAGGTATTTAAAAGAGATATCTGCTTGTGAAGTTCTGAGTTACTGTGGACATAGAAGTGAATACAAGACGGTGTAAGAAGGATGGCCATGTTATTGTAGCAGTCATTTGTAGCATATTAATATTCAGTTCAGTATATGGCATCATTAGTGTTGCTCACTGTGACTAGTATGCAAGTAGTCTTATTGAGCCGGAGCCAACAATTCAGTGTGAAGAAAGAAAAAATCAGGACTGCATCTTACTGTCAGCATCACAGCTGTTCTCACTTCATGTTCTGCCTGCTTTCTGGGCTACTGAGAAAAGCAAATACTTATTTGTCTTATTTCTACACTAAGTAAATGTCATAGCAACCCATTAGCACCGACAAGGTTCTTGTTGCTGAATATAAACTGCTTTAACTCTCTCATACACGGACTGGTTTCCAAAGATTTAGGCCATAGAAGGAATTGTCTTTATTTTAAGACTGCACGTAAACACAGGGTTTGATTTTTCCAAAATAATAAAATAACTCATTTTATTCTTATTATGCAGTTTAATTAGCTACTGTACTTTGAAAAAAAAAATGTTATTGGTTAGAATATGCCTGTGTGTTCTCATTAATTAATCTTCTATTTACCTCTGCACAGGACTGAACAGATTATATTTGTGTTAGATCAAAAAAGTGTGGGTTTCTCTATTGACTAATTAAGCTACTTTTATATAACATCATAATTTGACCCTTTGAACTATGCACTATATGTAATCCAAATCATATTGGAATCTGGAGGAAAGTCATAGAATCATAGAAACATAGAAAAAAAAATCTTTAGTACTGTTACCTTAGTTGATTTAGATCAGATAAATATAGTAAAGCTGCTTTGGATCTTTCATTTCATGACTGTCATAAGTCAAATTGATACTGTCTTTATTCACCTACCTCTCAAAAGTATCTGGAATATCCTTGGTGCTTTTTTAGGATCCCAGACATTTCTGCTGTCATTTCTATACTCATCAAAGATCCTGAAGTTACTTGCTTCAGAGGCTAATAGAACCTTCACTGTTTGTTGTGGAATAGTTACACAGAGCTTCTTTTTTTTTTTTTTTTTTTTCCCTGAATGTCTGCACTTTTCTACAAAGTTGGTTCCAAAATGAAGGAAAAAGAGAGAAATCACCATCTGTTTTTTTTGTTGTTGTTGCAGAGAACCTTAGTATATTTATTTTCATCTACTTGTTTCTCCAACTAATTAATAAATTATTACAGAGAAAAATAACAACATAACTTCCTAGTCACACAAGAAACAGATATATGCTGCTTTACAGTTTTGACACATTGAGTTAATGGATAGAGTTACATTGGTGGAAGAAAAGCAAAGGAACATGTTAGAAGTTCAGGATTCTTTCTGACTGCACTATCTTGTTATGGAATCTTGCTGAAAATTGATTTCAGGAATATACATTAAATTCCTTTTCTTCCAATAAAGAAAAACATAAACAATAAATCAATAGGAGGTAGTATAAAATATTTTAACTTCTTTGTCTTCAAGAGAGCTGTGATGGAGCAGGCTATGCACAGTCTTATGCTATGCTGATAAACAGAACACTTCCAAATTATTCCTTTATTCCTCCAGCACCAGGGAACAGTATTGAAAATAACAGGCAGACACAGCTGATCAATACATGGTTGTGAGGCTGGTGTCACTGGCAGAATTTTAGGTTTCTTGATCATTGGATGGTCAACGTGACACCAGGCCTTGCTGACACCTGATGGAATGCATCTTTCTCAGAGGGGGAAAAGGATTTTTGCACAAGAGTTGGCAGGGCTGATTAACAGGGATTTAAACAGGGATTTAAACTAGACTTAAAGGGGGAAAGGAATAATACCAGGTTCAATGGTGATAAGCAATGAAACAACACGCCAAAATCTGAAGGACTGCATGCTAGTGAGATCCTTCGGTCTTCTCGGTGAGGTTGGTTACACTGAAGCACATTTGAAATGCTTCTACACCAATGAATGGAGCAAGAGGAACAAGCAAACGGAGCTAGAAGCCTTGGCTCAGACCCAGAGCTACAGAAACATTGGTATAAGCAAAACCTGGAAGGAAGAATCCTGTGAGCAGTGTAAGATGGATGGTTATAGGCTTTTTAGAGGGATGGGGGCGGGGGGTGGGGGGGGGGGTGGGAACAGACGGATGGATAGGGGATAGGGCTATACACGTATGTAGCGGAAAGGCTGGACTGTACAGAATTTGCAGCTTGTGATGACAGTTGAGAGTTCCTGGGTAAGAAAAAAAGGAAAAGTAAATAAAGGGGATGTTGTGGGTGTCTACTACAGACCACCCAACAAGGATGAAAACACCAATGAATTACATGTACGCCTCTACCCCTGGATCAGCTGCCCTTGTGCTTATGAGGGACTGCAACTTGCCAGTCATTAACTGGGAATATCACACAGCTGGTGCAAACAGGTCCAGGAGCTTCCTAAAACACCTTGATGATACCTTTTTGGTATAGGTACTAAGGGAGCCAGCTAGAAAAGGCACCCTCCTAGATCTCTTGCTTGTAAACAGTTCTCATGTGTGAAGTGGCGATTGGTAGCTCTCTTGGCCATAGTGATCATGAAATAGTCTAATTTAAAACCATTGGTGGTAGCTGGAAAGCTGCCAGCAAAACTTCAACATGAAAGAGGGTTCAGACTGCTCAGGGAATTAGTTAGTAAAGTCCCCTGGGAAATGGCATTGAGGTCCATCAGTGCTGATCACATTTTAAGTAAAATCATATAATTATAGAATCATAGAATTGTTAAGGTTGGAAAAGACCTCCAAGATCATCTGTTCCTACAATTCCCCTACCACCAATATCACTCACTAAACCGTGGCCCTAAATACCACATCCAAACTTTCCTTAAACACCCCCAGGAACAGGGGTCCCTTGTAGGTCCCTTTCAACTCAAGATGTTCTAAGGTTCTATGATTTTGTGATTAATATCTACATCAGTGTTTACCTTATGTAAACTTTATAAAACGGGGAAAAAATGTATTGTGTGGGGAACTGCTTTGAATTTCACATAACCCAGCTTAGAGATATTAATATAATGCCTTGTTGAAAATTGGGTTCTTATCCCTAATATAGAGGCATAATTGCCTGCTATTATTATGCAAGGTAATTTGTTTTATAACTATCTACAGAGGCATAAGTTTCTGATTCAGAAAAGACAAAATACTTTTTCAGAATATACATTGAATTCAAAAGGCCATAATTGTTATTTTTTGAACTTTTTTCATTTTTGTCATTGAGTCATACATCAATGAAAGTTGTACTATGAATACCCAGAAACAATTTATTAAATATAGAGAACATGTTATTGTCTTGTTGCAAAATAATACAGATTAACATATACTTTATTTGATCAATAGCTAATAATGCACCACTTCACAAGATGGCAAAGAAATTGTTTACAGAACTAGTCCTCTAGACACATTTCATAAGATTACATCTAAAAGTAAATATAAGGTTTACTTTAATTCCTCCTACATACCACTTCATTAGAAAGGCAGTGTGAAAATTTAACATTCAGACTATTTACTTTTGCACATGCTTTGCTCCATTTAATTTTTGGATTGAAAAAATTAATTTGCAGAATTTCTACTTTTATGATTGCTATTAAACTGAATGCAGTGCCCTACCAGTTAACACACTAATGGCCTCAAAGGATAAAAATCTACAGGAATGTTACACTGAAAATCTTACTATGGGAAAAAAAAACAAACAAACAAACAAACAAACAAAAAAAACGTATATACAGAGCTAAAAATTATTATTAGCCCCGTTACAATTTTAACAATATAATAGTCTAACTTATCTGGATAATTCTAAAAAAAAGTCTTATTAATAATATAGTTTTAAATGTTATACAAGAAAATGCTTTCTAGTCTCTCAGGATGACCACTTGTCTCTGTGTTAACCTTTATCTCCTCAAGAAGTAGGGGAAGGAGAGGGGGAGGTGTATTTACAAGCATGTACTTCTGTAGTGGGGTCTTCCCCCAAGTTTGGGCACACTCCCAGTCTTTTGTTGTTGTTGTTTTGGTTTTGTTTTCATTTTTCTTGATTTTTTTTAATTATTATTTTCCTCTCACAGTCTCCTTTCTTCTCCTGTGATGCAAGCTGTAGCCTGAAAGTGACTCCCAGGCCCCTAGGTATTTCATGTTTCATTTGTAGGAGTGCGTGTGATCCACCAGTGGAACCCTACAGTGAAAAAAGTTTGAGAGGAGATGGGCATAGATGATGTGCTCATAAACATGTGCTTTATTCAGGAAAGAATACCAAGAGTGGTCAGAGCTGTTGCAAAGGTAGCTGAACTTAACATAGAGGTAACCAGAGGGTGGCCTTTGCTTTTGATAAAGATCTGTATCAGTACAGTTTTGATAAAAGTCAATATCAGTAGAGTGAATCAACTGGCCATGTAAACAACTTTCCCTGAGCTAACAATAATACTAAAATCTTCCTGAGCAAGACATACCAGAGTGGAGAAAATTAATATGTGGCTGAGCCCAACACAGAGCATAATATCTGAACAACCAGCAGAATTAATTTTGAAGAGAACAGGCTTCAGCTGGCTTCAACCCATGTATCTTTCCCAGTGACTGGGGAGGCCCATTGGATGCATTATGATGCATCCAATGCCCATGGGGATGCATTGTGATGGTAATCATATAGAGACCAGTAGTGGGAATAATGTATAGTGATACAACCATACATTGCAATTGTTATATTGTGCTTGTGTTGTGATTTTTTGTTTTTCATTATTGTTTTATTGTTATAACATTATTGTTTTTCTCTAATTAATCAAAATCCTATGTAATATAAAATATCTTCAAATAAGTAAATTTGATAGTAAAACATTAAACTTTTTCTCATATGGAATATCTAAAAGTACCTCATCAGAGGTATGTGAATGTGAATTTGACATTGAGTCTAGTTTCTTCAGGTAATTAGTGATTTTGTTTGAATATCCTTCAGTATTACATAGAACATAGCAGAGACATTCCATAGGAAATTATTCTCTTCAGAGACAGCTACTGTAGGAAAACAAAGTTTTAAAAGCTTTAGAATTATCTTCTAAGCTTTTGAACACCGATGATGAAATCAGAGGCTGGTTTGCTTTTAATTGTGCTAAATTAACTCTTATGAAGAACTGGTATAAAGATAGTCATTGAGGTAGCAAAATATCCACTATAAATTACACATATAATCAGCTATAGCGCAGCACGTTTGCAGTGTTATGTATCCAGTCATACTTAGGTCTTAAAACAGCTTACGAACCTGCAGAGGTCATGTTCTACTAAATACCCTAAACCACCTTGGCAAGGTCAAAGAAAAAAGGACATATTTAAAAAGTCACAGGTGTTTAATGATTGAGAGTGTCAATGAAATTATGCACCAACTGTTATAACTAACAAAGTATCATGAACATGACCAGTGTTTTCAATAAGAATATGTTGCCCAAGGTCTACACCGTAGAACTATTTAATAAAACAGAAAAATTGGAAGGGCCATTAGTGAAAAAATAATTGTAGACTATGGACTGTAGAATTAATCTAGTGGAAGATGAAAGCCACACAATCTGCACCATACATTATGGTATGTACCAATACTTGTCACAAATTAGATCCAGTTTTTACTGTTTTTCAGCAACCTTTGTTCTCCAAATTTGTTTCCCAACAGGCATGTTCATCAGCCTAAGCATACTCACAGTTTTATTTTCTGGACATACTTCTTATATCCTTACACCATTCCGTGGAAATCATACCTTCACTTGTCTTGGTGTACATGCACCACAGAGACATCTTGGCTTGGTGATTTGTACAGTGCTCTCTTTTCCTTTGATATCCGCTGTTTCCTGTGGTTGACAGTTTTGTTGTCCTGTGGACATACATAAGTTTCAGCTTAACCATACTGTAGTTGTCAGTCAGACTAGCATATTAACATTGCCACACTGTACCTATCAACACACCAGCTATATTTACGTCTTGTCTCACATAGACATGCAGCTAATGCACATTTCTATTTGATACTTAATGTTTTCTTTTACATTTGTTTATACTTTTTTAGACACTAAAAAATAGTTCCATTTGTGTACAAATGTTATCATTCTCAAGATTTAAGAGGATAAAAGTGTCAAGGCTGAAGGAAGTACCTAAAAGTAATTGAGGGGGGGGAAGGAAAGGGGGGAGGAAGGGAAGAAGATGGTGTTGAGGGGTTGAAGAAGAAGAAAATCATATGCAATGAAATCCAGTATACAAATTAAACAATTCTTGAGGGATTTAGTCATTTTGTTTTGTTTTAGCTTGGTAGGTATCTTTTTTGGAATATGATCACAACTGAAAGACCACATTAATTCAAAATATACTTCTAGAAAAGAGTTTTCATTAATCATTGAGACTGATTCACATTCACAGAAACCATTATTTTTCTGAAGAATTTTTTGTTAACACTAAGTGATTTTTTCTTATCAGAGCCAAGCACCTATCTGCTCAGTAAAATTTAATGCCAAAAAAAAAAAAATGCATTTAAAAGAAAATACATTTGGTAATTTTTCTAGCACTTCTCTGTTTTCACTAAAATCCGCCTACTTGGATTGTGCCAGTATGTATTTCCAGTGTTAGAACATGGCATACTAGACTCTAGAGATAACAGGATTCTTCAAAAGACATTTCTTAATAAGCAAAAACCTTTGGAAATTTGCAAAGCAGATAATATATTTTGCTCCCTTTTTTTTTTTTCCTTTCTCTCAGTTCTACAGCCATTGCATGATTCTATAAAAAGAGGTGAAAAATCCTATTACAAGGAAAAAAAAAAAAAGTAATTTGCAACTAGCTTCCCTACCTTGTTTCAGCGAAGTCTAACTCAAAAGAATTGTTCATGGTTGTGAGTCTTAAATAGCAGTATCCCTTAGATTTTGATATACTTTCCAAAACAAGTGATTAATAGGTGATTCTTATTGGCTAAGTGAGCAGCTTACATTACCATTTGCTGCTTGGCTGCAGTCCTGTTCTGGAACATCTAATGCCACCATACCTTTTTATAAAGAAGTGCTCATTTCATGCTGTAGCTTCTTCTCCGTTGAGATGGTACTCAACAGATAGTTACTAGCAACATTCCCTGTGTGATTTGCAGTGTTAATGGTGGAGATAGCATTAATAAAATAAAGTAATAATGGTTTCTGGCCCTGCTTCAGAGCTATGAAGTCAAAAGCCAGACTGAACCTATTTACGTATTTAAATTTCATTTGGAGATATAGAAGAGGCGGTCTGGTAAGACTTGATCCCTGTTCTGCTAGATTGTAAAGGTATGTTACACCAACGAGTGTTATAAGTTTTTAATATTGATATCATTTTAATTTTGTTTGTTTTATTGGTATTTGTTAAAAAGGCTAGATTTTTCAAACAATGTTCACATTGACTATTTGCAGTGAGCAAATAGACTGCTGCTATTTTCTGCTGTACAGTGGCCAGCACTTGTTATCACGGGGGTCTTTAACTTCCCAGACATATACTGGAAATACAATACAGCCCTGAGGAAATCATCCAGAAAGTTCCTGGAATGCGTGGAAGATAGCTTCCTGACTCAGCTGGCTAGTGAGCCTACCAGAGCAGGTGTCCCACTAGACCTGTTGTTCACAAACAGAGAAGGACTGGTGGGAGATGTGGTGGTAGGGAGTTGTCTTGGGCAGAGTGACCATGGCATGTGGTCACTATTCTTGGCAAAGTCAGGAGGGGGATCAGTAAAACTGTTACCTTGGACTTCCAGAGGGCAGACTTTGAATTGTTCAGGACAGTGGTAGGGAGGTTCCCTTGGGAGTCAGTCCTGAAGGGCAGAGGGGTCCAGAAAGGCTGGACACTCTTCAAGAAGGAAGTCTTAAAGGTGCAGGAGCAGATTGTCCCCATGTGCCATGAGATGAGGCGGTGGGGAAGAAGACCGGTGTGTCTGAACAGGAAGCTTTTGCTGTGTGTCTGGGAGAAAAATAGAGTTTATGTCCAGTGGAAGAAGGGTCAGGCAACTTGGGGAGAGTACAAGGAAGTTGCCAGGATATGCAGAGAAAAAATCAGGAAGGCCAAAGACCAACACAAGCTCAACCTGGCCACTATAGTTAAGAATAACAAAAAAAATGTTTTTATAAATATATTAATGGCAAGAGGAGGGCCAAAGAGAATCTCCATTCTTCACTGGATGTGGGGGGAAACATGACAACAGAGGATAAGAAAAAAAAGTTCTTAAAGCCTTCTTTGCATCTGTCTTTACTAGCTAGACCACCTATTTCCCACGGCACCCAGCCTCCCAACCTGAAAGTTTGAGACAGGGAGCAGAAGAAACCCCTACAGTTCAGATGGAAACAGTTAGAGACCTGATGCTCCACCTGGATAAGTCCATGGGGCCATGAGGGTGCTGAGGGAGCTGGCAGGTGGGATTGCTGGGCCACTTTCCATCATCTATCAGCAGTCATGGTCATCCAGATAGGTCCTGCATGACTGGAGACATGCTAATATGGTGCCCATATATAAGAAGGGTCATAAGGAGCATCCAGGAAACTACAGGGCTGTCAGCCTGATCTTAGTGACAGGTAAAGTGATGGAACAGGACATCTTGAATGCAATCACATAATGTATGCAGGACCACTGGGGGATTAGGTCCAGTCAGCATGGATTCATGAAAGGCAAGTCATGCCTGATCAACCTCATCTCCTTCTATGACCAGGTGACCTGCCTGGTGGATGGCGAATAAATTGGGTGTTAGTTCTAGCACACACACTTTTAAATAAAATAGGTCTTATCCTATTCTTTAAGTATTTTGTATATTTATAATTTTATATGAGAATGTTTGCGTATGAGAATATAACTGAGAGAGGTTCTCAAAAAATATATGATTATTCATCATTTGACAAAACTTTTGCTTTACATGATGTTTACACATTCTAAAACATATTTATTTTCCTTAAACCTTCCCCTCGTCTCCTGGACCCTAGTCAGCAAAACAGTGATACAACTGAACAATATTCAGGAAAAGATTTTTAACCCTTTGCATTTCAGGCAACCTAGAAGAGCATTATCAGAGTAACAATTTTTTTTCTAAAAGAGGACAGGACATATATATCTGTACAAGACATCAAAAACGACCCTGTAACTTTTATCTTTAACTCTACAGCTTTGTTTATGCTATAACACCACCACACACATTTTTAAAATGCAGAGATAAGGACAGCAAACCATCAGAAACCTTAAAAAAATGTATATCTAGAGAAAAATACATAATATGAAACTTGAGTAAACATGGAATAAAACCTTTTAAATAGTGGTTTTGTTAGACATGCAATTATTTTTGCTTTTTACAGAAGTAAAATTTACTACAAGAATTTTAAAAAAATTTATAAGCAGTTAAAAAAAAAAAAAAAACATTATAGCTATGTATAGAAGAAAGCTCCTCTTATAGTTCTTGTCTCATTTCATGTGGTACTCTTGGTGCTTAAATCCTTCATATATTAACTATGTACAAAACAGAAATGAAACTGGGATAATTACATATTTTCTTTTATATCAGAAATAATGGCTTGAAAGCCCTGGGGGTATGGTACCTTTATTCATTACAGTAAAATCAAGGACTACGAGAACACTATAATACCAGATAAATAAGGTTTACAGTTGCTTGTTGCTAGAAAGCAGATGCAGTCAGAGTAGCTAGTGAAAGAGCCTTTTTATCAATTGAGTGGCGTTATCTGGAGTTTCTTGCTCCAGATAGAGCAAGATTCAAGCTCACAAAAAGAAAAAAAAAAAATATATATATATATGTATGTATATAAAAAGACAGTACAGAACCTATAACCAATGTGCCAGTGTTGCAAGGCAGTGATTATTACTCCTACTGTGAGAGAAAAAGTGAACATAAAAGCAGTTTTCATTTGTCAGAAATTCAGGAATATATTTCCTATAATTATTTAAAGAAATAATACTTGCTTCCTTTCTTATACACCTTGAGATTTTCTGACAAAAAGTGCAGTTATAAGAGTTAAGTATCAGAACTTTACAACTAAAGATGAGAAAGATCACTGGATTTTAAGGTTTTGTAAGGTATATGAACTCGTATGTTGTATTCACAATGATAACCAGAGCTCCAAAGCTAGCTAAAATAGTTTGTCATATACTTAAGAAAAGTTACTATGAATCTCAGAAGCAACTTGATTTCAGGGAATGAGTTGTACAAAATACCAAATAATTCTGATAATATCAGGATTAGCAGACTATAGTCATTTTCCAAAACTGTGGCCACTTGATATTCACGTAATTATTAACTATTACAGACATTACTAAATAAAATTGTCACAGCTTATTTCACAAGGTGTCAGGAAGTTACCTTTCCTGTTCCAGCAAGACCTGCTACTATTACTTTTTCTTTTGCTTCACATTTTATTATACTATAATTTAATATACTATATTAAATTATATATATAATACTATATTATTATATATAGTATATATAATTTAATATGCTATAATTATTATATAATTATATTCATCACTATTAAGGTTTTATGCAACGTTTTATCAATGGTCTTTCATTGTACAGGAATCACTAAGACTCCATATTGTGCAGGAGTGCTTTGAGTATTTGTATTAGTAAAATTACAAGGAAAATATATTTTAGCCTGCTCAAATTTAGAGAGAGGATATCAAGATTATTCACACCAAATTTATAGCTGTTTTTACTATTTTTGAAACTATGTCTGCTTAATTTATGTGTATTAATAAACATTAAAACTTTTTAAAAGAATATTTGTATCTTTATACGTGTAATGTGAATTTGCTGTTTTCAAAAATCTATATTCTTTGTCATCTGAAACCTATAAATGTAAGTATGCACAGTATAAGATATTAATAAACCATTTTTCTTATAAAGTTTCAACTGTGTTTATATTTACACATGCAGTATGTTTTAACAGATATTTTAATATCATTCCACAGCTAAAACTAAAAGATTGCTGTAAACATTTTTATTCCCTAATTTATTTGTTACAGACATTTTCAGTTCACCACCATTAGACTGACCAATCTTCCATTCATTCAATAGATTATTTTCTTTAAAAATGCTGACAGATGTCCTAGTTTTCTGTAAAATCTGGCAGTGATGTCACAATGGATTGTAATCCTGACAGATTTAACAAGCTAAACAGATTCAGGTTGAATTAATAATACAGTTGGAGACCTCCAAGGAACACTTTAGTACCATAGCAAGTTCTTTAGTGTTACTGACTCAGTGGGAGACACTCTTCTATCTGAGTTAGTATTGAACTAGTGCCCTAGCCAGGGAATTCTCAAAGACACTATAATTAGGATGCAATAGGTTGGAGTGCTGAGATTAGACAATAGGAGACAAAATATGGCCATTGTGGCTGCAAGTATATTAATGTATTAAATGGAAAAACACAATTAAAAAAAAAGACAAGGTAAATTAATTAAATAATTAATAATCTTGTTGCTCACACGGAAATGAAGAATAAGGCTAACTATCAAAACGTCTTCTGAATGAATAGTAAAATATAAAATCGTTAGAAAATCTACTTCACGTGATGAGCTCCAAATCATTTTATTGATGTATATGATGAATTTCTAATGGAATATCAAGGAAAAAATGTTAGCGGAAAATATACATAGAGAAAATTAATTCTCAATCATTTTTAGATAATGTGTTGCTTGCATTATGTGTAAAAAAATAATCTTTCAAGAGCATGAATACACCAGGGATCTTTAAACAATTGGAAAGGAAGGATCAATCTCCCGTTACTATCTCTTGTTAGTAACAAGACAATTATATGGATATTTAATAAATATGGAAGTAAAGAATCTGAATTATATGGAAAAACTACTCATATTTTAAAATAATAGGTGTTTAATAAAAAGTCTGAATACTTTCACACATAGTTTCTGCTTTCAAAATCAAGTGTCATCTGTTTTTTCAAGTATTCTGGAGAGTAAAGAAAGGTGCTCTTTGCACCACAAAATATTAGAAACACGGAATCATTTAGGCTGGAAAAGACCTCTAAGATCACCTGTTCCAACCTTTATCCTAGCAATATATTAAAAGTGTTAAAAGACAGAGTCAGGCTGCACAGGCAGCCTGAATATGACTGTCTCCAAAATTTTGACAAGGAACTGGAACTCTGGACTCCTGTGGCTGAGGAAATGGCAAAGTGGGGAATTTATGTTCCACATAAAATTCAGTCGCATGCATTAACAAAAAGGAAAGCAAGAAATGAGGGATACAAAAATAAGTGGTGTGGCAGACCTAGCCCCTGAAGGACATTAAGTACAAGCAGTAGATAGAAGTTCCATTAATGATTCAGTGGAAGCCTTCTACATAAGGAAGAAGAAGAAGAAGAAGAAGAAGAAGAAGAAGAAGAAGAAGAAGAAGAAGAAGAAGAAGAACAACAACAACAACAACAACAACAACAACAACAACAACAACAACAACAACAACAAATCCATTGATCAACTCTCCAATCATTCAGGCAAATAAAAAAAAAAAAACAACAAAAAAAAAACAGCTGACAGAATACTTGGAAAAGTAATGATTATTAAACATTATTAAACATTTGCTGATAAAATTCAGAGAAGAGCATATGAGGACTGAGAAGTGAATTGAAAATTTTAACTATTGGTTGCTAGTAGATCTTTCCAAAATGTACTAAATTTATATTGAAGATAATGTTTTTAAAAGGTTGTTACAGAACATTTTTGAAGTTTCACATAAAAAATTAAGAAATATATTAGAATTTAATTTCCTGAAGACAGGAGAAACAATCAAACCCCTTATCCCCAGGGCTTTTAATTCAACAGAAAAACAATAGTACTCATTATTTTTCTGATTGTCATGGTATTGGAGATTTCAGAGATGTGACAGTCTGTTTGGGCAATACCTCCTTGACTAGATTCCTTGATGTTTTTACAGCTTGTTATAGAAAATAGTTAGTCTAATATTTTAGCATCATTTTCACTCTTAAAGTTAGGAGCATAAAACTTTTCCTTGTATGAATGTAGCCTCAGAATTGTGAATAAATCATTATTCAGTATGGCACAAGGCATTTATAAATTTTGCATGGTCATGATGACTCCTTATTTTAGATCTTAACCATCATCCAAAAGTAGCAGTGTAGCTATTAGCAAATGAAAAAAAAAAAAAAAAAAAAAAAAAAAAAAAAAAAAAAGAACAATAATAATAAATCTGTAGATGAAATGGAAAAAGGTTGTGCCTTGATGAATATTGCTTAATTGCATTCTACTAATGACAGAGAATCACGGAAGGAATTTGTTGGTATGACAACGCTAAAAAATGGAGTTGTAAAGCATTACATTTTAAATAAAATGTTAAAGATAATTCTATCTAAAAAAGTTTGTCTAAAGTCACACTTTTTTTTTTTTTTTGGGGGGGTGGATTAACTGTACAAATAATCCATTTGGACAATTCTTTTATGTTCACAAAAAGTTTTAATTCACTAGTTATAAAATGTAATCTGTTTTTGTCCTTTGGAATTGTTTATTTTAAGAAACTGTTTACCTGGACTTGTATCTTTGTGACCAATTCTTTACTTATGCTTTACTGTTTTATCTTCTGCTCTCCCTGTCACAGAGACCTTTTATTTGAAGGTCTCTTAAGTTTGTAAGTTTAATTCTATAATCAATCATTTTGCCTTTTCAGATTTGGGCCTGACCAAAATTTCACATGAGAAATTTCCTGGTCGATATTATTAAACATCTGCAGCTTTTCTATGGGAGTGGCACACTGTTTCTTGTGTATTCATCTATTAATAGCTATAGAGAAGTTGCTTTAAAATTATTGAACAGATATTTTTCATAAATCTGGAGAATTCTTATGGATTATCAGTTTACGTTGCATTATCTCTATTGATTTACAGTACATCTGCTATGAAAAGGAGTCCACATCTGTTTTCTTTTCCCCTCTCTGTATAATGATAGGTAGTCTGAAAATGAGAAAGCATTGCTCATTCAGGCAGACACAGTGTTAAACACAATCTTTGTAAGTGAGCATGACAGCTTTCCAGGAGATAGCTTCACTGGAGCACTGTCTATTCAAACACATTTCTCTGCCTTTTACTTGCAAAAAAATAACCCTTACATTCCTAACTTCTCCCTCTAGCTTCTCCCCCTGGCTCCCATCCAGCTTGTCTGTGCGCTGGTTGGTCAGACACGACCACCCAACGGTGGTCAGAGAAGTTGACAGATGGGACAAGAACTGAAGTTCTGCCCTGAATGGGGTCCTGTACATTTAATAGTCTCTGGAAACTCACAAGAACATTCCCTCTTTAGCCATGGATGACTGGAATTGCCCATGTGAAAATATAAAAATGAATTAATATGATTTGCCTCTGCCAGCAGATATGAAAGCCTATAAGCAAGATTTCTATTAAGTGTTTGAAAGGAAAAAGAACAATCTGCATCATTGTAAAAGTTACCTCTCTGTCAGATTCTATGAAATACTTAACAAGACACTCACATGTCCCAGTAAAAGTATATGGATCGTAGATACTGGTTCTAAATCTTAGTAATATGATCAGCCATGAAATATAGGTCATACCTATAGCTAGTTATTTAAATGAATGTTGAAGGTAGCAAAGCAAAGAACATGAAGAATATTACAAATTAGAAGTGACTTCTGTAAAGTATAAAAAGTCCAGTCTTTCCCAGTGAATCTAATTCATCCATTTACATTAACTATTTAAGTTCAGTTAATATTTTAAAAAATAAAAGTATTCAAGACAACAACACAAGGCTGAAAAAAAGATGTATGGGAGACCTGTGCCTTTTTAAAGAGGCATCTAAAGACCCATAAGATGGCATCTCAGACTGCGTTAGGTGCTGATGGGTGAGCATAAACTATATGAAACTGTACAAAATCCTTCATCTTGAATGGCAAAAAGATTCATACAGAGAATGACCTTATTATGGAAGTACACTAGTGCCATAATAAACTGCCTCAGAAGAAAATCTGATCACCTAGCAACTGCTGTAGCCTGAAAATTTCCAAATCTGAGCACACAGTACATTTTCAAGGATGGTTCCAATTCATTCTCATAGCCATTCACAATCCCTCTTTTCACTTAACTATTTTTTCTTGCTCTTACCCAACTTTCCTGAGTACTGTTCACTTCTCTGTAAACAGTATTCATACATCTGCGCTGTAAGTAGGACAACTCTAGTATTTAATGACAAGCAGTTTGCCCTCTGGCTTTGATCCTAAAAATTAATAGTTCTTCACAGTTACTCATGGTAAAAAGTATCTATTTCGGAATGTATAGAAATGTAAAACCTACTTTACTATGCTCTGACTGGCTTTGTGTATGTTTCTATTGCCTCACCAATTTAATGATATCATTTACATAAAAAAAAATCAGTGCCAACATTTGAGGAGTTGTTCTTATCTCAGTAAGGAACTTAAACCCAGATGAATGCCTGTTTAAAAAGATGTACTTAGCACCCTTAGACATCTTAAAGAGGTAGAGTACCTTACTACAGAGAATCTCTGAAGCTATAAATTTAGCCAGAAAATTCTCATGATCTCAAGACCTAAGAAGAAACAGTCTTTTTTTTTTTTTTTTTTTTTTTTTTTTTATGATTTCAGGTTTGCAGGTATCTCTCTTTACCTCACATTCTTAATTCTTTGTGCTAAGACAAGATTCACAGATTGTCATTGGAGTATCATAAATGTAGTGGGGATTAATTTCTGGGTATGTCTATATAGGTATATTTCTATACCCAGAAATTAATGGGTTCCCATCACAGAAAAACAGTCAGTTGTTAGCATGTTCCACACTTGTTTTTGCCCTGTAAACTATAGCAGTCTCCCAGCCAATGCCCAGACAGGGTTCAGGAATAAGCACAGGCCTGGTATCACTCCCAAAGACAATTTATATACATCTACACTACTGTGGATGGGAAGAGAGGTTATGTGTGTAAACACAAGCTAAGATGTGCCAGTTGACTGCAGTGACCAAGACCCATTTATTTAAGAGAATGCGCAGCCTCTGTGTCAAAACACTATAGAATTTGAAAATATACATTAATAGATAATGAAATGAATGGCTATTGATATAGATACAGTGCTGATCAATGCTTACAGCTTCCTTCTAGCCTTGGTGACAAAGCAACATCAATATTTGTATGTATAAAAGAAATTTTGGGATCCTTAGCCGAATTAATAGGGCTGCATAAATGAACACTTAGAAGAACAGTCAGCTCAGAAGAAGTGCTGAACTAGTTCCTGTCTTCTGCCTGCTTATTAGACATAACCTGCACTTGAGAGCTACAGCTACTCTGGATGTTCAGAGGAGACTTTCTTCTGCATTTATACACGCTGTGCACACATGCAACAGAAAGGTACAATTTATCCTTTATGACGTATTAATTAATCCAATAAATTATATAAATTATATAATTCTTGCCGTTCAAACAACTATATGAGGCAAATGTTAATAATTGTTAATGGGACTTTGTTGCAGCAAAGAATAAATAGAAGTTACTGTTGACCTCATGAACTGAAAAACTGCTTCTCTTTAACACTCTGTATCTCTAGGAGCAAAACATTTTTATAGTAGGTTTTGTTCAATTATTTATTTATTTATTTATTTTAAGGTGCTGGTTCATACACTGAGTAAACTTAACCAAGTTACCTAACATTTGACATCCCAATAAAATTACAGACTCAGACAACAACATCAAGACAAGTTTAATGACTAGGTACAATGAACTCAGACTGTTCAAACAGCAATTTTTATGTACAACAAATACGGTTCTTTAAAAGTCCAAAACATAACTTAGATTAGTTTTGAACAGTCTTAATATACTCAACTGGCTTTTATGGTACCACTACCTCACACTAATGATGACCTGGCAACAATAAAAAAGCTGTGTTTTCACAGAGATAACAATTCTTCAGATATCTATTACATCTTCCAGACTCAAGTAGGTTATTTTTATATCAGTTTCTGTTTTTTTATTTTATTTTATTTTATTTTTTTCCTAAGGTAATATCTTCATTGCTTTCAAATTGACATAGGTCTTTGTTTATAGACATGTTTCCAGGTTACTTCAATAGCACAGTACTTTGTTTCCTTTTCTAAGAATTTTTTTTGGGGGGAGGGTAAGACTTAAGTTTCACAGAGTATTTAAGTACTTTATTTTGAAGATTCTCCAGTGTATACATATCTATATTTTTCTAGCTATATCAGGGACGCTTTTTTAAGAAACAAGCTGCTTTCCTGCTGGCAAGATAGGATTAACAATGGCTGAGAAATTTTGGAATAACTGAACTTCTTATCACTATACTTACTAATTATTCCTCATGAATCGGAACCACCATTAGACTCCTTTTTCTTTATTAAGGAAGTTACTGAAAACAAAGTCTTCTGTCTCATTGGTTAATACATGTAATTTTAGAAAAAGACTACTTTAAACTTAAGACTACTTCACAAGTAGTTCTTTCTAAACAGAAAATAAACTGACAATATACAATGGGCCTTGGGGGTCTTGGAATGGCTTTATCTCTTTCTCTTTTAGCATTTATTACTACTAGCAATCCTGGAAAAAGTACATAAGAGGAGAAAGAAACAAAATAAAGAAACAAAATTAAGAAACAAACTAAACGTATTTCTGTCATACATAAAATAGTTCTAAATAGGACAAGTGAATTAAAAAAAAATAAAATAATGAAGGGGGTTTCACTGAAGAGTCACTTTAAAACATTTAAAGACAGAAATTACTAGAATGTTTTATGGAAACCTCTAGTAGTCAAAGCAAACAATCTCTTCTTGACTTATGAACACTTATTACTGCAGGAAGAGGTTTTGTTGACATATGATCTTTGCTTTCTTTATTCAGCACAAATATCTTCAACCATATTTGACATTCCTAGCATTAAACATAATAGTGAATATAAATCAGGGCTCTTGAGCCAAAGTTTTTTGTCATGGGAAGCACCTTAAAGAAAAAATTTTAACAAGAGAAAAGATTTCAGTTCTAAGGCAAACTCAAAACTTGCATAGATGCCAAAATATTTAGATCTTAATGTAGTGTTAGAGATCTATCTCCAGCAAAGTCTGTTTAAGTTCTGGAAGAAGTCAAACAGTGAGTTAGTTCTCTGTATAGACTCAACTCAATAGATTCAACTAGACCTTAATTAATGAACATTTTGAGAATGTTAATAATAGTGATAATGCTGATGAATCTGTGGTTCAGCTTGGAACAACTCCTTTTAATTCATGCTTAGTTTTGAAGGTTACTGATTCCATTTCAAACTTATATTGCCAAGGGCTTAGCTACCTATTTTTTCTTTATTTTTTTTCGTCCTTTTTTTTTTTTTTTTCAGTTGTGTTAGTTAGGCTGACAAATTTTACTACTTCACCATGAAAAACTCTACTACCAGAACAGAATCCTTAATTCTATCCATGCAGTCCAGACAAATTATAGCAATACAGTGTAGATGTTGAATAATATTAGCATGCGTGTTTACAGATTTAACTACAGAAATCCTTATTTGATTTAGCGGTTAATAAGTGTCTTATGATAAATAAATATCACCTGAATAGGCAATATAATTCACCAGTAGACAGGAAGAGACTACTATTACAGAAGTAAGCATTCTTCCTGTGCTGTCCTTACCACTACATGACATTCAACCTGACATCATTTTTTTAAGTATTTTTTTTCTTGTTTTTAATATGCATTATTATTATTATGAGATGACAGCATTTCTGTCTTGTTGGTTTATCAAGCTGTTAATATGCAATTCAATTTTAACTGGGCGCATTTTCTCTCTAATGAAATCAAGAATCAACACAGACAAAAAGTATACCTTAAACTCTAGAGCCTGCTTTCATAATGCTTTATTTCACTCGTGTTTCTATGAATCTCAGCAGAATGATTATTTTTCACTAATCAGAAGTCCAGAAACAACAAGTTTTTTTGTTCTTGACAAAATTTATCCTTGACAGTTATTTCCTACAAAAATAGTAATCCACATTAGATGCCTTATTAATGACCTCTTAAGGTCATTCATAAGAAGATGGAAATATAGCACTGAGCTTTGAACATTTTCATCCTATGGAAAGAAGAGGAGAGGAGAGGAGAGGAGAGGAGAGGAGAGGAGAGGAGAGGAGAGGAGAGGAGAGGAGAGGAGAGGAGAGGAGAGGAGAGGAGAGGAGAGGAGAGGAGAGGAGAGGAGAGGAGAGGAGAGGAGAGGAGAGGAGAGGAGAGGAGAGGAGAGGAGAGGAGAGGAGAGGAGAGGAGAGGAGAGAAAGGAAAAGAAAAGCCAAATTATGCCAATATTATGGTGCTTTTATAGAACAGCCAATACATTTATAATAGGTATATTACCATAATATTGTGAAGTTAAAAAGCATATGTTTATATAATTTATTTCTTACAAAGATTATCCTATATTTCATATTTATTCATGCTTGGATAAATCTCTTCACCTAGCTAGTTTATTAAAATTAAAAGTGAATGAAACCATAAATTTCAACATGGCTCCTTCCTGAACAGTCTATGAAGCAGTAGATTGGAAGCATAAAATAAAGTGAGGAGAATCATGTCATGTTCTACTGGGAGACATATTTTACCCTTCAGCAGCATATTAGAAATGCATGTTTTAGAAATTGAGGCAAAGCGTACAGTACCTTTCTCCCATGAGATATACAGAATTTTCCTCTTGGCAGTGTGTTTGAGAACTGATGAGTTCAACAGTTTAATCTCTTTAGTGTCTGCATTATATTTTCCAATTAAAAAACAAAACAAAACAAAAACATTGTTAGGGATTTTTACATGTAAATTTAATGAACATAAATAAGATTCACTTTCCCCACACACACACACACAAAAAATGGGTTATTTAGGCTACAGGGATGTCATGATTTCTTTATGCAATTTTAACAGTATATTCACACTGCATTCTCTCTCACATTCCTAGTCAGATATTTAAAATAAACTGGAAAGATAATTACAAAAAAGTCTGAAAAGCAATATTTTTTGAAGGAGGAAGGTCCACTATATGTGGTATAGTTTATATGGTACAGTCCCCCTCCAGTGTTAAGTAGAACTATTTCTCTACTGGATATAGAGCATAGACACAACTCCTTTCACAAGGACGTGAAATTACTATAAAAAAAAAAAAAAAAAAAGTGACTGTGAGAAACAGGATTTCTCTACTGAATAGTAGAATTCTCGGTAATTCTATTCATTTATACCACTTAGTTATAAACCTTGCCAAAAAACTTGTTTGGTCATACCCACTTTTATACTCTGAAGAGACTCTCTTTGACTTTGATCTGAACCTGTTTGTATTACTTCACTCAACTCTAAATAAGAAATTGGAACTAGCATACTTGTATACTTGTAAAATGTGCTTGTGCATGTGCAAGTATACATATTCTTCTAAATTGCAGAAATTATTGAAAAAAAATACAGATGTTGGCCTTAAAATTAAATGCTAGTCTTTTAAGTTCTTCCTAATTAAAAGCAGAAGAAAAACAAGCAGAACTCACCCACTTCTCATTCTTTCTAGATTGCTTGATAACAGACCAAGTTATCTTTTCCACATTTTAGGAAAGACAGGAAGGAGAATAAGTGCAGTATTTATTTATTTATTTATTTTATTTTTTACCCGAACAACTAATTCCTCTTGTGGCAAGATTCTGACTGTACTTGTCAGGTAAAGTCTTGAGGTGAAAAGGTAAACTGATTGTTGATGTCAAATGGACAACTTTGCAGCAGCCTGTGACACTATCATCAGTTTAACCATTGTCATTACAAATTCTCCTATTTCATTTAAGTTGTATGAGCAACAAACTGAGCAAAGGCTGGATGTATTTGTAGAAAGGATTTCTGTTAAGAAGGGACAAAACCTGCAGTGCATCTTATGAAGAAGGAAACTAGCTTTTAACTCATGGCTCTTTAGACTTTGGTGGTATAGGTACAAGAGAACTGTGTGTCTATAATATGGGAGATGATGTGGAAGCAGAGGCATCAAGGAAGAATCTGACATTTGTTCAAAACAGACTTAACAAATCCTCTGCCATGATTTTCTTGCTTAAAATCTTGAAAACATCATCTGAAGTTTGGAGGTGCGTTAATGAATTAAAAGTTAGTGCTGAACTTTCTTTGATTATTTATATGGTAACATGTTAATACCCTGTTAATACATTAGTACCCTTAAAATACAAATAATCTAAGTAGTTATGAACACCTTGTTTGCTGCTCTGCAGTGTTGACTGTAGAAGAAGGTAAACATACCATGAATTTCATATTCCTCAGACTGACAATTCATGGACTTCATTAGGGAAGAGCATTAGTTGAAAAGTATTCACACATCCTATGAAGAGAATTTGAGGAGGAATATCTGCATATAACAGAGTATTTACAAAGTAGAAAAGAGGCAAGTTGTGGATATAGTATCCTCATTGATTTGGAAGATGGCTGATCTTCATGAACATTGTTCATGAAATCAGAAGGGAAAGAGAGAATCAATAAGAAAGTTAAAGGAAATGTTAGAGTTCCAGGTGATGCTTTTATTGTACTGGGTGCTATCTGATATAGAAATTGCGGAAAAGAGCATGTGGGCAATTTTACTGTTCTTATACTATCATCTGAAAGTATATGGAGTGTTATGGGGTTTAGAAATTTCAATCTTACTAATTTGGTTCACACACACTCAAAATTTCATAATTAGGAAGTAGCTAAGAAAAAAAAAAAAAAGCCATAGGGATGACTAATGGCAATAAGAATGTCAAATAGATAAAAATGGCAGGCACTTTTGGACACAGCATTTATCAAAAACCTGAAATTTTTAAGGTCTGAAATCTTCACAATTTGTTTTTCACTTCTCAGAAGGAATGTGGTAATGAGAGCAGACTTTCTAACTCATAGAACCATCGATGATCTTTTTACAAATTTAGTGGATTTAAATATCTACAAATATTTTGTTCCCATGTGACACATCCCCAGTCTGCGCTAACACAGCTCTAGACAACTTCTGTTTCCTTGGGATTTGCCTGTAATCAGCCAAAGCTCTTCACCATGGTGACTCAGAGTAACCCAGAAGAATAGTCCCTGAAAAGCTGGTAGCCCTTCAGTCCCACCACTGTTAACATTAGGCTGCTTACTGGATCTTTCACATTTCCACATCTATTGTGGACTACAGGACGTTACAATAGCGTACAGAAAAGGAGAACATTCCTCTGACAACTATTGAACTCCCTTAGGAATGGTGAAAGGGCTTCCTTTGTAGCTCATTTCGGGTCCATATTCAGGTCTTTGTTGTTATGTCATGCTTTCATGTCCACAATGATCAATTAGAACCTTGCATTTCAGAATCTATTTAGGTCTGTGAATTATTCAGGAACTTCATTCAAAAGACATTAACAATTAAAATCCACCAATAACTGATTTTAATATTCTCTTTGGTAAAAGTAAAGAGCAAGGAGTGAGCAGATTTTGTAATGGATCTGTTGCTGGATAATATTAAATGAGTTTTCTGATGTAAATAATTAACACATATATGACTGAAAAAGGATTTTGATCTTTAGTTGAATTGCAGATGATGAGTAAGGCATATCTACTGAAAAGAAAAAAGACTAGAATATACAAGAAGACCAAGACATATGCTCAGAAAATTTCTGCCACCAGAAGGCAGCCAGCTGTCTTCCACTTCCTTTTGGTCTGATTCTCCTCTGGTCCTTCCTTACCATTATTTCTTTTTCTACATTTTTTTTTCATTTCATTTTCTTCTTTTTCCACTGAACTTATTTGTATGCCTTTAAAGGTATTTTGTTGAAGTCTCACTGACCCTTTTATTTTATTATTTTGTTTTATTATATTTATTTTTACTTTTTTTTCATTTTATTTTCCAAGTTGCTGCATGCTTGTGCTGTGTAGAAAACTTCTGCAGATACATTTATTACCCTGATCTTGCAGAAGGTTTTGTGTAACCGTAGACATAAAAATTTGCATGAATACAGGACTGCCTACATTCTCTGACTGATAGATACTAAACCACTGTTTTAGTATAGAAATCACAACATTGCAAAGATGTGATTAAAACACAATACAGCAGCAAGCTACAATATCAAGAATATATTAAGGCTGCAGAACACCATGTAGAACAGAGCCTTCAGCTGTCACAGATCAGTTATCAGGTTTTGTCATATCCTGACTCATAGTCAAACTTAATAACTTTTTCTTTTAGTAACAACTAGCAACCCAGACAGAAGAAGGCATGTTACTAAAGATCAAACAAATAATGTAAAAATGAGCATGCAGGTTGTTAAAATGACTAATATTATATGTCATAACTTTAAACAATTAATATAGGATTTCATGGGAAATTGAAAATAGAAGTCAGGACAAGTTGCCTATTTTTGCCATGGTGTTGTAAAAAAAAAAAAAAAAAAAACTGACAATAATAAAAAAGAAAAAAAAAAAGGTAAATAAGTTCTCTGAATAAATCTTGAGAATCGAGCATTTTCAGGTAATAAATGTAACACATGAAATCTCAGTACAGAAACAAGTGTTATATGAAAAGAACAATTTTACACTAGCCAGAGAAAAAGCTAAATTATTTAGGATGGCAATTTTATTGGAAAAAAAAAAAAAAAAAGAAAAAAAAAAACACTACCATGTTTTCTCTTTTAAGCCTGGTCCTTTCAACTATTTATGTTCTGCAAATTTAGCTACTTTTTTTTTTTTTTTTTTTTAATAAAGTTACTATACCATTATGAATGGCATAATATCTTTGTTCAGTTTTCCATGACTAATGTCTGAATACATACAAGAATATTCATCAAGGATAATTTGCATCCTGTCTTTCTGTCGTGGTTCTGCTCGAGTGGGCAGCCAAGCTCCACCACAGCCGCTCTCTCACTCCCCCTCCTCAAAGAGGAACAGGGAGAAAATATGTGAAAAGGTTGAGATAAGGACGAGAAAAACACGCAATAATTATTGTAACAGGTGAAACAGACTCGGCATAAGGAGATAGTAAGATTTATTGCTTATTACTAACAAGCTAGAGAAGTGAGAAACAAAGGAAAGAAACCAAAAGCACCTTCCCCCCCATCCACCCTCTTCCACCTCCTCCCCCCGAGCGGCGCAGGGGAAAGGGGGAATGAGGGTTATGGTCAGTCTACAGCACTTCTCTGCCGCTCCTTCTCAGCCACTCTCATCCCCTGTGCTGTGGGGTCCCACCCACGGGATGCTGTCCTTGATGAACTGATCTGGCGTGGGCTTCCCACAGGCAGCAGCTCTTCCAGAACTGCTCCAGATATGGGTCCGTACCACGGGGTCCATCCCTCAGGAGAAAACTGGTCCATTCTGGGTCCCCTACGGGCAGCATCTCCTGCCAGGTCACCTGCTCCTGCGTGGTCTCCTCTCCACGGGCTACAGGTCCGGCCCGGAATCTGCTCCGGCAGGGATCTTCCACAGGTGGCAGCCTCCGTCGGTGCAGGGCCACTGGCTCCACCGTGATCTCCTCCACGGGCTGCAGCATGGAACCCTTCTCCACCGTGTTACTCCATGGGCTGCAGAGGGACATCCTGCTTCACCATGGTCCTCACCACAGGCCGCAGGGGACTTCTTCTCCGGCACCTGGAGCACCTCTCCCCCTCCTTCATTACTGACCTTGGTGCCTGCAAGGCCATTCCTCACTCCTCTCACTCTCCCAGCTGCTGTGTGGCGCAGCGTTTTTTTCCCTGTCTAAATATGCTCTCACAGAGGTGCAAAACAACATCGCTTATTGGCTCAGCTCTGGTCAGCAGTGGGGCCCTTACCAAACATGGGGCAGCTTCTAGATCCTTCTCACAGAAACCACCCCTATGGCCCCCTGCTACCAAAACCTTGCCAGATTCAGTTTCAAATTTGTTTTGCACTGTTGGAGTATTTATTTTTCAGTTTTCTTTTTTTCCTGGTTATAATATGAAAATATCCCCAAGATTTCTTGGATATTGAAATAAGCCATATTATTTGTCCGAAAACTTCAGAAAGCTTTGTACTCTAGTATTAAGATATTGGTATAGATTATGCAATTATACAGATTGCAGTAGTTAAATCCAAATTGTATGGATTTCCTACTGAGAATTTTACGTACTATTTATATACTATTTAACATAAATTGCACAACAGCATTATGAAAATATGTAATAATTTTTCTCTAGGAGACAGTGTCAGAAGAGACTGTGAGATGGATTTAGAAAAGTGCTGTATAAAGTTTACAAAGGGTTATAATATAGAACCTCTCTTTTAAAGCCATTGGAGTGAAAACTATAGACCTGAGCTAAAATCATGTGCAATACATGCAATGCACAATAAAAGCAAGAAGACAGGTGCTACAAAAGTGAAGAAGGAAGCAAAGAAGATGTAGCCAGGAACTTTTCAGGGGTGTCCAGTGCCAGGACAAGAGACAGCAGGCACAGACTGGAATACAAGAGTTTATGTGAGAACATCAAAACATCTGCACTTGTTTATTGTGCGGGTGATAAAGCATTATCATAGGTGACTTAGAGAGGCTGTGAAGTCTTCCCCCTTGGAGACGATGACTTCAAAAGTCATCAGGACATGGTCTTGGGCAACCTGATCTAGGTGTCCTGCTTGAGTAGAGGAGTTGGACTTTATTTATACTTATAAGATTATTTATACCACAAACATATTATTTATATTCCACACACACTAAAGTGTGTGTGGAACTCTTACTAATTGAACTGCTTAAACAATTAGATATGAGAATAACACTTTATCTTTCACTTTGTGTTCCATAAAAGAATGAGAAACGTGCACAAGCATAATGTAAAGTGCTGTGCTATGCTTCTGTATTCATTCCTTTTAAAGTAATTTTGACTATTTATTATTCAGCATGTAAGTCTGCTCTTATATCTTTTCTTGTCTTTGCATGTTCCAAATATACCAATAAACTGAATTCTGTATTACAAGTACTTCAAGATAACAGATACTGACAAGTTAGTTATTCAACTGTTAAGCATCTTCTCTGGATCAGAAACTCATACTCTTGGGCTTCTATTCACATAAACATTAAAGAAAATGAGTTTTCTATTCTAAAAGGGAAGTAAGATTTTTTGGACGAAGTAATACTAGAGTTCCATGATCACAGTGATATATTTTAATCCAGAATTGCTCCCACTTTCAGTGTGCAATATGTCTCAAATAGTTCAGTTGCTATTAAAAATAAATCATGAAAAAAAAATAATATTAAAAAAGCATAGTGTTTATTTACAAAATATACTGAGTCTCTGAGAATTTACACATAAATAAATCAAAGAGCAACAGATCCTCTCCAAAATATAGGTTTCTATGTGGTAACTTAAGGAGAGCAATGAAACAGGTCTAGTGGGGTGAAAAAAGATCAGAAATACTGCAGAAGCATTTACTTTTACATTAAAAATAAGCCTAGTAAGAGGTTGCTAATGAAAACAAAGATGAAGCTGTACTGTCCTACACCTGTTTCACAAAGAGATGAGTCAATAAATAAGATTACCACGGAGATTTGTTCAATATTTGGGAGGAAAAAAAAACACAACAGAGACCAACACATGGACCAACACAGCTATTGATGAATATGTGATATACATTGAGTACAGTTGACATAAATCATAAGCAATTAAAAGAAATAGCTGGGAAAAGGTGTGAGATTGTGTGCGGATAGTATATTATATATGACTGCCAGTTTCATCTTAGATAATGTACTAATGTGTGACATTAATATTGTGAATTGATTAAAAGTGTAAACATAATTATTTGCACACATTTACCAAAGAGATAACAAACATTTCTTAAATACGTTTTTTTTTAATATAGTTTATTGAAAGACACTATGAATAAACTTATCTCACTACTGATTTATTTTAATATTATTATTTTTTTTTCTTTCCTGTGAACAAAGTTTTGAAAAGGAAAAGCAGAGTAATAAGTGCCCTAAGAATTATTTGATTTCTACTGTAAAATGTATTTCTTCTGAAAGGTCCATACTAAATGCCCATTATTTATTTGACTACTTTACGTCTGTTACTTGACTTAAAATGTTAAAATGATAAAGTAAATGATAAACTAAAAAGCAATGGCTACTTTGGGTTATCTTTTAAAAATATAATATTATTATTAATAACAATAATAATCATCAATAGATGGTAAAAAATAGATCCAACTCTTAATTTTACATTGGGTTATATAACCCAGTAACAGTATGAATTTGACAAGAAATGTTCACCTATCTTGTTCTATGGGGAAGGAGAAAAACATAGATCATAGATGTTACATTGACAGATTAGGAATAGACACTGACTGATTTACCATTAATTGACAGATTGAGAAAAACAATATCATTATGTCTAATATAAAAAATATAATTAATATAAAAAGAAAAAAATATATTTAATATAATTGATAACATGACCTAATTCCCTGGCTTTTATAAAATGGTACATAAGAATCGCATGCAGTGATTTTTCATATACTTAGCTTAGAAAGCAGCAATTACTATATTTATAGAAATTAGCAAATAAATATTGAAGAGATAATTAAAAAAATATTCTTTCAAGTTTTAAAACTGAATTAAATTATGTTTTTAAAAAGATAGTGATATTACAGTAGCCTGGATTCAATAATACACGTTGCAGTGATGCAGTGACCAGTGTACCTTGTTTCTGAGTGATTGATAACTGGTGTCAGGAAAAAAGGACCATAAATGCTGAAAGGAACATCACAGCATGTGACCTGGAGTCTAAATTTTCTAACCACAATGTCCAGATGAGCTAATACATTTTTAAATGTTACCACCAAAAATCTTCCAATGTTTTTCTTGGAGTCACTGGAACACTGCTTATCAGTGACTTCTGATACAGTCCTCCATGTTTGAATATATGTCATTCAAATTTTCTCTTCTCAGAACCACACGGATACATACCAGAAATGTTTACATTAAGTAAAGTCATTTCAGGAGGTAAGTAATCATTCTTCTACATTTAGCTATACTCAGAGAATGCCTTAGTTTTTGCAAAGGTCATTTGTTACAACACCAAATTTTCAGAAGCCTTAAGAAAACATAATAGTATACACCAAGTCACTCTTGAAAGTAGTAAGTAGTAGATGGAGCAATGTGTTGATTGTGAAAATAATTATCTCCTTCACTAGTTAGGGCATTGAAGGAGATCAGTGTTTTTGCTTTTCATTAATTTGTTCTTTAATTGTGTCACAGAAAGTAAACAGTTTCAATCTAAGACCTTAATAGCTGCTGTATTCTGTTTGTTGAAGTAAAAGATTGTAGCTAACTCCTATTAGCAAAATGTATAGAAATTTTACTGTCTCCAGGATTTAGGCAGTTGTACCATGTACATTACTAAAACTTCATGAAGAACTCTTTGCTGTGACTGATTAAATTTGTATGAATAGAACATGTGGTTATTCCTTTAAGTTACAACCCAGAATGAACAGTAGTTAAAACTGAAGGTGTTGATAGTTAAGATCAATTTTTAAACTTCAAGGGGTGAAGAAAGCAAACATGAGGAGGAGTACAGGGACAGGCACTGATCTCTTCTCTGGTGACCAGTGGCAGGACTCGAGGGAATGGCAGGGAGCTGCAACAGGGGAGGTTAAAGCTGGATGTTAGGAGAAAGTTCTTCCCTCAGAGGGTGGTCAGGCACTGGAACAGGCTCCCTATGGAAAATGTCACAGGGTTTAGACAGCGCTCTCAGACATATGGTCTGATTTTTGGATGGTCCTATGTGGACCCAGGAGTTGGACTTGATGATCCTTGATGACCCCTTCAAATTCTGTGATTCTATGATCCATTCAATTTGGTAACAAGCAGAGCAGTGGAACAAACAACTACTTGTTACTACTTCTGCTGCCAAAGGTAAGCCAGCAACTGGAAACATTACCAACACAGATAATAGACAGCTAGAGACTTCATGCACTGCAAGGCTAGATGGGACTTTTGTGAATAGAGGTATTGACTCATTTTGGTATCGGAAATGATTCTTAGTGCCTAAATCCCTATTATGATTCTAGTCCTCAGGGTGTTAGCTAAAAAACGTGTATTAATAATGCAAAAAGAATTCACAGAATTCTTGTGAGGATTAATTGGCAATTATTTGCAGAATGCTTTGAAGATGTAAAATGTTTTATCATTATTAATAATGTGATGGTCATTATTTAAAGGCATGATACTATTCTTACCCTATTTTCAAGGCTAATTCTATAATTGTTTATAGCAACAATTAACCAATGAATTTACAACCTTTAAGAGAAGGTAGGTGAGATGTTGATTTGCTGAATTTATTCCTCTGAAGAAAAACTGATCAAGAATAAAAGAAGCTGTAAGTAAAAGCTTATCCTAACAATCATAAAAATAAAGTAATAGTAAATGCCAAAGACTAGAGAGTATTTAAAACAATAAAGAAATCTTCAGGGTCAATGAGAAAATCTTCCAGAAATAAAAGAAAACAAACAAACAAAAAAAAAAAAAAGAAGAAGGAAAACAGTTTAAAAGAGTTACTGAAAAACAAAACAATAAAGGGATACAAAATTTGAACTTCCTAAAGTAAGATGCTGAAAAAGATGTACCATATTCTTCCCCCAGCATTACGGATTTTAGTTATTGACTTATACACCTAAACTCAACAGAAAGTTCACTACTCTGAAATGCAGCCAACCAAAGTAATAGTTTAACAGTACTGCTGCCCTCCATAGAATCATTAAGGCTTGAAAATACCTCCAAGATCATCTGGTCCAACCATCCCACTACCACCAATATTATCCACTAGACCATGTCCCTGAGACCATGTCCAACCTTTCCTTAAACAACTTAGGGACAGTGACTCCACCACTTCCCTGGGCAACCCATTCTAATGCCTAACTGCTCCTTCTGAGAAGAAATTTCTCTTAATTTCCAACTTAAACCTCCCCTGGCACAACTTGAGACCATTCTCTGTAGTCCTATCACTGGTTATTTGAGAGAAGAGGCCAACCCCCAGCTCTCCACGACTTCCTTTTAGATAGTTGTAAAGAGCAATAAGGTCCATGCCATGGGTTCTGAGATGACCCCCACAGACCAAACTCGGTCAATCCACAGCAATGCATTTAGAACACTGACTGTCCAGCACTTCTCTAGTTTGGGAACATAATAACAAATTTTAATACATTAGCTTCCAAAGAGAGAAAACCTAAGTCTGTGATTGAAATGGAAATTGCTGTACCGTCTTCATGCAGCTGACACAGACAGTTGTGAGAGTTTTGAGAAAGTGTGGCAGGATGTTCCTGCAAACAGTTGCACATATTCCTTATAACAAGTCACTGAAATGGAATTTAATAAGAAGCAAAGAGCAAATCTTTAAAGTATGTATGCTAAGACAGGAAGAAATTTCCATGAAATAAGCATTAACACTTTCCATCAGAAGAATGCTTCTCTTAAGGTTTTGGCCTCTACTTCTGGCTTCTGATAGTTGGAGGCTAAATTACTCTACTTTAAGCTTTTGCTTGTGCTCCATGCTCTATATGGATACATCTATATTAGCATTTTGGATCAAATCTGAGTGTGCTTTTGAAACAACTCTTAATCATGTCCAATTACTTGTATCTCCAACTCTTGTCCATATTCTAGAGTGCTTTTGGAATGTATTTAATTTCTTTCACATAAAAAAAAAAAAAAAAAAAAAAAAAAAAAAAAAAAACTGTAAGAAACCCTCCAGGAGTGCAGCTTATGAGATCTACTACTGAATATTCAGCCCATGAATCAACCTAGAACTGGTCCAAAGGGACTTCTGAAATGTGTATAGCATAGATTCTTGATCCTAAGCACCAACTCTTTCACTTTACAAATCCATTCCAATTGCTTTGATGTGGTAATAGCCCATGCATAAATTCTAATACATTTTACATGTATTCTGATTCTCATTTTCAATAATAAGAAATAATAATAACCTCTTTGTAGGAACACTGATTTTACCATGTATTTGCAAGTAATCAATATTTTAGGATGTATGATTTCTTCAGAAAATATCTTCAGCCAATGTGCGTAAGTCTTATTCTCTGAGTTTGTATAGTTAACTGTCTATTTTTTTAAGATGTTTTGGCTTTAAACTTTCCAACTTTAATCCAAAAATACCATTAGCAATACAGCTTCATTCTCCATTTAAATATTCCTTCAGTACTGTATGAGGAGCTTTGGAAAACTATTTTAACAAGTATGTTTAGTCTTCATTTGAATTTCTTCATCTTCAAAATATAGGTCAATTCTAATTAAATCAATGGGGAATTAATATTATTTTGAGGAAGAGGAAAGCATAACTGAGTAAAAACAAGTCTCAATTCTGTGATTTATTATTGTTGGAGTTATTTGATCATGTAACCCTGAATCTATAACTATCTCATCCACATCTCAGAAAGTTTCCATGTTTTTGTTTCATGATTCCTCTCCATTTGATTCTAATGGCAAGATTTCTTTTTCTTTAAGTAGGTGTCCATTTCACCAGCCAACCCATTTCCTTCCTTTCTGAAGGAAGTGTTCAACAGTGCTCATCATGAGTATAGCAATGAAATATTTTTCATCAAAAAAAGCAAACTCCACACAAACATTTTTCCTTAATGGAAATAATTTGATACTCGCAAACTGTTTTGAAGGAAAGACTTCTTTAGTCCAGGCACAACCACTCTGTGAAGATGTCCCAGTTGAGTCAGTGTGAAGTCATGCTCACTGAGCAAATTTACTTGATTGTCCTCAGAGGCAATACAATTGCGTTTATGTGAAACCCTGTTTGCAAAACAAAAAATTGTTTGTTTAGTGAGACTTGTCTGATGGAACCACATTTCTATCTTAGCTGTCTCATATTTACTATGAAATAGTGTATCAGGACAGTGAACATCCAGGCCAAAGGAACTCAATCCCAGGTTTTGAATTTCTACTCCAAAAGGCAGAAACATCCTCCGTGGAACTGACTAACTAATGTTGCTTGGGAGTGCCTACACCATTAGACAATTGGCTGTTTGAATTTATGAGATTCTTTGGCTTGTCCCTGCAGAAATGAAAATAGACTAGGACCATTCTCTGATACTGTAGCCAAATGCTCTGACATCACCAACCACATGAAGTTTAACAAGAGCAAGTGCCGGGTCCTGCACCTGGGACGGGGCAACCCTGGCTGTAGATACAGACTGGGTGACGAGATGCTGGAGAGCAGCCTAGAAGAGAGGGATCTGGGGGTTGTGGTTGACAGCAGGTTGAATATGAGACAGCAGTGTGCCCTGGCAGCCAGCAGGGCCAACCATATCCTGGGGTGCATCAAGCATGGCATTACTAGTCAGTCAAGGGAGGTGATTGTCCTGCTCTACTCTGCACTAGTGCAGCCTCACCTCAAGTACTGTGTGCAGTTCTGGGCACCATGGTACAAAAAGGACATTATACTGTTGGAGAGTGTCCAGAAGAGGGTGAAGAAGATGGTGAAGGGCCTGGAGGGGAAGACATATGAGGAGTGGCTGAGGTCACTGGGCCTGTTCAGCCTGGAGAAGAGGAGGCTAAGGGGGGACCTCATTGCAGTCTACAACTTCCTCGTGAGGGGGAGTGGAGAGGCAGGTGACCTCTGTAAGAGAAATTTATTTGGACACATTTTTTTTTTTTTTAATCATTTCACTGATCTGGAATAGAGCCCTAGTCCTATACAAGTCTCCTAGCAAGTTGCAACTAAAGAAGCATTAAACTGCAACAGGAACATGTGAATAAATGGCTGGAGAGGGAAAAGGGTGAAAACTATAAATGGTTTCCACTAGAGAGTTAAAAAATAGAACAATAGCCTGAGCCAATTGGTTCTGTAGCCAAAGTATTATCAAAAAGCAGTGATGTTCCTAAAAGAGAAAAAAAAAAAAAAAAAAGGGATCGGTTTTTCTTCCTAGATTATTCCCTAGGAATAAATAAATAAATAAATAAATAAAACTAAAATTCTTGAAAGCTTGAGTTCAGATTTAGATTCATCCATTTATAATTCATTAGAAACAGAGCTAAAATATTAAAATGTTTACTTTGCATCCAAACTTTATTGTTTACTTTATCATTTTGGAAAAGGAATATGAAAAATCTAATTTTGGTAGCTTATTACACTCACTTATTCTCTTTATTCAGATGTGAACTATAAACACTATGGACTGATAATTCCATTCCCTGGAATTTTTAAAATGTTTTAGTATGTATTTCTATCTAGAAGTTCTGTTTCTAGCAAAATCATTCAAGTGGTAGCATGAACATTAATATATTTCCATAAGAGCAGTTATATTAAGAGGTCATCAACCCAGTTCTTGCATTCTCACAGAGAATTGCCATCAACATAGCTCCACACATTACTTCAGTGAGATACCTCACTTGTAAAAAATGAATCAGGTTGAATTTTAAAGCTTTTTCACTTTCCCTAGCAATTCTAAGCCACACCTATCAATACCTTATATTAAGCTACTCAGCTGCACTTTGACTGGTCTTATTGTTAGAAAATGTTATGAAAATATTTGTACAGTTTAGCAGTCTGTCAAAAAAGTAGTGATTGCTGCTTTTCATGTAATTAAAATATTTTCCTTTAATATTGAAAACACTCCATCTTAATAAAAGTTACAACTAGAAATAAAGTGCTACTGTAGCACTCAAAGAACAAACTGTGTGTTGCATCCTTCTCTAATACTTAATTGATGCATATAAGCTAGTGACATTGCCAGTACAAGACAAACTATATCTGATTGTCCATTAGATAAGCTGAGGGTATCAGTAAAGTCAGATGTATCAACTATAAGGGATTAAAATCAAAATTATGTTGATTTTAAGGAGTCATTTACATTCTTTAATGATTTTTGCTAGATGAAAAACCTCAGACTACAAAAGCATTAATATGACTGCATGTAGCAAAACCAGATAATTGGATACCCTTTCTGTACCTTTCAGGATATGACAAACAAAACAAGACCAGTTTTAGAGTACTCCTCGTGCTTCTTTTTCATTCAGGGTTGAAGTAGTATAGAAGAGGGAAAAAAAAAAAAAAAAAAAAAAAAGTGAGAAGCTGGACTATAACGATCACAATTTTAAGTTGAGAAGTTCAGACAATTTCAATCCACATAGCTGTTCACTTTTCTAGTCTGCTTTTAATCTATGACATGTTACAGGACACTGTATCAAAAGCCTTGCTAAAGTCAAGATAAAAAATATTCACTGTTCTCCCCTCATTCAGAAAGTCAGTCATCACATCACAGAGGGATATTGGGATAGTTAAGCACAATTACCCATTATAAACCCACATTGAGTGACAAGACAATGACTGAAAGGAGTCATATGTTTGGAAATGGTTTACAGGAGAATTTCCTCAGGGACTAAGGGGAGGCTGATTAGCCTGTGGTTCTTTGAATCCTCCTTGAGGAGAGTCGTGGTGTGTGTTTGGTTTCTTCCAACTGTCAGGAACTTCTGACAGTTAATCGTAATCAATTGTCATTCTTAATGGGGTTGTGGCTTTGAACAGCACTGAAACCAGTAGTGACTACAGTGGCACTCCACTAGTTACTGGACTACAACTAGACCTTGCACCACTGTTCATCACACTCTGGGCCATTCATCTCATTTTCAATCCACCTCACTGCCTGGTCATCCAGCCCATACTTCAATTGTTTCTCTATGTGAATCTCATGACAAAGGCCTTAGTGAAGTCCAGAAAGACAATATCCACTACTCTGCACAGTGATAAAGCCAGTCACTTCATCAAACTTTTCAGGTTGGTCAAGCATGATTTCCCCTTGGTAAATCCATGTTTATTACTTCTGATTATTTTCCTGATGATTTTCTTGCCCTTCGTGAGTACAGATTTTTTTTTTTTTTTTTTTTTTCCGAATTAGCTGCTCCAACACCTTCCCAGGCATCAAAGTGATGCTGACAAACCTGTAGTTCCTGAGGTCCTCCTTCCTGACCTTCTTGAAGATAGGCATGATACTTGTTTTCCTCCAGTCCTCAGGCACCCTTCCAATCAACGTAATCAAAGATGACTGGCCTTGCAGTCACATCTACCAGCTTCCTCAGCACTCATGAGTACATCCCACCAGGGCCCATGGACTTCTGTATGTCCAGTTTGCTTAAATATTCCCTGACCTGATTCTTTTCCACCAAGGGTACAGCTTCCTTGCTCCGGCCTTTCCCCCTGGTCCCTGAGTCCTGTGATTCCTGAAGGCTGGTCTTGCTGGTAAAGACTGAGGCAAAGAAGGCATTCAGTACGTCGGCCTTCACCAGTTTCTGTGTCATCATGTGCCCTGCCTCATAAAGTAGTTCACTCACATTTTCCCTAGTCTTCCTTTTCCACATTTATACTTAGAGAAGCTGTTGTTATTGCCTTTGACATCCCTTGTCAGATGAAATTCAGGTTGGGCTTTGGCATTCCTAGCTGCTTATCTTCATGCTCTGGCACTGTCTCTGTATTCCTCACAGGTTAAATGTCCTACTTCCACCCTCTGTATGCTTTCTTTTTATGTTTAAGCTCTTTTTACATGAGCAGCCAGTTTCTCCGGGAGAATACTGTTGGAAACAGTATGAAACACTTTACTAAAATCCAGCTGAACATCCACAGCCTTAGGGTGCATCATTTTGTCACAGAAAAAGATCATGTTAGTCAGGCAGGATTTGTCCTTCATATACTCATGCTGGATGCTTCTGATCACTCCATTGTTCCTTATGTGCTATGTAATGACATTCAAGATAATATATTCCATAATCTTCCCTAGTACCAACATCAGACTGACAGGCATGTAAATCCCTAGATCCTCCTTCTGGTCCTTCTTGTAAACTGGAGTCACCTTCACAAATCTACCCAGTTAGCCAGAACTGATGGTAAATTATTAAAAGTGGCTTAATGAGCACTTCCACCAGCTCCCTCAGTACCCTTGGACATATCCCATCTCTATCCTGAGAACAGTTAGCCTTACTAATAACAAATGAAGCACCTCAGCCTCAGTTGTCAGCCGCTCAGTTATATGGACGTATTCTTAGCACTTGCTGAATAAGTGCTTGACCCTCCCTAATCAGGAATCAGCTGGAAACAAAAAGCTTAAAGCACCCATTTATTTAGGAAGTGTTGACAGAGCTGCTGAGAAGATGTTAGAGCATGCTAACAGCAAAACGCTTCTGTAATGTTTTTTCCCCAGTAGCAGCAGGCATCCTGAAGCTCCTCAGAGTTCCCAGGAATCCTCTGATGAGCAGGAAAATCTCAAAGTAGAGCCCAGAAGCTGCTACAAAAGCTGCTGTATCTTTTGGCTTCTTATATATATAAACAAAACCAATTACATGAGTTTCTTCTCCGTGAGAACTTACACAGTCTCTTTGTAGATACCCAGATACAGTTTTCCTCTCATTAATTTTTGTGCAGTTCTTTATCACATTTCAAGTGAAGGACTCCAACTACACACCTATCCTTTGACACGTAGGACATCCCATACACAAAACTCCTTCCCATAGAAGGTAGCTTAATACTGAACTAAGCTTTACAGGCTTCAACTTAATTCAGCAGCACTGTTTTCAACTTTCTCTATATAATCATACAGATCATAATAATTTATTTAAAGATTCAGGGCAATTAATAGATATCAGAACTAGGTGTATTTCAGTCAATAATGTACTTCTAGGTAATTCCTTAAACATAGGACTGTAGAAAAAAAGGACTTGAGATAGATATCCTGTTTGACAGTCAGATTTTGTAAGGTCCTTGACAGTTTTATTTACTTTGAAAGCATTATTCATAAAAATGAAAAGACAGAAACAGAAATCTGTAGGTTCAAGCAACATTTTTCTTGGAGGTGTCAGCTAGGTGCCACAGAACAGAACACAACTGTTGCCGCAGAACAAGTACTGTTCATATAATGGATACCACTGAAGTAAATAGTCATGCATTCATAATGGAAATCTTCCTTATTCAGCTATGGTCAGAAATCCTTGAACTATTGTTTCATCTTCTCCCTCCACCCCACCCCACCCCACCCCTCTTTTTCTTTTCTTTTCTTTTTTTTTTTTTTATGCTTTTAAAAAGACAAAGAAAAGCAGTCAGAAATACTCTAAAAAGTGTCTAATAAAAATTGTCTATACTTTCTACATGAGAGGTGTCTGCATCTCAGTCTCATGTCAGAAAAAGTAAAAATGAAAAATGAGAAAAAGTAAATTGAAAACTACTTTAGCTATCATGTTAATATTTTCTGATGTTTTTTACCAGCAGCTGGAGATACAGACATTAGTTTTATATTACATACTAGTAACAGACTAGTCTTACATTCAGACTAATGTCTGAAAACAAAATGTAGCTGAGCTTCTAGGTGACAAAAGTTTTTTATTTTTCCTACATACATTTATTGTTCAGCATTTACTTATGTAAATATACTTTACATTAATTTTTCTGATAGAGTTTATTTTCCGAAAGAGGTTTTGAAAGGGCTTATAATCTGCTTCTTGTTGTTGCATATAGAAATGATGGACCAGGTGTTATTAATTTTACTTCAGTTTTTAAGAATACATTTTTAACCCCTTTGAAAATTATAGGAATAAGGAAGCAGATCATTAAAATGGAGTGATCCTTTTATCTGTCTGGATGAAAAGACTGATTAAGGTACTCTATGAAAGAAGGAAAATAAAAATAAAAATAAATAAATAAGAGGAGCAATATCTTCAAAGGAATGATAAAATAATCAAATAATCAATGCTGATAATCTCCCACTTCAAGTAAACTAAGTTGTTTTCTAGAGCTGGAAATGGAAATACATGTATTTATTAAAAATATTTTTATTTGCAAGGTTTCTATCAGGGAGATTTTAATTCTAAAATCTGCATTCACTCAAGACATCTAGCTTGTCTTGTCAATGGACTGATAAAGATGCATGAATCAGAGAGGCAAACAAGTGAGCAATAAGTGTTTTAATTAAAATGACTCCATGGGTCATTCTCATTTAAGTGTACATGGAGTTAGATAAATCACAACATCCATTAGAGAATACCAACTGGCTGAAACCTAAGGATAGGTTATCATTGGATACTATGCAGTGAAACTCAACTGAACTTGATGGGAAATAAATAAATAAATAAATAAATAAATAAATAAGCTATCTGAGAATATATTTCCTTTGCCACAAATGCTACAATAACTCATGTGCATTCATTTGGCACAAAGCAGTTAGAAAACAGTTCAGATGAAGTCTGACCTTAGTGCCTCGTGCTTTCTGGTGCTTAAAATATTTTAGTTGCCAACTACCAAATGCATAAGTGGAGTTCACATCAGCAGCAGTACAGGAACAAAGCAGAGCATATTGGTGTTGAAGGAGACAGTTTATTTCACAGATATCAAGGTCTTTAACGTAAACATCTTTGTGTAAATCCTACTTTCTCATGTGTTGTCCACCAGTGCAGCTGAATTGCATCTCTGGTACATTTCTTCAGGATATCTGAATTTATAGTAATAACTCATCAAAACAAAATTCTTTCTTATATTTCTTCTTCTATGTAATAATGCCTGAGGATTCAATAACAGGAATTTTAGACAGATTTTGCCCATATACTATACTGTACATTCAACTTTATTTCACCATAACAAATTCTTTTAAATCAATAGCAAGCTCTACTGACTGGTTATACTGAAGAGACAGGATAAATTCTCCCCCAACTTTCTGTTTTTATGACGTACAGCTGAAAGTAATCATTATTATTTTTAAAGAAAAAATAAAATTCATAGAAGTATATGGTTTTGTTACTTTATATAACTTGTCTTCGTCACTGTCTCCCTTCCCTGCTTATATGGATACTTATATGCATCAGTTCTTTATGATTCAGATAAAAGATCTTGCTGTATTTAATGGAGATGCTTATTTGTAGTGTCTTTGACCTCTGCTTCTCTGAACAATTCAGCAAGAAAGATTTTTAAGATTTTGTCTAACATTAATTTTAAGAGTGTTCTGCAGAAGTAATTCTTTCCTCCTAGCCAGCATTGCAAAGTGCTTACCTGTCTTTCAAATAGGGTATGATTTTAAAAAGAACTTGTTAAAATAAAAGTGTAAGGAAATGCTTTGAGCTTAGCTAATTTAGACTGGGAAACTAAAATCACTTAACCAACCCAGTCAATTTAATATACATTCTTTTAAGTCACATATGCATCTCAGTATACTGTTATATAGTTGAGGTGGTGGGGCATTTTACTTTTCCTATGCATAGCATACTAGACAGAGAAGTTTCTATGACTTCAGGAATAGAAACAAAGTCAGAAATTAAAAGATTACAACAGTAAATTACACAAAAATTACACTAAATTTCAGACTATTTTATGAGGAGACAGAAACTCTGTACTTGTCCTAACGTGTATAGTGATGTTTGGGAAAGACCATGACAGAAAAGAGATGATGTTAGGTTGAATTTGTCTTTGCTTCAGCCCTTTCCTCTTAAGAAAAACCTCTTGTCAAAAACCTGTAGAGCTGTGTAGCATTCAGTATAGTATTGCTTAACCTTCTTGAATAAGATATGATAATACTGACAGTATCTATGCTTGTCTACTGCACATATATTCATTCATTCCATCTACATGGCAGTGTTCTGAAACATCAACATCTCATTCTGTTATACGCAGAAAACTTGGTCTGGGGTTTCCTTTGAAATGTCTGTAAATGAAAATAAATATATTCATGACTGTTGACTAGCACTATGAGAAGGAGTGGATATCTAGGGGGCCAGCTGCCTATAGTCAACATATGTGAAAGGGCCTGCATTCTCTAGGGGTTCATGATCTCGAGTCATCCCCTAAGGTTGGGATATAACTATTTCCATTCAAAGACCAAGCACCCATATCCTTATTTCCTTGAATGGCTACATAAGCTGCCATATTTTCTCCAGCAGTTTGGTTACATATTGCTTAGGATAAGTACATGAGAGAATGAATTCATGGCCTCTTTTTGACATGGATGCAAGTTCTTAGGTCTTCTTCAAAACTACTGCAGCACACATGCTGTAAACTACTACGGGACAAGGTTATCGTCAATTCAAATAAAAACCTTTTCTCAAGTACAAGGTGCAGCAATCGCAACTGATGATCAAAATTCTAAAGGAAGCTTCATAAACACATAGATGACATTAACCTCTTAGATATCAAAGAACTTTACACAAAGTTCAAAGGAGTGTATCTTCTTTACTGGAGATCGCATATTATGGTGAGGAGCAGAAACAAGTATTAAACCCACATACATTTATCTATTTAAAATTCAGAACAGAGAGGGAGCATGACCGGAAGTCAATTTGCTATTTGTCATTCCCACTGTTACTAATTTATGATTTTCTTCCATTTTGTCATTCTTAATAATTTCACTGATTGCTTAAGCATTGGTATCTACTGACATGTAATCCAGATGTCATTAGCTTTCTGCTGAATGAGACAGAAACTAAAGCCAGAAAAAATATAAGCTTATTATTTCAGTAGGGCAATGGAAGCTGCCGTGAAGTTCATGAGCTTGTACTGACAGTATAGGCATCTCGGATACTTCTTTATTTTTATTTTATTTTATTTTATTCCTATCTAATGGGCTTATTCTGCCTTGTATTTATCAGATTTTGAGCAAATGTGGTCACAAATTTTCTTTCCTTGGTGCCTTTGAAGGATAGTCTAAGTCAATATTATCTCAAGAACTGATGTGAGATAAGACCTGTTTCAAAAACTTAAAAAAATAAAAAATCAGTGTCCACACAGCAAGGAAAACACCCTGTAAGATTATGTCATAACTTTCTCAGATGACGATTCCCACCAAGACACAGTTCACAGCATTAAAGAATTTGACCACGAGTCTTCCACAAACCTTCTTCCAATAAGGAAGTCTCTAAATTCCCATTTCAGTATTTCTACCTGCAGTCATTTCTGAAGATATATTTTCTGCTCTCACTGAAGCAGTAGGAAAAAAACCTGCACTCAGTCAATTGTCTGTCCAGCCATACAACTAACTGCCCTCATCTAACAGCACTATAGAATTTCACTGCTGATTTATAATGTAAGAAACCACTTTGAATCTATCATAAATAATCCTGTTAATAGAGTGAATTATATGTAATTTAATGGATGAATGTCTTAACCTTTATTTTATCATAAATTTGTACATGCATTTTTGTATAATAGACTAGTAAAACATATATTGTGACTCCTGGTGATTCTGCTTTATTCCAGAATGACTGTCTACAGTTCAAGGTTGAGTGTCCCTGATTTAAATCAACATGATTTTTATTTATTGTATGTTGTTTCTTGGCTGTCCTCACAGCAACCATGAAGATGCACTTAACTCTCTTCATTGCTAGTCAAGTTTTAAACTGCAATTACTTAATGTTGCATAGATTGCCTGAAAAAAAAGAGGGGGGAGGAAAGGGGGAGGAAAGGGGGAAAAAAAAAAAAGGCAGAAAAACAACCAACCAACCAAAACAAACAACAACAACAACCAAACAACACATCTTACAAACAAAATGAAAAGATCTATGTGATTTGCATTATCTGGAATAGGGAAAACTATTCTATGTAGTGGTCAATGCTTCTAATGTGCAGGTGGAAAAATTTCACACCCCTTTTCTCCCAGCACATAGTTTTCTTCATTTCAGTCTTCTGGGTTTTTGTTTAACTCTAGTAGGCAGCTCTACATCACACAGCTAATAACTCACTGTCCCCACAGTGGGATAGGAGAGAGAGAGATGTACAAGTTAGAAAACTTGTGTGTTGAGATAAAGACAGCTTACTAGTTAAAGCAAAAGCTGCACATGCTAGCAAAGTAAAATAAGGAATTCATTCACTACTTCCCATCATCAGTCTACTTCCAGGAAAGCAGGGCTCTATCATGCATAATGGTTACCTGAGGAGACAAACACTGTAACTCGGAACATCCCCTCTTTCTTCTTCTCTCCCACAGCTTTTATTGCTGAGCATGACACCATATGACGTGGAACATCTCTTTGGTCAGCCTGGGTCAGCTGCGCATCCCCATCCTCATCTTTAGCAAGGCAGCACAAAAGACTTTGACTCTCTGTAAGCACAGCTTAGCAACACCTAAAACATCGGCGTGTTATCATCACTATTTTCATCATAATCCAAAACATAGCACCATACCAGCCTCTGTGAAGAAAATTAACCCTGTCTCAGCCAAAACTGCAACAGTTTTGAAAACAGTTTCTCTCTGCAAAACTATGGATACACTGTAGTAGCCATATACATAAAAGCACATAAAAGAGGTATTTCTGACAATCAAAGATACTAGGTGTAAAGTATGCATATAGAGTAATTATGTTCCTCTGAAATTTTACCACCGTTCTGGAATGCCTCTTCCTTTTATATGTATATTTTATATATACAGTCAGTACAGCTTTGATTCCTAACTGAGATGTTCCAGTTACATTTCTATAGCTGGGTTGAATGGACCCTACATAGTTCATGAGAACAAATGACATGAGTCCTACTCTGCCTGGGATCAAAACTTTGTTTTTGCTTTTTCTTAGATCATCTAAATTTGAGATGTAATAGGAAGATGTAGAAGGAAAATATTTTAAACTAGCTTTTAATAAAATTAAATGAAAAATCATGATCATAGTGATATTCTGACATTCCTAAAGTTATATTATCTTTGGATTCTGTGCTCTTTCTTAACTGTTATAATGCCCATTAGTTATAAGACAGAAACAATTATCACACAATTTGAACAAAAATGCAAATCAAGCAGTAGTACAAAAATCAGTTATGATATCTTTTATGCTTTTTATCACATAAAAACATCTAACATCAAACATGAAGAATGACCATGTATGAAATTACTAGGTTACTTTTCAGTAGCATCCTACATTTGTAGAAAATGTTCCAGCTACATTGAGTTCTGTTTAACAAGGACACTGGAAGTTACTGATCCTAATTCTTTACTTCCTACCAGGTCCCCTTCAAGCAAAAATAATTTTACTGGCAGTTAGACTTACATATCTTTCTTTACAAGAAACCTAGGGAATATCTGTGAAAAATAAAGGTTGAAAAATGATCAGAGAAACTTTCATGTTCATACAGTGCCAAATTAACCCACCAAACCTGTTATATCATCACCAAACATTTCCAAAAATATTCTGTTGTGAAGGCAGAGTATCCAGGGTGTTTTGAAACTGTTTTGTTTTGAGGTCTTCACAAAATATTAGCTGCCCTATTTTTAGGCAAAAACATCTTATAGTAGTGATTTGTCCATTGAAAAGATTTTTGTGTATTCTTATGAGGTGTCTGATATGACTCAGTGTTTGAGACAGTAAAATGGATTTCAAGAATTGTCAAAGTTTTGCTGCTCTTACATTTCAAACCTCCTAAGGTACTTCACCAAAAAAACAACCAGCCAATGCTCTGACTGGAACGTAGTATTTAACTATCAGCTTAACTCTAAGCAGGAAAAAATAGTTTGCCTGAGTTTATTGTATTATTCTCTTTCTTAGATGTAGGCAAGTGCTTCAATATGTTACTGAACTGAGGCCAAGGTCAATATTTGGTTCACTCGGACCAATCAGTCTTTAAGCAACCTTAAAAAGAACATGCCACAGATCTAAGTCTGATCAATACACACTAGACTGAGTGGCTGAAGTCAGGGTCAGAAGATGAAGTTACTGAACAATAAGTAATTAACCAGCAGTGCCCCACTGGAGACTAAAATGCTAATTGAAGCAGAACTAAAACAAGTTTGAGATAAAATAACCCTAGAGTTAGAGAGATCAACCACTGAGACAAAATCACTTTAAACAGAATCTGTCTCTCATCTACCTAGGAAAGCTTCTTGTTATTAATTATTTATTGAACAATCCCTCCCCTTAGAACTTATGTGCCCAACCACCAAGGAAGATAACATAACTTCTATAGAGCTAACATCTGCTCATTCAGAATTCAAAGCACTTCATCAAATAGTTATATCATCAGCACCGTGATGAAAAAGAGGATCGGAAGGCCACAAAGGGAATCTGAGAATCTTCTTTAGAATACAAGAACATAGGCAATTATGAGCAGTTTGACAGGTTATGTTATACTATGGTCTACAGTGATTCCAATTTTGTCAACGATATACTATAGTGATCAACCTGTTACATACAGTTGTATAAAATCCATGTTGGCATTTCTCTTGAAATGTGTCTTGATTTTTAGCTATTTAGAAGTGATGCAAGAATCTCTTCCAAAAACAACAGCATACCACATAAGAAACATTTGTTCTAACATTCATTGGCAGGAGAATCAAGCTGGACAGAAGTATCTGGGATTCTCTCTCCTTACTCAGATTGTAAAATTTTGTGAAAAACAAATTCTGATGCTTCTGAAAGCACATGACTGTGTGAAGATTAGAAAGAGAGGCAATAAGTTTTATTGATTAGGTTTCATACTCTACCTGTCGTTGTTAAATGGAATATGTTCACAAAGCAATTTAAGAACAAAACAAACAAACAAACAAACAAACAAACTTCTGCTAATAAATTACCAAAAACAACAACAACAAAAAAAGCCAGTGAGGATGAGGAATATGTTTAAATATTTTCAGATCTGGCTACATGAAAGACAGTGACAAGGAAAGTACAAATTTCGAAAAAAATAAAAAAATAAAAAAATAAAAAAATAAACTGCAATCTGCTAATGATGTAAGAAGTAAAACAAACCCCCACGTTCAGATCTCATAATTTTGTTGAAAATTGACTTCCCAAAATATTCTTAGTAATCATACAGTGTAATGTATTTTATACCCTGTTAAGCATAGAAAAAAAAAAAAAAGTAAAAATAAAATATAATGAATATGACTGTAGAGGTTTTAATAGCTATTGTGCAGTCTTGGCTTCACTAATATCTGTGAAACTTAAGGGCATTTTGGTGAGGTCAGAATTTGATTCTGAAAATACTAAAAGAAAAGATGTTCTGCTAGGGAATCTCTGATCACATTGTCCTTGAGAATCTGGGTGGAATATGGAATATTCTCCACAACTGAACTAAAGTAAAAATAGTAAATGCTTGCTGAAAAAATTCTCTCTCCAGAAAGTCAATTTAAAAACAACCTAAAAGAGATGAGAAATACCATAACTGAGTATTGGAATGGACCATGCCTGTGCTTTAAAGAGCTGTCCTTGAAGACCTAACACCGGAATGCCAATGCTATTTCTAGGACTGGAAATAATTTTATTTGAAACAAAAATAGTATTTTTCATGCTTTGAGTACATTAATAAAAAGTTCTGAAGAAATGAATTATGGAGAAAAAAAATAGTTCTGGTCTGAGGAATATGTAGTGTATATAGCAAATTAAAAAATAAAAATAAAAATCTGTGATTGTATTTCTTTTTCCCAATGATGCTTTACAGAGTTGTTAATATCAGATGTTGCTTTTTGGTGGACAAAACCAACTTTTAAAAAATGAAAATTGTATCTTTAAAAAAAACAAAACTTAAATGCTGCATTTAACAGTACTGAAGAAACGGTATTTCAAACCCAGATGCAAGATGATTTTTTTGTGTGTTTGTTCTTGCTTGTTTGTTTGTTTGATTGTTTTCTGCAGGTATCAAGACCAAGGTGTGTTTTTTTTTTCTTAATTCATAAGGTATGGAATACAGAAAAAAGTTGTAATGGAAAAAGACGATATAACAGTAGTGTGAAAAAGGAGATAAGACCAAAGTGATAGGCTACAATAATGCACTAGTATTTTTAATACATATAGATAAGTGGAATAGAGTTTGCTAAAATTGCACATTACTTTTAGCATAATAAATATGTTTTGTTTTCAGAAGCATTTGAGTGAAACATGGTGGTCTGCAAGATGACTTGGACTATTTGAAATACTGCCTGCAATGATCGTTTTCTTCATCTACCAGTGATTTTTTTATTGCATTCAGACAAAGCATCTACACATAAACATATGTGATCCTGAACCGTGATAATCAAAAACATGGAGACTGCAGGAAATATAATAATATGAATGAAGAGGATAGCATCATAGTACTTCATCTATGTACCTACTATTTTCCACAACACAACAGATAGACAGTCTGTGCCTATAAAGAAGAAATAGCAAAGTAAGAAGTATGAGAAAACATACTTCAAACAATAATTACATGTTCTATATATTCTCATTCTAGACCATTTTACACTTTCCTAACTAAAAATTAAAAAAAAAAAAAAAAAAAGCTTAGCAGGTAGGACAGAGATATATGTGATATGTGATACCAAAATTGTCAGAGTTGTTTATACTTTCTGCTTATACTGCTTTCTAGTTACTTCCCAGTAGATGTTTTAATTTTTCAGCTACCTAAGATTTTAATAGTGCTGAACCTAACTTCTTTTTGCAGATTTGATGAGGGGATTTTAGTCCTACCAGTAGTGCCATGTGAACTTGCTTAAAATTATTAAATGAATAAAAGCTATACAGCTGTGTCCTGTCCTGTGTCCCCCACCCCCCTTAAATTATAATGGAGATGGATCCAACTTCATCCACTCCTACGCTAGTAAGCACCTCTGTTCAAGATACCCCTAGCAAGCATCTCAGTGCTGGTACACCATCTGTAGTATGTCTTCTGATACAGTACCTTGACTGTGTCTCATGCAAAGTCAGCTGAGGGCATAGCAATGTGCTTGGTTACTTGTTTTTATCTATTTGTCAAAACCACTGTGATTAAATCCAATACTGAACATTAAAAAATTAGCTTGCATTCTCCTTTGATCTGACTTAGATTTGTGAGGTCTCATAGCTGCATGGAAACAGAAATCTCCATATGGCATACATATGGCCTAGGGATAAAATGGTTGGAACACGTGTCCAATCTGCTCCTTCTCATTTTCTGTTCTTTAACTAAAGCAGCCAGCAGGATTGTGAAATCCTATTTTATATACCTATTTATCTCCTCTATGGTAACTTGTCACTAATTCTCAACCATTAAGTACACTGTCTAGAAGAATAGTTGAAAACTAGCTGTTATTTGAGTGAACTGAATGCCCCTGTACCCTTCACTTTCAGCATATACAATGTGACTATAATTTGAAGGAAATACGGAATTTCATACTGCATATATCATACATATCGTTTCTGTTTCTGATCAAGATCAATAACATTCATTATCTTGTAAAAGATACAAAGAACACCTTTCCCAAAGAGCTTGCAAAATAAACAGTAGATCCAGAAAAGACAATATGCAGTAAAGCCCTCAGGTTTTATATTTCATAAATATAAAAATCTGTTTTTGTGTGTATCACAGGAGCAGTGAATCTTCAGGGGAGATTTTAATGAGGAAGAGCAAGCAAGAGAAAAGCATGATACTTTTCACCTGGGCCTTTTTCTGAGTTGTTATCCCTGTAAAATATTTCTTAACAATCTTAAACTCTTCCCACCCCCAGTACTGTATTCCTTTACTTTTGTTTCCAAAATATATGTACCTTTGTGTGAGGATTCAGAAATACTATGTTGAAAATCTATTAAAAACAAACAAACAAAAAAAAAAAAAAAAAAAAAAAAAACAAACAAACAAAAAAAAAAAAAAACAGCCAAATTCAAATTCCAAGTATTGAAAATTTTGAGTGAACCGTTTCCAAACAACCTACAGAACATGAGCATGTTCAGTTAATTACTTCAAAAAAGCAATCCAACAATATAGTAAATGTCTGTCAGTACCTCTCAGATTCTTTTTTATAAATTACTTACTTCTTAATCCAAAGCAACAACATACCCCTATCAATTCTGCAAACACCACCTGAGTCTTGCTCTGGATCCTGAGTCAGTCATGTGTCCTAAGGATGGAATTAGGATGCAGTATACTTTTTCTCTCTAAAATGATAAATAATGAGGCACTGGTGGAGAATATATGGCCAAATTTGCTGCTGCAGCAGAAAATGGAGCAACGCTACTGCTTATATATCTGCTTGATACTGTAAATAAAATGTCATTTATTTTCCTACCATCTCTATGAAGACTAGCAAGAAAATAATGAGTGATATTTATAGTGACCTTCCAGTACTCCTTCTGAATTAAGTTTTTCTTAGTCTTCCATCTTACAGAGGTCAGATCATATTAATCTTATTGTCATGCATAATGCTACTAACATCATTACTGAATTAAATGAATATGGAGAGAATTATACAGTCACAGGAATACTAATGGAAGTTTTGACAAATATAAATTTACCTTAAGATAACTCTTATCCTGTATTTTTATCTAACATGTATTTATTGTAATAGATATATATATAGGAGGCTTTCTATTAGAAAATAAACATAAAATATGACACTAGATCTCTAAAAAGTGCAAAGATTGTGTTCTATTTATTTTCACTTCAAATATTTTCCTTCTCTTAATTAACTGTAGCAAGCTATTTCATGTTTAAGCCAGAAAAATTGGTAGAGATTTTCCTTTCCTCTACTATTGAGAAACATTGAGCTGTAAACAAATTGGCAGGGACTGGCTTATCGTTTCTGTCGCTAGCTTTTGTGGTCTTTTACTCATGGTTGTTCAGAAAAAAAAGTGTAGATCCTTCATTTCATCTAGGGCAATGATCATATTCGTAAATTTTCAGGGAGGTACTAGATCATTTTGATTCAAAAACTTCACACACAGTGCATTATCAAAAAGAAGAGGGAAATGGAAAAGAGGTAAAGGGAAGCAATGATTAAGTAAGGTCATATGCTCCAGACAGAGTGGACTATTTTTTTTTTCTGGTTTCATTATAAAGAAGCATCAATATCCATTCAATATGACGTCTGCCAGTAAAGAACGGTACAAAAAAAGAAAAAGAAATCCAAAGAGGTCAAGGTGAGATATGTATACTATATATACCATATAGTGTGTAGCATATTCTAACAAGTTAGAGACATAAAAAAATCAGGGTTTTCTATCAATTTTTTAGGTAAAGGCCTTAAAAATATATGAAAAGGGAATCTCCTTCCTTTTTTAATTTAAGGCATTTTCTAGAGAAAAGTAAAATGCAGGAAGATACATGTCAATTCACATGTAAACAGGCACAAAATCGTTCCAGTCTTAATGATCATTCAAACATGTTTTGTACCTCTATGAAAGAGTGCAAAACCAATATTATTTGATGAATCATATCTGTATCTCTAATGCTCTATCCTTATAAAATAATATACTTTTAAAACGTCCTGCCAACATGTTTTCCATTCTACCTAACTATATTTTTGTTGTATATTCAGTTAATAAATCTAGTTCCTTTCTAGCAATTTATTCTTACCATAGCATATTAGGATTACTTTAACTCTGGATGGCCCATTTAACATTTTAGGTTACATGCAATAATATCTAAAAATTAAATAAAGTATCTTTAAAGTATAAAGGTGTCTTCCCAGCTTTTACTCCAATATATTCTACATTTTGTCTCTAACAAAGGGGGAAAGTAAAAAATAGTAAATGGTTTAAAAAAAAGGAAGAAAATGAACTTAGAAAATGAACATGTAATAATAAAATATAATGGTCCAAGATCCTGTTGTTATTAAATATACTATCATAGTTCATACACACTTTTTATATACTACGGAACAATATAAACTATAAAATGTCCTGACAGTACACTAATGGATTTCATAATCCATAGGCCAGGGGGAGGAATTAATTTATAAGTTTAAAATTAATAGCCAGAATTTTTAAACAACTAGAATTCCCAGGTAGTTATCAAGGTGTAAAATAGACTTTTGTCTTAGTCCTGCTTCCTATGTACCCAGTCTTTCTAGAAGGAGTTAGTGTGTGTCAGAAGGCTTGTGAAGTCCAATTCAGCTGGTCATGTGTATCACCGTGTTGTCACTGATAAGTATTTGTGTACTGGACCTATGACCGTTAAATCTGAGTTCTACAAGGAATTCTTGTAACCTTTGCACCTATTGTACTATGCCATTGTGCCATACAGAGGAAAATTACTAACCAGGACAAACACACTCATGTTCATGTACACACTACAGTAAAACAACTGTATTAATGATCCTATTGTGAAGAAGTCACTTTTCTGCCTCATTTAAATAGTGTGTTCCTCATATAAAGGATCTTTTTAACTTTTATATTACCCCACTCTAGTGTTGCTATGCTAGCAAAGCTTTCTTGACAGCTTACTTGCTCATTCCTGTCCAAACTATCCTTTTGATCCAGGCCCTATAGGCTTTGAAAAGGAGCCAGATCTGTTTCCCTTCGATCCAGGAGGAATGAAATACATAGGGCCTGAAGTCCAGGTTGCTTAACAACTTAAAGCAAGACAAATTGTTCCCACAGCTATCTCCTGAAACACTCCAGTGTTTGTTATCAACAAATGGAATGTAAGTGAAGACTGCTACATGATCTGAAAAGTACTAATGAAGTCATGGAAGATATGGGAACACTTCAACTGGGATTGCCATCTCCAGCTATGCTCTCCCAGTCATGGACATTAATAGCAATAGACTTAAAGGATTGTTTGTTACACATTTGCCAGAATTCAGAAAACTTTGTTGTGTTCATGTTTCGATTGATACCTTTTCTGATTGTATTTTTTCATCTGTTCATGCAGGAGAAAAGGCAAAGGATGTGTGTAAACATTTTCTGTCAGCATTTGTGATATTAGGAATGCCAAAAATGACTAAAACAGATAATGGGCCAGGATATGGGGCCCACGCAACCCACTTTTTTTTCAACAGTGGGGTATTCAGCATCTGATGGGTATACCTCATTCTCCCACAGGTCAAGCAATTAATGAATAGGTCCATGATACCCTAAAATCTATGCTTCAAAAAAACAAAAAGGGGGAGTAGGGTTGTGACCCCCAGGAAAAGATAGCTAAAGCATGCTATGTTCTTAAATTTTTAAATCAATAGACAGAGGAAGGTCCTTCAATTTACAAACTTTTTAATTATAATACCCTAAACTCAGTTGAAAAAAGGACACAAGTCAGGGTAAAAAAATTAAGAACCTATCAGTGGAAAGGCCCCTATTCTCTCATAACTTGGGGCCAAGGTTGTGCTTGTGTTTCAGCGGCAGCTGGTCCTAGATGAGTGTCAAAACAATGGGTCTGTCCAGCTGTCTCATCATCTGCCTTAACATGATCACAGCACTCTCCTTCTTCTTCGGATTCCAGCTCAAAAAAAAACAAGTATGGAAGGGTCCTGCTAGCATATGCAGGACCCAAAAACAAGGACTCCAGGAGCTGGAGAGGCAGCCGAGCCCCCCAGCTTGGCAGCACTCAGTGCCTGCCCCTCCAAAGAAATGTGGTTACAAAGTTTGCTAAAGATGGGATTAATATTCTTGATAGTTTTTCTCTGTGTTTTAATTTGTGTTAATCATGCTTTCTTTGTTAATAAAGAAGAGGGAGATGTGGGAGTGTGGCCATGGGGGTTGACAAGCCCCATGGTTGGAGATAATGTTGGACTCTTAATGATGAGGCCATAAGGAATGTGAAGAGTTTAGAGAGAACAAAGGGTGATTCATGAGATGCCTTGCTCTCTCGGACTATTCAATTCCATCAGGTGTTCTTGAACCCGCTCTTTGCTTACTGTGGGAGGGACTTTGCTCCCCCAGCCCTCACCTACAGGTTCGAGGACTCAAGAGATGTGGGAAGCCTGTCAATAAAGACTGAACCAAAGAACTTGTTGAGTACATCAGCATTATCCATGTCTGTTGTTACCAGTTCTCCCTTCCATTTATCAGAGGGGATACACTCTCCTTGCCCTTTCTTTTCTGACCAATAGAATCCCTTCTTGTTATTATTTGCATCCCTTGCCAAGCTTAGTTCTGTCAGTGCCTTGACCTTCCTGATCTTATCCCTGCACATTTGGACAGCACCCCTGTACTCTTCCCAGGCTACATGTCCCTGCTTCCACTGCCTGTGCATTTCCTTATTATACCTCAGCCTAACTAGCAGGCCCTTGCTCAGCCATGTTGTTTTCCTGCCTTCCTTGCTTGCTTCCATACACATGGGGATAAGGAGTTCTTTCGCTCTAAGAAAGGTGTCTCCTGAACAGAGTTACCAGCTCTGCTCAGCTTCTTTGTCCTTAAGGACAGTGTCCCAGAGAATCTCATCCACTAGGTCTTTAAACAGCTGAAATTTCACTCTTCAAAGGTTCAGGGTCCTGACTTTGCTCTTTGCCAAGACCATAGTCTTTGGGATTACAAATTCAACCATGGTGTAGTCAACTGAAGCCCAGACTGCCTCCGATCTTAACCTCTTTAATGAGTGCAACTGTATTGTGGAAGGATGTTTTATTATTTGCAGATTTACTATTTTTTTTTTTTGTTTGTTTGTTTTGTTTTGTTTGTTTGTTTTTCATTTAATTTTTCATTGTAACATGACTTTTTCTGTTTATGATTTATTTTTTTTTTGTACATGGAAGATATTGTTAGTTACTTGTCTATGAGTCTATGAAGAGCAAAAACGAGAAATAAGAACTCTGAGAGATATTTAACACCATGGCAAAAGTCAAAACAGAAATAACAGAGTTCTCTTTTACTGAATAGGCTCTAATGGGAGGATGAGTATACATTGCAAAAGATGCTGAGGGTTCTGTAGGCATCACAATTTGAATTCCAATGATTTGAATGCTGACTGCATTTCCCCGTTGAAAATATTATATATGCAAAATCTTTTGATTCTTTTCCTGGGCAATCCTCTCATTTTATTTTTAGCTTTTATAAACCATTTGGTTTTACTTCATAATTTTCTTAGTCCTCTTTTAGCTTTTCTTTTTTCTTTTCTTTTCTTTTCTTTTCTTTTCTTTTCTTTTCTTTTCTTTTCTTTTCTTTTCTTTTCTTTTCTTTTCTTTTCTTTTCTTTTCTTTTCCTTTCTTTTCTTTTCTTTTCTTTTCCTTTCTTTTCCTTTCTTTTTTCTTTTCTTTTCTTTTCTTTTCTTTTCTTTTCTTTTCTTTTCTTTTCTTTTCTTTTCTTTTCTTTTCTTTTCTTTTCTTTTCTTTTCTTTTCTTTTCTTTTCTTTTCTTTTCTTTTCTTTCCTTTCCTTTCCTTTCCTTTCCTTTCCTTTCCTTTCCTTTCCTTTCCTTTCCTTTCCTTTCCTTTCCTTTCCTTTCCTTTCCTTTCCTTTCCTTTCCTTTCCTTTCCTTTCCTTTCCTTTCCTTTCCTTTCCTTTCCTTTCCTTTCCTTTCCTTTCCTTTCCTCACCAGGTTTTGTTACTTTTTTAGTAATCCACAAATCTTTCTTTTTTTTTTTTTTCTTCCATTATTATTTCTGATTAGTGTCATATATTAATTTTGGAAATGTTAAGTTACTTCCTTAACATTTTAACATTTGTTACTTCTCAAAACCCAAGAACTTAAGATGACAAGTGCGAAGGTCTGAATTTTTCAGACATGGATGCAACATTGTTAACAGTGTTACAGTTTGCTCTACTAACTGAAGATTGCCTCTGTATTTCACAAACCTAACATCCAACATCCTATATTTCACTCTTTTATAGCGCTTCTATTCATTTGTCAAGATGGAAGATACTTTACAAAATTATGATAGAGTATTCTTATTTCTGTTTGGTTTTGTTTTCTCTCAGAAGATGAGTATCCTTAGCCTATATAATTATGCTGACAAACCATTTGCATCTGTTGTTTTGCTTCCTAAAAAATAATAATTTATAGCACTTTTTAAGAAAATGTGAATGTATTATTCCTAACTTCATTAATTTAAAGACACTGAAGTGTAAACTTGATTTTAAAAATATATATTACTTTGTTTAAAAAAAAAAAAAAAAAGATAAATACTGGTGTTTTGGTCCATTCTTCAATGTTAATCAAGGCAGTCTAATTGTTAAAGAAGCTTCTGTGCTTGAATCTGCCACTGTCTTCTTGTATGACCTTAATCTAGTTTAATGATCTCCCTGATTGACAACGAAATACATGGTTTACTACTAGGTTTCTGATTTAAATTAATTCCATCTTCATTGTGTCTGAAAGTCATTACTGTCTGACTGCTGTTCTGTGTTACTGTCTATGAAGAATGGGTTATAGGGTTTTATCTATCTACAGTACCTCAAAGCGAACAGGTATCTCCATCATTAAACCAGCAATTTATTCTTTGTGTAAGATGTGAAAAGCATCAAAATTGAGTTCTCCCTCCCTCCCTTGAAGTGATCCAGCTGTTATAGCTGTTATAAGTGTTTTGTTTATTATTATTATTATCATCATCGTCGTCATTATCATTATCATTATTATTAATGATTTATAATTTATAAATTATAATAATTTATCATTATAATAATTATTATTATTTTTATTCAGAGGACATGTGGCACTGTGTCCGTGATGCCTCTTACTGTTAACATCTTTACAATAATTTTAATACACATTTCATTAGTCCAAACACTTAATAAATTGAGCAAAAAAAATAATGTTTGGATTACTAGATCAGACAGAACTTCTGATGAAAGAACATACAGTGAAATGTTAATACTTGTCTAATTTTAAAAGGCTGTCCCAAGTGGTTTGATCAGAAGCTAATCTTTGTATTCAATAGGAAATTGCTACTACAGTAAAAATTTATGGGGCAAAGAAAAAGTAAAATTTCTATGTTTTAATCTGTAAAATGTGATGATTTTATTTCATGTCATTTTACAAGCCTTTGATTCCTTGTTTGTAAGATTCAGAGTAGCAGCCAGCATTTCTGTATGCACTTCTGTACAGAACTGTAATAGCATAGCCCTTCAAAATTTATTCTGCCATTCCTTTATTATTATTTATAGTTACTTGCTGTATTAACTTCACTATAAATAAGTTTTAACTTCCTCGTAATTATCTAACTACTCTTGTAATTCTTGAAACAACGATTAGCTGTGGGATGAACACTGTACTAATCATTGTAGTTCCATCTTTCAGATCTAAGACTCCAGCTGAGCCTTTTCAAACTGTTCATTTTATTATAGTGGAAAAGTTCTAATAACCAGAACATAGCTCATTCTTTTTTCTTGCATTTACAAGAGTGTTATTTTCTTGTAAAAAACAAAACATCAAAAAACACACCACCAGCAACAAAGGCCCAAGTCAAAAATATCCAACAGTATGAATTTCTTTGCAATGTAATGTGGACAAAATTTTAAAGCATAGTTAACTGGAAGATTTAGAAAGACTAAATCAACCCTACCACAGCTGAAGTATAATGGCATGTATTAAATTACAAATATAATAATTATATATATTAAAAAATAATAATTAAAATGCCAAAATCAGAAGCCATAATTTGAAAATAGAGGACAACTTTAAATGGAAGCTGCTGTTTATTTTTATCTGACCCAATCCAAAGTGAGCTCTGAGGAAATGTTGAAGGAATAGCTTTCTGTTTCCCTCTGCCACTTTTAAACAATGTATGCTAAAAATTTGTTGGTGCTCAGCAAAGTCATCTGCCACAGATTATATAACAGGGAGCACCAGTAAGTCAGTTCTGAGAATCACATATTTATAAAATAATTGGAAGGGACCATTGGCAATCATGTGCTCCAGTCCTTCACACAGAATGGAACAACTTACACTGGATTTCTGAGGACCATGTTCAGAAGAGTTTTATACATTTCCAAGGTTCTCTGTAGCTTCTAACTTGTTCTAGTGTTTGACCACCCACATAACACCTTTTACTACCCTACTTCTAATTGCAATTTTCCATGTTCCAGACATTGTCTGCTGTCTCTTGCCCTGTGCATGTCTGAAAAGAGTCCACCTCCGTCTTCTCTGTATCCTCCCATTAGGTAGTTAAAATATATAATGCATAATATACTGTATTTTGGTCTCTTTTTTTTTTTTTCCCGAGTCTGTTATTGTTCTTCATCTTCCTCTCTAATCCAACTAGCTTTAGGCAAACAAATTCCAGACATGTTTGTGTATTCAACCTAGACATATTATTTACACTTGCATTCTTACCAGCTGTTGTTATCCAAGTCACATGTCATGGACTGAACATGCAGACACACCCACACCTTTGATTTACATACATCAAATTCAAGTTATTAACTCAGACTCTACTGTAGAAAGAGGTTGAGCACCTACCTTATCTTTTCCCTTGTCCATTGTGTCTAGCTCCCTCCCTCACTGAACAGCAAGTCCATGTTTTCCCCAGCTTTTCCTTTCCTGTCAATGCACTTACAGAAGCCCCTTCAAAACCTACAATACCTTCAGCTCCAGTTGAGATTTGGCCTTCCTAACTGCATTCCTACAAGCTCAGGCAATGTTGCTACATCCATCCTGGGTAGCCTATCCCTGCTTCTTCCTTCAGTATACTTCCTATTTGTGTGTGGAGTTGTCGGGAGTTTAGAGTTGTCAAGAGTTTCCTGTTCATCAATGCTAGCCTTTTTGACACACCTACTCAATTTGAAAAATTGAAAATTTATTTGAAACTAACTCAGAATCACAGAATCAAAGAATTGAAGTGGTTGGAAAGGACCTTGAAAGATCATTGGGTCCAATCACCCTGCCAAAGCAGGTTCCTTAGAACAGGCTGCCCAGGTTGGTGTCTAGATAGGCCTTAAATATTTCCAGAGAAGGAGACTTCACAACCTCCCTGGGCAGCCTGTTCCTGTGCTCCGTCACCCCCACTGTGAAGAAGTTCTTTCGCACGTTGGTGCAGAACTTCCTGTGCTCTATCTTGAGACCATTACTCCTTGTCCTGTCACTGAATCCCTCTGTCTCCCACACCTCAGGTATTTATACACATTGATGAGATCGCCTCTCAGTCTTCTTTTCTCCAGGCTGAACAGACCCAGGTCTCTCAGCCTTTCCTCATAGAGAAGATTCTCCAGGCCCCATATCATCTTTGTGGCCCTTCACTTGACGCTTTCCAGGAGATCCCTGTCTTTTTCGTACCGGGGAGCCCAGAACTGGACATAGTTCTGGGCTCACATAGGTGAGGCCTGACCAGGGAAGAGTAGAGGGAGAGGATCACCTCCTTTGACCACGCTCCTTTTAATGCACACCAGGATCCCATTAGCCCTCTTGGCCACAAGGGCACACTGTTGGCTCATGGCCAACCTGTCATCCACCAGGACCCCCTGGTCCTTCTCCTCAGAGCTCCTCTCCAGCAGGTCATCTGCCAGCCTGTACTGACACATGTGGTTGTTCCTTCCCAGCTACAGGACTCTACACTCGCTCTTATTAAATCTCATTTGGTTTCTTCCTGCCCATCTCTCCAGCCAGTCCAGGTCTCTCTGAATGGCAGCATAGCCTTCTGTCATGTCAGCTACTCCTCCCAGCTTTGTGTCATCAACATTCTTGCTGAGGGCAGACACTATTCCCTCATCAAGGTCCTCAATGAAGATTTTGAACAAGACTGGACCCAGCATTGACCCCTGGGGAACACCACTAGTCACAGGTCTCCAGCCGGACTCTGCGTGGCCGATCACCACCCTCTGAGATCAGCCAGTCAACCAGTTCTCAACCCACCTTACTGTCCACTCCTCTATCCCACACTTTATCAGCTTCGCTAGTAGGATGTCATAGGAGACAGTATCAAAAGCCTTGCTAAAGTCAAGGTAGATGACATCCACTGCTCTCCTCTCATCTACCCAGCTGGTGATGCCATCATAGAAGTCAATTAGGTTGGCTGAGCACGACTTCCCCTTGGTGAATCCATGCTGACTACTCCTCATAACCTTCTCTTCCAATTGCTTGGAGATGGCATCCAGAACAAGCTGTTCCAACACCTTTCCAGGGACAGAGGTGAGACTGACTGGCCTGTAGTTTCCTGGATCCTCCTTCTTGCCATTCTTGAAGACCAGAGTGACACTGGCTATCCTCCAATCTCCTGTTCTCCAGGACCTTTCAAAGATGATAGAGAGCGCTTTGGCGATCACATCTGCCAGCTCACTTAGCACACATGGATGCATCCCATTGGGAACCATGGATTTGTGTGTGTTGAGCCCACTCAGACGCTCCCAAACCACTCCCTTGTAAACAAGGGGGGAGATCTCCACTTCTCAGACTCTTTCTCCTCCCTCCAGGGTTGAGGAATCCTGGGGGAGAGTCCCTGAAGCAAAGACTGAAGTAAGAAAAGCATTCAGTATCTCTGCCTTCTCAGTGTCTCCCATTACCAGGACACCCCCCTCGTTCAGCAAAGGACCCACATTATCCCTAGTCTTCCTTTTATTGTTTACATACTTAAAACAAACAAACAAACAAACAAACAAACAAAAACTTATTATTATCTTTTATCTCTTTTGCAAGCCTCATCTCTAGGTGGGCTTTAGCCTTCCTTGTCGCATCTCTGCAGGCCCTGACAACACTTGTATACTCCTCCCAAGAGGACAGGCCTTTTTTCCACATTTCAGAAACATTCCTCTTCCTTTTGATCTTATCGATGAGCTCCTTGCTCATCCATGCAGGTTTCTTGTCCCCCTTAACCCAATTTCCGACTCTTAGGGATGCACCAATCCTGAGCTTGGAAGAAGTGCTGTTTAAATGCAGCCCAGCTCTCACATGCACCCTTGCCTTCTAGCAGCCTAGCCCATGAGATCCTTCCAAGCAGGTCCCAGAAGAGGTTGAAGTTGGCTCTCCGAAAGTCCAGGGTAGCAATCCTGCTTTTAGCCTTACTTCTTCTACCAAGTTCCATCTTGAACTCAACCATCTCATGGTCACTGCATCCCAAGCTGCCCCCGACCTTCACATCCCTAACAAGCCCATCCCTACCGGTAAGGACAAGGTCCAGGAGCACCCCCCTCTTCATTGTCTCCTCATTGGTTCCTCCACCACCTGCATCAGAGAATTGTCTTCAACGCGTTGTAGGAACCGTTTGGACTGCACATGCCTGGCTGAATTGCTTATGCAATATGGTCCCCCATACCAGTCCACCCCTTAATTCTCACCCACAAGCTCTCCACTTGTCCTTCACCCTCCCCCAGATGGAGCTCTAATTGCTCCCTCACATAAAGGGCAGCCTCACCCCCAGCCTGTCTTTCCTAAAAAGGACATATACCTCATTCCAGTCCGTAGACAGCATTCCATTCATGCAAGCTGTCCCATTGCATCTCTGTGATTTCAACAAGATCGTGGCCCTGCAACTGAACACAGATCTTGAGCTCATCCTGTTTATTTCCCATGTTCGGCACATTGGTATACAGGCACTTTAGGGAAGCAGTAGGCACAGTTACCTCTGGAGGGATGCAAGAAGAAAATTCTGGACAGGGTATCACAATCATTACCTTCTCTGAGGAGCCCTCGGGCAATCCTATGGGAAAACTCAGAGGTTTTCCCCCTACTATCTTCAACAGTGACAGCAGTGACAAGTTCTCCCAGCCCTTCTCTGTCACTTTTAGCTCCCCTCCCTTCCTCCATCAAACCTAGTTTAAAAGCCTCATAATTAGCCCAGAGAGCTTACTTCTCAGCAAACTTGTGCCCCATTTTCAAAGTTGAAGTTGCTCAGTAGCCCACATACCTGCCTTCTCAAAGGGCTGCCCAAGATCAAAATACCCAAATTCTTGGTCCAGACTCCACCCCCTCAGCCAGTCATTCACCTATCCTGTTCTCGTCCTTCTTTCTGGGTCCCAGTCACCCAGAGGGAGGACAGAGGAAAACACTTAGGAGAACACTGTAACAAGAGCAGCAGAGCATCACCACTGACCATGAAGCTTCTAATTGCTCTAAGATTTCACCCACTTTGTGATCAGTCTCTAGCAAACACTTACAGCAATATCACAGAATCACAGAATTGTCTAGGTTGGAAGAGACCTCAAGATCATTGAGTCCAACCTCTAACCTAACACTAACAAGTCCTCCACTAAACCATATCATTAAGTTCAACATTTAAACATCTTTTAAAGACCTCCAGGGATGGTGACTCTACCACTTCCCTGGGCAGACCATTCCAATGCCTAACAACCCTCTCGGTAAACCATCCTTGTTGGTCTCTCCTGTGATCCTGGTCTATACATTCTTGGCAGGTTTAACACCCTTCCCAAAAAGGGAAAGAGCACTGAAGTTATTCCTTTGCATGGAGCGTGATCCCTCATCATTTTTTCTGCCTGTCCTTTGTAAAAAGCTTGAATACATTAATTTCAGTACTTATTTGCAGACTACCTTAACATTTCTCTGTGATCCCAATGAGATCAAAGCTCTGAATGCATACAGCCTTCTAATTCTTCTTGTTTTTTTCCATGCTGTGTACGTTTGCATATAGGCATGCAAGATGGATGCCCATTCACACTGATTTCTAAGGACTGTGACAGCCTCCTCAATCATACCATTTCCTGAGTACTTCCTCATTGCCTCTGGTACATTAACTTCTCTTCAGTATCTAGTCACCATTTTTTCACAAATCTATTGCAAAACTCTCAGTAAGTTTTTGACACACTAACTAGTCTTTTGACTCACTTGTCAGCTAGAACCCACCTCTCTTTACCTGTTCTCGCTACCTAGTGAGGGCCCTGTGATTTTCAAGGCACAGACTCTCCATCAGCACCATCTGGGCAGTCAGATGCTGGCTCGTAGGATGCATCCAGGCTTACCCAAGTCTTTCTGTTTGACAGGTGGGGCTGAAGAATCCACTAGTTGGACTGTCCCAACTTTCACACAAGCCCTCCGAGCTCTGTACTTACTTTTGATAAGTACAGTTTCCCTTGGCAGTATGATTCATGTTCACATGGATGACAGAGAAGGGGGGTTACAGTCCAAAGGCTGGACCACCTCTCCACAGAGCTCTAAAAGCTAGTATCTTTGATGAGCCTAGCAGTAAGTTATAAAAATGCCAAGCAACATAACAACACTGATACTCAATTTAAGAAAAGGTGAAAAAAAAATAGTAGCAAAAATTAAAGAAAAATGAAATAGCTAAAGAGGTGAGACAACCAGAACTCTAAACCAAAAAGCTTGATTTGCTTATAGGAACACATACAATAAAAAAATAATTACATAAAAATAAGTACATGATCCAAAAGTTATATGAAGCCATTATCTCAATATTTCCATTAATAACAACCGAAGAAGAGAACAGAGATAAGTAACAAGATATAAATTTTTCAGAATATTCTGGTGATATTTCAATTTAATTAGACATAAACTGTAAATATGATTTATGAGTGATAAAACAATATAACTTGATTTTACCATGAAGTTAAAATGTTCTTCCAGAAAGACTAATAAAAAAAAAAAGTTAGGTTTGGTAAATTACTGTACAGAGCAATGCATTATATTAAAATCCTTAACAATTTCATTCATTTAAATCCTACCTGTTCTTCTTTAATAATATTGAGTTATTGAGTAGTAGTATTAAAGAGGTCAATTGATTTAATATATGATTTTTGTGTACTCTGATACTACATAGCATACAAGATATCCTCTATAATACAATTAAAAAAAAAAAGGAAGCAAAAGAACAAAAAACGATATCAGCTTGTGCCTCTCCCAACTCTCATGTGTAGTCATATTCCTTCTACTGATGATTTAAGAACCCTGAACACTTAATTGATGAGAACTACTTCACTTGGCCTCTAAAATTTCAGGGAAATTTGGTACCTAAGTGAGAGAAGCTGGTTCATACATAGAATTAGTAATTTTATTCTGCTTCTCTTGGAACACTCACCCCTATAGTTCAAGTGCAAGTGCTTCATTTACTTTCATAAATTGCAAATAATGTGGAGTATTATCCCCATTTTACAGTAGAAATTCTATAGCAGGACGTAATACATTAATTATGAAAGTATATTAGTTGGGTATCTAGTTTGAAAAAGATTTCTTTACTGGCTAGATTTTATAGGATTTTGTATATTAAAGCTCATTTCCCACTGAATTTACCTGAATTCATAAATGCAGCAGGAATCTGTTAATCACTGTACAGTCTCAGGTTGAGAAACCAAAAAGGGGGAATGTAAACAGTTCTTGTAAGAAGTTTTTTGTTTTGTTTTAACACATCAAGACTCGAGAGCAGAAGCAAATTAATAAGCAGTGAATACTGATTTCCTATGATTGAAGTATTTCAGCAAGATGCTTTTCAGATGCCTCACCTGTTTAATTTTGAACTAGATTTATCTCTAAAAAGTGATATTAGGATATTCTTTATACAGAAAAAGACATGCAGAAGGAACAACGTGTTAAACAAGTTGTTTTAAGATGTATAAGGTAGGTAATATGGGGAGTGCTTCTGCCATTTAAAAAGTCTTGGTGAGAAAAGGTTTGGAACATCTAAACAATGATTGAGACAGATAATTCTACCCTGTTAGAAATAAGACTAAGACTAAGATGATATCTAGGGGAATGAAGATCCTGTGTAACAAAAGACTGATTGAAAAAGTTTGCCCAGTGCCCCATTACCCCTGAACTAGTGATGATGAATTTTCTTAAGGTGTAATACATGTAAATGAGTATAAGCCTCTAGTCTTCTATTTCTATTCAGAAGACTGAAGTCAATGTTACAGAAGGACTACTCCAGTCATGTATACCACACATGATGCACAGAAAAAGGAAAACATAAAAAAGAAATAACAATAAAATTACAATTTTCTCCTTAATTTTCTAAAATTTTAGGACTTGAGGGAAAAATTATTTTACTGAGATTTTGCATGTGTATGTTCTGAGATTTAAACAACAGCAGGAAAATGGAAAAAGAGAAGGGTCATCATATTGAAACTGACTTAAGGCTGTTTGAAACAGTTTTCTGTTACATGGGAAAACACAGCAACCAAGAACTAACAAAATTATTCTCTTCTGTTATGAAAAACCTAGAAAGAAACAAGAAAATAATATCTGCTAGGGTTTCACATGAACATTCTAATGGCAGAAAAATTCCAGTTTTGAAACTTTGGTTTCCAATACACAAATTGGACAAAAGTACTTTGTCCAACCTTTCCAGTGCTTGCCACTAATTAACCACTTTTATTCATGGAGCTTTCTAACTGTCCTGACCTCCCTCTTTTTCCTTTCCACCCTTCCATTCCCCTATACCATAATTCTATTCTTGTTCAACTTCTTTCTATCTAACTTCCACCCTACTACATTTTGCCCATTGTGCCTTAGGCTTTATTTATTTATTTTATTTATTTATTTATTTATTTATTGTAATAATTTCCCTTCCCTTCCCTTCCCTTCCCTTCCCTTCCCTTCCCTTCCCTTCCCTTCCCTTCCCTTCCCTTCCCTTCCCTTCCCTTCCCTTCCCTTCCCTTCCCTTCCCTTCCCTTCCCTTCCCTTCCCTTCCCTTCCCTTCCCTTCCCTTCCCTTCCCTTCCCTTCCCTTCCCTTCCCTTCCCTTCCCTTCCCTTCCCTTCCCTTCCCTTCCCTCTTCTCCATTTTGTCTTCTAAAACAGATCTATGTCCTAAAAGGACTAAAGACATAACTAAATTATGTTACAGTGTTTGCTTAGACTGAGTACCTTTGCATAAGAAATACTCTCAGATCAAGCACTAAGGACAGCTTACTGTCACTGTAATAGTGATAATTCCATAATCACTGATTACTGTAGTACAGAAATATGCAATCTATAAATACATAGTTAAATAAAAGAGTCTTTTAAAAAAAAAAAAAAAAAAGTATGCATAGCACTTAGGGCAAGCTTCTCCTACCTGAGACTAGCTCTGTACAACACTTGGACACTTTGCCTGAGACAAGTGTCACACTACCCAGCACTTATCTTGAGTCTCCTTTGTGCCCATGAATTGCCTCTAAAGTTCTAAAGAATGACTATCCTTTGAGGGTACTCTTCCTGCTCAGTGCCTGAAACAGGTTTGAAATTTTGCTTTTTGAAATGTCTGAAGTGTATAGGCTATGCTGCTGCTCACCAGAATGTTGTTTTTATGAATGCACTGGCAACATTCATTAGATGCCTTGAAGGGATCTGCAAACATCTTAATTTTCTGCCCTCAGCTATGCCTGCATTGGTACTGGCCTGTATTCAAGGTTATCACCTTCCAAATAAGTCTCTTATGATTCCAACTATGACCTGCAAGGTCATTCTACTAAGTTACTTTAACATTGCAGACATGAAAGCAAAAAAAGTACACGATTTACATGTCTGAGGTAAATGGATTATATTGAAGGTACACTGAACGTAGAATCTGTCCTTTCTTTATAAACATTGCATTAACCTTGTTTGCTTATTAAAAGGAACAATGTCTTTTTTTTTTTTTTTGGCTGCTTTTTATAACAATTTTTTATTCATAAGGAAATACAAGATCAAGCTGCAGTAATAATACAATCGGTGTTACACAGTAAGATCTGATGTGAACTTGAAACCACATAGCAATATATATAAGAATGAGACCCTAATGTTTAAAAGAATTCCTGTTATTATAAGGCAAAAAGATGTTATAAAATTGTACAAGTAATTTAAATAAAGTAAAATAGAAAGGACGTGTCAAGGGCTATGTATTCTCAGGGTGTATAAGGTGATATTTTTGAACATCGTGTCATGTTGTTTTTTGTCATATTACATTCAGATACACAAAGTAAGTAATCTTGACTTAGTAAAAAAAAGTCAGCCCCATTATTTCTTTTCAGCAGAACTGTGACCTTCTGTGACAGTTCCATTTGTACTGGAATGGAATCGTAATGGTCAGAATGAAAAACCAACAAAGGTTTAATGTTTAATTGCATCCTATAAGAAGCAGAATATATTATTATTCTCTGAGTGCTAGTTTTATTAGATGTGGGTATTTTTTCATTAAAAATATCTATTTGACTGATATTTGCTAATCATCCCGCTCTCTTTCTCCATATAAATCACACAGGAGCCATCTGATGAAGCCAGGCTTCACTATAAAGCCCCAGCTAACTGCCTCCTGATGTGTTTGTGAGCTACATTCAACTGCATGTTGAACTCCCTTACAACATAGTAGTTCTGCACAAAATTTTAAAGGTTTAATATAGCTCGAAAGTCACTTTTCTTTAAGGAACAGTAGCTTACTAGGAGAGCTTAACAAACTGAGCATGGCTTTCAAACAGACAAAGGTAGAGGCAGGATACAGTAGGCTAAAACAATCAATACTTCTGACAGACTGGGGTGGTTTTTGTTATTTCCAACAGCACACTTTGAACTGATCATATTGAAACCTGAATTCTGTAAATGGCCTGAAAGCATAAATAAACACCACTTATATGTAATTTTTTATGACATCAAAAGCCCGTGTATTTGTCATGTCAGCTTCCCCACTCCATCCATAATGACACAATTAAGAATCCCTATTTATATGTGTACAAAAAGTTATTGACAGTCAGAATATTGGAATTAAAATATTTTTAGGCTTTAAACAAAGGACAAGAAGATGTATGCATTGACTGAATGCAAATAATATGTTATAATGTGTGATATCACAAAGAAACTCTGAGGACATTCAATTGTCATGCTGTGATTTATGGTACAATGTCTGATGACCAAAGAAGTAATCACACTCCAGAACAATAGCTGTGAAAATGCTACCGACAGATAGATGGACTAAGGCATCATTGCAAACAAGTAATAAATCTCATACCCTATGAAAGACAGCTTCTATCATTGATGAAATATTCAGGAAATCTTTATATTGCAAGGTGCCAAGCACCTGCTGAGAGCAGGCCTTTGCCTTCAGACTTACTCTCATTGAATCTAAGAGAAAAGCTTTCTAAAGTCTTGGACATTCCTTCAAAGCACAACTTCATCCTAAACAATAGGTAGGCATGACCCCTTTTCCAGACACCTTGTTCATCTGGTGGTTATGCCACCTTAGTGTGTTGTCTCTGAGTTAGTTCTTTGTAAACTACAATGAGAAATAAAAAGGAATGAGACTGGAGAGAATGCATAAGGTGTCCTAATTATTGTTCATTGATATAGAACACAACTTAAAGCCTACTTTAGAGTTTCCACAAAGAAATTTCTGAATATTCTAAATAAAAAGACAGTGTATTTTCCTATAAATACATTTTCCTTGATCATAACATTGATGAAGATACTTCAAGAGCTTTCTATGCTGTTAATACAAAGGAAGTGCTCTGGAACCATCTACATTTCAAAATCCTGGACCCCTGTAATAGAATTTATGCCTGCTCTTTGGGAGCAGAATTTAGACATAAAAGAGATCATGTTACAATCATAGAATCATAGAAATCCTGAGTTGTAAGGGAACCACGACAATAATCAAGTCCAACTCCTGCTCCACACAAGAACACACAAAAATAAAACCTTATGTCTGAGACTGTTGTTCATTTCATAAGTTCAAGAAGCTTCTCGAACTCCAGAAGGACTGGTGCCATGACCATTTGCATGGGGAGCCTGTTCCAGTGCCCTAGCACCCTGTCAGTGAATAAATCTTTCCTAACATCTGACCTGAACCTCTCCTGATGTATCTTCACACCGTTCCATTGGGTCCTATCACTGGTCACCTGAGGGCAGAGGTCAGCATCTGCCCCTCTGTTCCCTCTCGTGAGGAAGCTGCAGGCCGCCATGAGGCCTCTCCTGTCTCCTCTGCTCTAGGCAGAACAAACCAAGTGACTTCAGCTGTTCCTCATTGATCTTGCCCTCTAGACTCTTCATTATATTTGTTGCCTTCCTTTGGACACTCTCAAATAGTTTTATGTATGCCCTTCTTATACTGTGATGCCCAAAACTGCACACAATATTCAAAGTGAGGCCACCCCAGTGCACAGCAGAGTGGGCCAATCTATTGTCCCAACTGGCTAGCAGTGCTGTGCCCGATGCACCCCAGGATACATTTGACATTTTTGGCTACCAGGGCACACTGTTCTTGACTCATATTCAACTTGCCATTGACCAGAACCCCCAGATTCCTTACCACTGGTCTGCTCTCTAGCCTCTCATCCCCCAATTTGCATATACACTCAGGAGTGCCCCATCCCAGATCCCTTATATTTCTTCAACCTCATTATTATCTACCATTAGAGCATCAAGTCTGTTTTTAAGGAATTTAAAAAAGAGAGACAAAAAATAAAGAAAACTAATCATGAGTACTGGGAACATTATTTCCCTGGCGAAAAAAAATAACAGTAATAAATAAATAAATAAATAAATAAATAAATAAATAAATGGTAAAGCAGTGAAGAAAAATCTCCTTCGCTGAATCTCAAATGTCTTGTGATATTTGATTCTATTTATCAGTAAATTACCTAAGTGGGAGTCCTGAGGAAACAAACCACTGTCGTCTAACCTTGTTCAGTCTCGTTTGTACCATAATGTATCATCTGTAACATAGCACAGTGGAATGGACAAACTGCACAGTTAGAAGTATGAATTTTTTGAATTTTATGATTTTTTTGTAGAAACAGATGCTCAACAACTTTCTGTTGACCTACTGTTCGATATATGCCACAATGCTCAATTATCTTTCAAATTTTGTTATTTGCAGCATGTAAACTCATATTGTAATTTGACAAAATTATCACAGTCAAAAACATATAAAGGCATTTATTCGCATCTTCATACTGTTGGTGGGATGTATTTACAGGAATGGGAAAAGGTTGTTGGGCAACAGATAGGCTGATTTTGTATGAGTGAGGATTTCTTTATTTCAGCATCCAATTCTCAAGAACTAACAGGAGCAACAAACAAAATCTATTTCCCAAATACCTCATAAAAAATGTTATCTTTGTATCAGAGGCTGTCAATATATCAAGTGAAAACATCTTACCTTTTTAAAAGACCAACAACTGATAACATTAAATATATCTTCTTTCATTTAAACCAAAATGCATATTCTTTCTCTTCTCTTTGAATCAGACTCGAATAGGAGAGTCATTTTACCTGCCAGCATCTATGAGATATAAATAAACAGTAACTTACCTCTCATGCAATAAATTGTATCACATTCCAAATGTTTTTTACAGGAAGAGCTATCTGGCTTTCTGATAGGCAAAATTATACGCTATTACATCAGTGCTATTCAGGTTTTATATCAGGGCTCTGTAAGAAGGTGTTAATGGAGATTCTTTTGAGATATGTATCCTAGCACTAGTAAGATAAACCCAAAAATAGAGACATGATTGCATGGAAATGAAAACCTATTTATTGACTCCCAAGTAATTTATTTAAGCTGCTCTCAGGCCCAGTCAGCAATAAATAAATAAATAAATAAATAAATAAATAAATAAATAAATATTTTGGAGAGTGTTCATACACACATGAGAAATAGAACCTATCAATTCAGTGAAAAAGTTCACAAGAAATTACATAAGCTTACAAATTTTAAGAACCCCAATTACCTCCCTTTTTTCTTCTAATTTCTCCGCTTCTCCAACCTAAAATAAAAACTCTTTTAATAAACGTTAGTAAGTTATTAAGCTTGACCATTTGGAAAAAGCTCATAGAGTAATGCTCTTCATTTTTATCTGCATGTACTCTTGTACTGTATCATTTTTTGTGCCATATCTATCTTTACCTTGTATGAACTGAGGGAGATTTGTTCAGACAGCCACTGATGGTATGGCCCTGGTGGAATTCCACCAGGAATACTTTCAGTGAGGTGGGAATTGAATGTTTTATCAGTCAAAATTAACCTGAACTGTGCTTTAGATTCAGATGGCATTATGTCTTTGATTCTTAATTCCTGATTGCTTACAGTCCCTTTTCCACATGCACACACTCTTCCTTTTCCATGAAGACATGGGTAAATGGTACAGCATGTGGTGGGCATTCAAATTATTCTACAGAGTGGGAATATACACACACTGTATCCTCAGAACCAGGGTCTATAATATTCCCAAGTTTCATAGTGGACAGAACCAAAAAAGAGCCTGGACAATTGCTCAGTCTATACTCAGAAGGCTCACATAAATATATCAATACCAAGTTTCCTTTCTTGTTGATTCTCTTTTAAAATGTTAATGTTTATCACAACAGGTGATGCAAAGCTGCACATGTAAGCAAAGCAAAATAATAAATTCATTCTCTATGTGCCAACGGCCAGCAGATGTTCAGCTACTTCCACAAAAATAGGGCCTCTGTATGCATAACAGCTAATTTGAAAGACAAACACCACTACACAAACGTGTCCCCTTGCCCCTTCTTTCCCAGGGGAGCAATATCATTTTGATCAGTTTATCAGGTCATCTGTCCCAGCTGTATTCTTTCCTATTTGCCTGTGTATCCCAAGCCTACTTGCAGGGATGGGGTGGGGGTGGGAGTAGGGGTAGGGGTAGGAGTGGGAGTGCAGGGTGAGAACAGGCTTGACTCTGTAACCATTACTCAGCAACAGCTAAAACACTGGTGTGTTGTTAATGAGGGGAGACCTGATTAATGCATAAGAGTATCTGAGAGGAGGGTGTCAAGAGGATGGAGCCAGTCTCTTTTCAGTTGTGGCCAGTGACAAGACGAGAGGCCATGGTCACAAACTGAAACACAGGAGGTTCCCGCTCAATATGAGAGGGAACTTCGAGGTTTTAAAAGATGTTTAGATGTTTAACTTAGTAATAGGGTTTAGTGGAGGACTTGTTAGTGTTAGGTCAGAGGTTGGACTCGATGATCTTGAGGGCTCTTTCAACCTAGACAATTCTGTGATTCTGTGATTCTGTGATTCTTTACTGTGAGGATGAGAGAGCACTGGAATAGGTTCCCCAGAGAGGTTGTGGAGTCTCTCTTCTCTGGAGATATTCAAAACCTGCCTGGATGTCATCCTCCTCAGTGTGCTCTAGGTGATGCTGTTCAGCAGGGGTTTGGGCTAGATGATCTCAGACGTCCCTTCCAACCTCATCCATTCTGTGATTCTGTAATGTTATTTTAATCACAAATCCAAAATATAGCACCATATGAGCTGCTATGAAGAAAATTAAAACAACCTCAGACAGACACAGTACTGTTCTTTATACATTGTTTTGCATGATTTAGGGTACTCAAAGAGTCAATAAATGCAACACAGTTCTTTCTTGGTTCACTCAGAATATCATATACATCAAAATTTAACACACAGTGCAAGGCTGTGGGAAACTGCATTACCATCCCTTCTGCATCCTCTCTGGAGCAGGGTCAGGTGGGGGAAGGACTTGGGTGGAACGGACAGGGGCGTGTCTGAGCGTTGCCCTTAGGGCCCTGACAAAAACTGTCTTTGCATGTAATGTGACTTTGAAGAATCTTGAGGAATTATTTTGATCACATTCTCAGCCACATCATTTTTCTTTTATTGTTGTTATTATTATTTTATTAATAATCATTATGATATTATAATATGTGACTACATAGTTATAATATAATAATAATAATTATTATTATTAATTATCCAAATATGCTGCCTTGTGTCACAGTTGCCTTTCCTTCTGTCATGGAGCTTTCATAAAGGACATTGTTTTAAACCTAAAGCCAGTTTCAGAATGTTAAGCACAAAGTATTGAATCCAGTTCTGTATAATATATTATGTATTATGAGTTATGTATTGATATTATATGTTGTGCTTTGGGTACCCACTTTACATTACATACTACATATTGCATATCTTATGCATGTGTGGTGGGATGACCTTGGCTGACTGCCAGACCCCCACCCTGCTGCTCACTCAATCCCCCTTCCTTAAACAGGACAGGAAGAGAAAACGAGATGGAAAAAACTTGTAGGTTGATGTAAAAGACAAGGAGATCCCTTACCAGTTACTGTCATGGGTAAAACAGGCTTGACATAGGGAAAATTAGTTTAATTGATTGCCAATTAAAAACAGTGTAGGATGACAAGAAACAAAAACTAAAATACCTTTCCCCTTACCTCATTCTTCCCAAGATCAACTTCACTCCTTTATTCCCACCTCTTCTCAAGCAGTACACAGGGATGGGGAATGGGGACTGTGGTGAGTCTATAACAGGACTCTGCTGCTCCTTTGTCCTGATAATTTTCCAGTGTGGGCTCCAGTGTGCTCCAGTGGGAGCTCTCCACAGGCCGCAGGGGAATCTCTGCTCTAGAGCCTAGAACACCTCTTACCCTCTTTCTTCACTTACCTTTATGTTTGTAGCGTTGTTTCTCACTCTTTTTGTTCCCTCCTCTGTCCAGAATTTTTTGTCCTTCCTGGAGTATGTTCCCCAGAGACACCACCATCTCAGCTGCTGAGCCCCACTGTGCCTTGCAGTAGGGCTGTTGGAGCCAGCTGGGTCCAGCACGGGGAAGCCCCAGCCTCGTCTCACAGAGGTTGTCCTGTTGCTGTCCACTGCCAAAACCATACTACATGTATGCATACCCAATAAAGTGTTTCTAGAGTTTTCTTTAGTTTTCTATCAAAGACACATTTTAAATTTAAATTTAACAGCTTCTGGTTGACAGAATATTAAAATCAATAGTTTCTACTGGAATTAAAATGGAAAGAGGATGGGAGAAGGAAAAAAGATGCTTATTACCTTTGCTGGATGTTAACATTATGCTTGTCATTCTAATATTCAGACCTCTTTTTACCTCAAAGTGTCTTGGAAGACAGCACAAGAAATACAAAGGGAAATCAGTGTAGCTCATAACTGTAATATGCACATACAGGATAAATATCTGACACTAGGTTAAGCAAGAGAGGAGAAGTATCAGCCAACACAAAAGAATTTTAAAGCTACAAAATGCTGAAGGAGTACTTTCAATAAATTATCAACTGAAATGAATACATATTTTTCCATCTAAAATGCCTTTTTTTTCTCCCTGTCTAAATTGCAAAAGCTTTTTTATACTTCACTCAATGTATGCTGCATCTTCTTTCTCTTTTTAAGCCCTAAGATAATATATCATTGTTTTTATCAAGTGCTCTTGTGATAATACAAGATCTTTAATGTTCCCGAATATGGGGTAGAATCACAGTCTTCACAAACCAGTGGGAATTCTACTATTTCTTGCTTGTAAAATCTGTCCAGTAACCATGTAGGTGTCTAACACCTAGTTATTCAATTTAGTATGACATGTTTTCTAGTATGTACAACTGTGGTTCCAACACCAATATATACAGCTATCCTGTGCAATTGTGTGAAAACCTGAGGAAACTTGCAAAGAGAAACTTGCAGTCTTTCATGATGCATCCTGTGATGACTTTAGTAGTGAAACAAAGAAATGAAAAATATTTATAAATCTCAACATAGTGGGAAAGGCCTTTGAATTATTTCCTTTTTAATGGTTTCTGAACTTCCTAATAAACTCACCCACTGTTGGTTTGATCAATACAAGAGGGAGTTGTAAGTCTCCATCAAAATGTGCATCAGTAGGAATTAAAATGGATAGGAGTTTAATAATGAGAGTAATCCCTTTCAGACCATGTTTCCCACTCAGACAAAATATTTCTAGTACCATACAAGTGAATCACAGAACAAACCTCAAAATCTAGAAACAATGATATTGATAGTATCCAAAATATTTTTCTAAATATTCATCTTGAGAATATCCCTTGGGGAAGAAATAATAATAATAATAATAATAATAATAATAATAATAATAATAATAATAATAATAATAATAATAATAATAATAATAATAATAATAATAATAATAATAATAATAAAGTAATTAAGTATTTTTTACTCAGGTTTGGAAATGCTGGACCTAACATAAGAGAGAGAACAGGACATACTCCATAATCCTCTCCTCAACAAAATGTTAAGATGATAAAATAATGAGTAATAAACTCTACTGTTTCAAGACATGTATGTCTTATCAAAACAGAGGAAATGATTTATCTCAAAAGTATTTTCTCTTATGACTGTATTACCAGCTCTGACAAATGACTATAAAAGACATTTGTAATATATTACAATTGTCAAATGGCTGGATGACAGAGCTCAGAGAGTTGTGCTTGGTGGTGCGGAACTTAGTTGGAGGCCTGTAGCTGGCAGTGTCCCCGAGGGATCAGTACTGGGTCCAGTGTTGTTCAACTTACTCATCAATGACCTGGGCAATAGACTTGAGTACATTCTCAGCAAGTTTGCTGATTATGCAAAGCTTGGAGGAGTGTCTGATATCCCAGAGGGCCGTGCTGCCATTCAGAGGGAGCTTGACAGGCTGGAGGGTTGGGCCGAGAGGAACCTCATGAAGTGGGATAAAGTTGCACCAGGGGAGGTTTAGGTTGGATCTTAGGGAGAATTTCATTAGAAGTTCTTGGAATGGGCTGCCCAGGGAAGTGGTTGAGTCACCATCCCTGGATGTCTTTAAAAGACATTTAGATGTAGAGCTTAGTGATATGGTTTAGTGGAGGACTTGTTAGCATTAGGTCAGAGAGGTTGGACTCGTGGAGGCCTCTTCCAACCTGGATGACTCTGTGATTCTGTGATCTTCAGAGGTCTTTCCAACCCTGCCCAGTCTGTGATTCTGTGATTCTGTATATAGAGTTGTAATATGAAATAATACAATAAACAAGACAATATGTAAACATGCTTATTTACAAATGGCTTTTATATCAGCACTCAGCTGCTAGCAGCTATAACAGGAAAACTAAAATGTTCAGGTATATGTCAGTGTTGTATGTTAGAGAACATAGTGTTTTTCTTCTGGCAGTGTATTATCATCCAAACACACATATACAAAAGAAGCAACCCATGTAGTGACAAAAAGTACCACAGAGACATCTAAATTTAACAGCCTACCACAATCCACATTAATTGGGTCACAGGTGCAAGATATTCAGTTTCACCTTGCATTGTGGGGCTGTGTCAAACTGCAAATACAATGATATATATTATCAAATAACTCACAACAACAATTATGAATTATTCTGTTGATGCAAATTAACACTGTAGGATAAAAGTCTTGCAAGTACCAGGTGCAGCCAACAGTGAAAACAAACACAAATTCTCCTGTTTAGGTTGATGATTAGGTTTATAATTGTCTATTAAAATACTGTGATCTGTTGCTTTTAAGTGTCCGCATCTGTGCTTCTGAGTTTACTACATAACATATGCAAACTGAAGAGTGCCTTGTGTCTGTCTTGTTCTGTTTCCTACAATGAATGGTTTTCAGACTTCTTAATGAAAAATAAACAAACAAGCAAACAAACAAACAAAAACAACACTATGAAATAATCAGAAATGCATTGAATATAAGACACATGAGAAAATCAGGAAAATAGGAAAACAAAGTGAAATTTGCTACATAACTGCACTGGCATAATTATGCCTCTTATAGAATAGCCTCTTACTCTGACAAACAAATCCTCTCTTCCTCTCTTAGTGATCCCTCGTGACTGTAAATGGGAGTTATTTTCTCTGAGCATGATGAAAAAAAAAAAAGTTGATACACCACTGTAATAGGTATGGAATCTATTTATTTTATTCCTCTTAAGGTGGTTATTGGTTATTCAGTCATGGATGGAGATTCCTGACTCAGAGGTTCTGCTTTGGTCTCAGCACAGAAAGTAAATCTGAAAGAAGCGGGTAAAACATCATCAAAAGATCACAGGGTGAAAAATAGAATGGAAAACTGAGTAAGGTCTCTCTGGCATCATCTCCAGTTTATGTGGAATTGGCTAGGTAACCTCATCAGGGTGCTTACCTGGCCTTTTCAAATATTGAAGATCAGCAGAGGGAAGGAACTTGTACCAGCATAGAGCCATATTAGTATATCCTCAAAGCTCTGAGTATCACTTTGACTTATTTTCATATTGCTGTGAAAGGACAAGTATAACATTGCCTGTATAAGTGGTCCACAAATTAGGTTAATATTCTACAGGTCAGTTTTAGTCTGTAGATTTCTAAATATACCCTCCAATAATCTAGACTCCTCAGAGTCCTTAAGCAGTGGCCATAATAACTGAAAAGTTTTGTTTTGTTTCTTTGCTACATTCTACCTCTTCATATACATATACATATACATATACATATACATATACATATACATATACATATACATATACATATACATATACATATACACTATATTATTTATTTTATATATTATTACTATTTATATATATATATACTTTTCAATAGCACCTGTTTTATAGAGAAATTCATTAAGAAAATGTTTACCCACAAGCTATTTTTCTCACCTCATTACAATAGAACTGTGAGCCTCAATTGCTACAAAAGAATGTTGTATCATAACCAGTCTTCAATTTGGTAAAGAGGTGAGCTAAGAAAAGGTAACAAACTGATAATACAAATATATTGTTCCTTTTAAAATTTTCTTTCTTACGTTTATGGTTCTCATTTCTTTTGTGTAATCTGATCAGACCAAAAATAAATAAATAAATAAGAATAAACAAAGAAACAAACAAAAAACACAATGACAATATCTATGTAAAAAAGAATTGTAGAATGGATGTAGAAATTTAAAGCATTGTTTTGCAAGTGTATGCCAACACAGATGTCATAGAATCATAGAATCATAGAATATCCTGAGTTGGAAGGGACCCTTAAGGATCATCAAGTCCAACTCTTGACACCGCACAGGTCTACCCAAAAGTTCAAACCATGTGACTAAGTGCACAGTCCAATCTCTTCTTAAATTCAGTCAGGCTCGGTGCAGTGACCACTTCCCTGGGGAGCCTGTTCCAGTGTGCAACCACTCTCTCTGTGAAGAACTTCCTCCTGATGTCAAGCCCAAACTTCCCCTGCCTCAGCTTAACCCTGTTCCCGCGGGTCCTATCACTGGTGTTAATGGAGAAAAGGTCTCCTGCCTCTCGACACCCCCTTACGAGGAAGTTGTAGACTGCGATGAGGTCTCCCCTCAGCCTCCTCTTCTCCAGGCTGAACAGGCCCAGTGCCCTCAGCCGTTCCTCGTACGTCTTCCCCTCCAGGCCTTTCACCATCTTCATAGCCCTCCTCTGGACACTCTCCAACAGTTTCATGTCCTTTTTATACTGTGGTGCCCAGAACTGCACACAGTACTCGAGGTGAGGCCGCACCAGCGCAGAGTAGAGTGGGACAATCACCTCCCTCGACCTACTAGCGATGCCGTGCTTGATGCACCCCAGGACACGGTTGGCCCTCCTGGCTGCCAGGGCACACTGCTGGCTCATATTCAACTTGCTGTCTACCACGACCCCCAGATCCCTCTCTTCTAGGCTGCTCTCCAGCGTCTCATTGCCCAGTCTGTACGTGCAGCCAGGGTTTCCCCGTCCCAGGTGCAGGACCCGGCACTTGCTCTTATTGAACTTCATGCGGTTGGCGATCGCCCAGCTCTCCAACCTATCCAGATCCCTCTGCAAGGCCTTTCCACCCTCATTCGAGTCCACAACTCCTCCAAGTTTGGTGTCATCAGCAAACTGGCTCAAAATACCTTCTATTCCTACATCCAGATGTGTTTAGAAACCACAAAAAGAGGTACCTTTTCAAAAGAAGAACTACCATTCAGGTAACTAGACATGGATTAAAAAAAAAAAAAAAACAAAAAACTGTTCACTAACTAGAAATCTCATTTTATTGTTTTGTTCACGTTTCCTTCCAAAAATCAGCAGAAACAGTAATGGCATTTTAAGCCCAGCTGATCTGTGCAGCCATAGTTCCTATGGGCTCTGCCTTACACTTGTCCCTGAAAAGAAGGCAGATTTGTCAGGAGCCAATACAGTATTGTATCTAAAGACAGTGGTTATATCTCTTTTGTCAGGAATTTATATGAAAATCAAAAGAGCAGAGTCATATGGGAAGCCCAAGGCAAACAATTCTTTCCCCCCTTGAAATAACATCAAAACACCAAGGAAGTTAAGGCACTAACATTGGACAACATATTTTAAGTAATACGTTATGTGTGGGGCTGCTGGCACAGAATAAATTTAGTAATTCCTAAGGCTAGGATTATTCTGTGCTGAAGTGTTTATTCCATTTTTAAAGAAAAAAATGTATCATAAAAAAAAATTCCTTTCAAACTTACAAAATTATTATTATATTAACCTGTATTAAGTTCCGGTATAAATATATATATATATATATATATATATATATATATATATATATATATATGTAGTAAAAGGTTGTAGGAGTCTGAAAGAGCAAAAATTAAACGTAGTCACAGTGTTCAGTAAACAACAGCTTTTTTTTTAAGACCCAAAATATTTTTCTTGACAAAACCTTTTTCATTTGCTATTTTTCCACCTCTATTCAAGTGAGACTTGTTCCATAATTGGAAGATTCTGTATAGCCCCATAATGGACCTCATACTATTGTGTCATATACAACATAGAAGAGCACCAAAAAATATCTGAACTCATTTATTTTCTCAGAGTCAGAACATGAATCTGTACATGGTGCATCCCTTCTCAAACCTACTCCATTTTCCATCAGAAAAATTCCATATATTATTCAAGATGTAATTACTTTTCTAGGAGCAAGTCATTTAAAAAGCAATTAATCTCACTTAATTTTAGCCATGCCTAAGTGATAGACATCTGACTTCTGATGTTTCTCTAGGTTCTTTTTTCCAGACATCTGTGTCTCTTCAGTAATTATGACAAGGTCCTGAATAGGTAGTTTAGACTAGATGCCTAAAGTTTAAAAATGTATTTAGTCTATTTTAGATGATAAAACAAAACAAAACAAAACAAAACAAAAACCTTCGCCTACCTTTAAAGCTGAGACTTAATTACATGAAAAGTGGTTAATGTGACAACAAATTTGAGCAAGTATATATTGAATATTTAGGTGGGCTTATGACCAAGGGTCACACATGTGTCAGCCACGATTTTTCAACTTCTCATCATCTTTAGTTGTAAGAGATATTTCTTGCAGTAAGAGATATTTCTTGCAGATATTTCTTCTCATGTAACTTGGTCTTGAACACCTCCAGAGATGGGGCATCTACAACCTCTCTGGGACACCTCTTCCAGTGCCTTACCACCTTCTGAGCGAAAAATTTCCTCCTAACCTCTAATCTAAATCTCCCCCTTTTAGTTTAAAATTATTCCCCTTCATCCTGTCATATCTGATTGAGCAAAGAATTGCTCACCATCTTTTTTACAAGCCACCTTCAAGTACTGAACAGTTGTGATGAGGTCAACCCAGAGCCTTCTCTTCTGTAGGCTGAACAGTCCCAGCTCTTTCAGCCTATCTTCATAGTTGTAGATGCTTTATCCCTGGAAGTGTTTAAGGCCACGTTGGATGGGGCTTTGAGCAACCTGGTTTAGTGGAATGTGTCCCTGCCTAGGGCAGGGGTGTTGGAACTAGATGACCTTTTAGGTCCCTTCCAAGACACACCATTCTATGATTCTATGATTTTGTGATTTTTTTTTCTTTTTTTAGAGGTCTAATGATAAATCACATTCATGCCAAGTTTCTTTGCCTGGTATTTGTTTGTTTAATTATTTATTTTATTTTTTTCTTTTGTGGTAACAGTGATTAATCTTGTACATGACATTTATGATAGTTTTTCTTGGTTTGACTTTCTTCTCTCCTAGAGGTATATTTATCAAGTAAGTATTCATAAGCAAAAGCAAGCCATGTTTATGTACCAGACATGGTCAGAACTAATACCTGTATTAGTACTTAATGCAAATACACTAAGGACAGATCAGATCAATATAATTAGTTACTTTACTTAATATGTTATTTGTCAAAAGTAACAGCAGAAAGGATTTTAATAATCCTCATTAGAGACAGAAGTATTTTTCATTGCTCTGCTTCGTAGATCTAAGATGCCTGATTTTACAAGGGAAGAGACATTTACTATTGGCTATCAAACAGCAGCAACAACAAGGTTAAACAAAGTGCTTTGTTCAAAAATTAGTAACAGAAATTAGAGTTAAAATATGAAGGTTCTTGTTATGGTCTTCCATTTTTTCTGTCACTATAACCAAGAGAATTGTGAACTGTTGTCAGAGAGAGCTTTGCAATTACCATAGAACAATATGCACCATTTTGCTGATTAATGTGGAAAGAAGTGTGTAAGTTGTTGGCTTTCCCATAGAGCTAATTAGTTGATTTAATCTTCCTGAGCTCAAACACTGATCTTAATCATCAGAACAATGCCTTACTTATTTTATTTTATTTTATTTTATTTTATTTTATTTTATTTTATTTTATTTTATTTTATTTTATTTTATTTTATTTTATTTTATTCATTTTCATTGTAAATTGAAACATTTTTCAATTTTCATTTTCATTGTAAATTGAAACATCTGAGGCATTATGGGGGTTGGAAATAGATTATCTGTAGGATCCCTTCCAACCTAAACCAAACTACAATTCTGTGATTATATCACTCTTTGTCTACACCACTATCAAACAACTTGTGTCTCTTGAACCATATATGTTTTGCAGGTAATATAAGTGAGGTTTTCAGTTTGAAAGACTAGCTCATACCTAACAGAAGGAACAAACTAACAGATGAGAGCTATCCAAATCTTACACATTAGGAAGAAAAGCCGCAAATTCCACTGAGGACGTTGCCAAGTCCTCTTGGAACTGTTGGTGCATCTATCCTCGTACCACGCCATACCAATGAGGTGTTAAAAGCCCTGTCCACTTCCCACCTGTAAACCTTTCCTATATATTTCCTTCTGCTTTATTTTCTTTGATATGTAGTAGGTTTTGTTGTTGTTGTTGTTGTCATGCTGTAATATGAATAGTTTGTGCATAATTCAGAAAGTAGTAGGTACTTCCATACTTTTGAAATTCAACATTCTGTGGGTTTCATTTACAGACACACACACACAAAGCAGCTTTCCTTCTATTTCCTTATATTCTGAGTGCTGTCAGAAAAAAAAAAAAAAAAAAAAAAAAAAAAAAAAAAAAAAAAGCACCAAACAGTAACAACAAAAAGAAACTGTAATGATTCTTCAGAAGTTTAGGAATTCAAAAGATTTATAAATTGAACTCTAATGACTGTTTTATATTAAAAAACAATACAAACAAAACAAAACATCAACAAAAATGTAGTTATCAGGATCTAGAATTACTTGCGTATTAAAAAATACGAGAATTCTAGCCAATACTTGCTTGTTCACAGCTTCTTTCAGAGAAGTGCTGGCCCTGTTCACATTTAAAAAACAAAGTGAAATTGTAGTGAGACGAAAACAGACAAGTAGATTTTATAATTAAAGCTCAGGAAATTAAATGTATGAATCATGATGTAATTAGATCCCTAATAACACCAGTCTAAAAGTTTCTCAGGACATTCTTTATGGGCCCAAATTGCCATTTTAATATCTGGTATAAAAATACCTATTTAATGACAAAATTTATGCTCATTTCCTTAGTGAGCAGAGATTTTAGCTTTAAGTATTTAGTGACTAGATAAATCAAAAAGGTTGGTATTGTATGCAAAAAGAAAATAAAGTAAAAGGTCATGTAACTTGAAGCCAAAATATGCTTCAGTAAATGTCAATTGAGCTGTAAAATCCCTGAGAAATTTATATGAGCTAACCATTTTCCTTTTTTTTTCCATTATTATTATTTCTAAGACTAATGGTTTTCAAAGTCCTTTTGAAAGTGCAGGTGCTTCACATACCACATACCTGACTAAGATATTATCACTTCAGCATTTTAGTGTTTTAACTTCTGTTTGAGACAATAATTTTCAATTTTTGTGGGTTTTGTGATTTCTTCTACTCTATGCTTTTTCTCAAAAACTAATAAATAAATGAAATTTTTTGCATCTTCCTTTTCTTCCCCTCAGAGTCTTAAAACAATTTACATTTTTTCTCTCATCAGCACTGGATAACATACTCCAATTTTCAAAACATATAAAATACTTCAGAGACTCTCCTATATATTTAATACAAGTGATATCCTGCTGTTTACTGTCTCAGTAGCCTCAGTAGCTTTTAATACTGTGAAAAGATGAAAATGTCTTTTATTAATTGCTGTTGAAAAATAGACATCTTTTGGGTAAGGTTTTGTGACTCTGTTCTCCTTTTAAAGGGGTGCCAAGATGATGAATGAACATTTAAACTAACATAATGCTGTGCATTTAAAGAATAAATGTTAAAGTCTATAAGATACACTGAAGAAACCTATGTACAGGTTTGTAAATTTTCTACATGCCCAAGGATTGCAAGTGATCTTCAGTTTTACGTGTCTAATTTAAATTTATATTAACACTTTTTTAGAAAACCTCAGTAGCTCATTTCTGTGTACAACAGAAAGCCTTTTTGATAAAGTTTTTCTTACCCATCCAAATTAAAAACTCTTGGACAAAAAAGGATTGCAATGTATTCATAATGCTTTATTATCACATAAGAGTAAGTTTGTTATATAGGAAACACAGTAGTCAGTTTGTTAAGTTTCATCAGTATTAACTTTTGCTGAAAAGACAGTTTTTTTTCTGGGCATTAAGTATTAAGCCTTGTACTTGTGTTGAGTCTGTCTGGGCTGGAGTCACCTTTCCCTGCAGCAGCCCACACAGTGTTGTGTTCTGCACTCGTAGCTGGAACAGCACTGATACCACTCCAGTGTTATCTCTATTGCTGCATAGTGCTGGAACAGCATCAGGTCTCGTTCCAAGCCTCCAAGAGCCAGCAGGCTGGGGGTGGGCAAGTGATGGGGCGGGGACATCGCCAGGGCAGCTGACCTAAATCAACCAAAGGATGGTTTAATTAAAGGTTTAATTAAACCTTTCTCATCTCAAATCTCGAGTTCTCTGTGTTGTATTTTCTCCCCCTCTCTCTTTGAGGAGAGGGGGAGTGAGAGAGAGGTTGTAGTGAAGCTTGGTTGCCCACCTGAGTAAAACCACCACAGTACTTCAGCCAAGAGAAAGGAAGGTTCCAGGGAGATTTTGTAGCAGCCTTCAGAGGTACTTAAAACGCGCCTTAAGGAAAGATGGGGAGGAGTTCTTTAGCAGAGAGTGTCATTATCACTGTAGAACAAGGGGTAACATCTTTAAATTAAGAGGGTAGATTTAGATTAAATATTAAGAAGAAATTCATTACTCTATGGGTGGTGAATGCATTTAGCACCTCTCACTAGATCAGGTTTCTCCAAGCCTCATCCAACCTGGCCTTAATCACTTACAGGGAGTACCTACAACTTCCCTGAACAACCTGTTTCAGTGCCTCACCACCTTCTGTAAATATTTTCTTCCAAATATCTAATGTAAATATGCTCTCTTTTGTTTAAAACCATTACCAGCTTCTCTTTAGGTCCTGGAAGATGGTCTCCCCAGGCTGACCAATTCCAACTCCCTCAGCCTGTCTTTGTAGGAGAGGTCCTCCAGCCCTCTGATCATCTTCATGTCCCTCCTCTGGAGTCATTTTAATATGTTTATGTCCTTCTTAAGCTTAGGCCCCAGAGATGAACACAATACTCTAGATGAGTTCACCCAACGGAGGAGAATCGTCTCCCTTGATCTGCTGGCCACTCTTCTTTTTTTTTTTGTATCCTGAGTTGTATCCAGCTCAGGATACAACAGGCCTGCAAGTTGCCGGCTCATGTTGAACTTCTTCGCATCAAGCAACGTCCCCAAGTCCTTCTCCTCAGAGCAGCTCTCAGTCCATTCTCCACCCAGCCTGTATTTGTGCCCCAGCCTCAGCCCACATGCAGGACTTTGCACTTGGCCTTGGTGAACTTCATGAGATTCACACAGGCCCACCTTTCAGGCCTGTGAGGGTCCCTCTGGATGGCATCCCTTCCCTCCAAGATGTTGCTTACACCACTCAGCTTCATGTCATCTACAGACTCATTAGGGGTGCACTCGATCCCACTGTCCATGTCACTGACAAAGATGTTAGACAGTGCCAGACCCAATACCATCCCCTGAGGAATGCCACTCATTATTGACCTCCACTTGGACATTGAGCCATTGACTTCAACTCTTTAAGTATGAATATCCAGACAATTACTTCCCCATCAATTGGTCCTTCCTTCAAATCCATGTTTTTCCAATTTAGAGACAAGGATATCATAGGGGACAGTGTCAAATGTTTTGCACAAGGCCAGGTAGATAATATCTGTTGCTCTTCCCCTATCTACCAGTGCTGTAACCCTGTTTTAGAAGGCCACCAGTTTTATCAGGTGTCATCTGCCCTAGTGAAGCCATGTTGGCTGTCACCAATCACCTCCTAATTTTTCACATGCCTTTTAGCATAGTTTCCAGGAGGATTTGGTTCATAGTCTTGCTGGATACAGAGGTGAGACTGACTGGCCTGTAATTCACCAGGTCTTCCTTTATTTTTTTTCCTTTTTAAAAATGGGGGTTATGCTTCCGCTCTTCCAGTCAGTTGGAACTTCACAGACTGCCATGACTTCTCAAATATGATAGATAGTGGCTTAGCAACTTTATCTGACAATTCCCTCAGGACCAAGGGATGCATCTCATGAAGTCCCGTGGACTTGTACATTTTTGCGTTCCTTAGATGGTCTCAAACCTGATCATCTCCTACAGTGGGTAGTTTATTATTCTCCTAGTCCCTGCCTTTGCCTTCTGGGACTTGGGCTATGTGGCTGGAGCTCTTGCTGGTGGAAACTGAGGTAAAAAGGTCATTGAGTACCTCAGCCTTCATATCCCAGGTAATCAGGTTTCCTGTTTCCTTCCAGAGACAGCCAACAATTTCCCTAGTCTTCCTTTTATCATTAATATAACTATAGAAGTCTTTCTCGTTTCTCCTGATATGCCTGGCCAAATTTTATCAGTAAATAAATAAAAATCTATTTTTATTTATTTTTAAATATTAATAGTGCTTTAGCTTTCCAAACTTGGTCCCTGGCAGCTCGTATGATTTCTCTGTATCTCTCACAGGCTATCTGTTCTTGTTTCCACCCTCTGTGGGCATCCTTTTTCTGCTTGAGTTTGGCCAGGACCTCCTTGTTCATCCATGCAGGCCTCCTGGTGTTTTTGTCTGACTTCCTCTTTATTGGGATGCATCACTCCAACAATATTCAAGGACAAAAGTTTTGTCAGTACAACATTAAAGATTTACAAATAGTGTGTCACTACTGGTGACAGACAACAGAGAAATTTTTAAAACTGGGGGAAAAAAGAAGCCCAGCATTCACATAAAAGACATCCTCTTGCTTTTTTATTTCAGCACTAAATGCTGTGAGCTGTCCACTTGTGCTTTATAGACAATTACAATGAAAAACCTTTGGTTTTCTTAAAGTTATGATGATAGCGTAAACTATGTCCAGTCCCCTTCTGTAGTCAATACAGGAATAAATTTACTTAATTTTAACTATACTAGATACTACCATGTAGAAGTGCCTCTCTTTCTTCACTATGTGTTACCTTAAAGTCTGTACCTAACTTTCAGATTGATAATTTAGTGCATCAAAACCACTTTAACCTACCCAATGTATCTATAGTAGTTTAATTCCCATCCGCCAAATTAAATATAAGAAAACAAACAAACAAACAAACAAACAAGCAAAAATCTTGCAAAAATTGTTAAAACACAATCATTAATTACAGAGGAAAAACAATGGCTTGCAGTAAGAATGTTGACATTTTTTGATTGTGTACTTTTTTATGTTATCAATTCCTATAATAAAATTTCAAGTTTCATTGGAATCAGTATTTTTTTCCATTTTTGTTTGTTTGTTTTTTTTTAATAAATACCTTGTTCAAGGCTTCATTAGATTGCCCTATTGCCTATCTATAATGTATGCTAAAGTCAGAATAGTAGTTGAATCTACTTGTACTCTTTCCTTGTGGGTCTCTTACATCTTGGGATATTCTATGATTCTTCATAATATTATAAATTTAAAAACATTATCCCTCAGAGAAATAAACAAACAATAATTGTCTGTGTTTGATATGTAACATATTTTCCTATAGCCCTTGATATAGTCACTTAGAAAGTTTAAAAACTCCTGGGTAAGGAAGACTTAAAATATTTATCAACTTTGACCTTTCTTTTTTTTCAGAACACAGTGAGTTGCAGAACTGATTTGAATGTAATGCTCTTTACTGTTAGTGTTCCAACTAAATCAATTGTGGTTGATAGTTCTCAGTCTTGAAGCTGTTGTGGCATTGGTATTCTGTGTGAAGAAGAAAGACAATTACTGTTTGGGATAGAACTATTGCTTTCCTCTATAATATAACCAACAGTTTCAGGCTGTATTTTTTTTCTCTCATAAAATATTCCCTAAAAACCTGTGTTCTGATTGTACTATTGTGGTGTTACCTTAGAGTATGATCTTATAAATTCTCAAGGGTTTCTGTATTTTCTTAGACTAGGATTTAAAAAGTTGAAAGTTAACAGATCTCACGCACAGCAAGTGAACCATTCATCTAGACAATTCAATTTAATTTGTCTGTTGGCGTGTGTTACCATTTCATGAACGAATACTTACATCTAGGGCTCATTTGTATTCTGAAGACAATAATAAAATTCCTGTTGTATTGCTGTAATTATGATCAGAATTAGAAAGAGTTTATTATCAAGGGGAGTAGAACATTTTTAAGATGCTATGCTTTTAAAAACTATGCATGTTGAAGGCAGCATCATGTCCTTTTATTGGAAATAAATTGTTGGTGATCTAGAAAGCACTAGACTGTAAGAGAAATCTATACAGGGAACCCTGTGAGAGGCTTACTCATACTTACAAAGGTACTCCCAGGACTGCTTTGCCTGTGATGCTGCGATGAGATGATATGTGTCAGTAAAGAATGAAGTGTATTACAGAAGATATAATTTTTATGGTTCTTAATGTGGTGGACTTGTTGGGGAGGAAGCATGACTATTCCACCCTAGAAAATAGCCTCATCCAATGCAGCAGCACAGATGTAACATTTATGGATAATGCTTTAGGGAACATAACTTACATCTTTAACCACCAGCTGACATTTTTGCAACTATGCCCACAACAAAGAGGGTTGGTAACATTCTCTGATTCAAAATATATGAAAATTGAGATTAGTGCTGACATTTAGAAAGCTTGCAGAATCAATGGAAAAGATTTTAGTTTTATGGACCTTAAAATTTAACTCTGCTTGCTAGTTGCTTATTAAAACTAAAGAAAAATAATTTGTTATAGGAAAAAAAATAAAATAAAATAAAATAAAATAAAATTATTGTTCTTTGACTGTTTGGGCCTGTTTGGGCTCAAAATATTTTCTTTGTTTAATTTAAATAATAATAATAATAATGGTGATGAATCCATTCTTGTCTTTTCCAATTTTGTCACTGTAAAAAAAAAAATCTGAAAAAAAAAAAAAATAGGAATAGGTGTTAGAAAGATAAAACCCAGTAGTAAACAGAATTAACTTCAAGGATTGTTGTGAATGTCACATTAAAATTTGGAGTCATAAAAGCTATTGTTTATACAGGTGAATACCTTGAACACTAGGCTGAACAACTAGATAAACTTTCTGTTTACAGCAAACAACTTTGAATATTTTCTGTACAACAAAAGGACTTTAGGAAAAGGAATGAAGAATGCCTCTGCTCTAGAAATAAACTGCCAAGAAGGTGGGGATGTGGATTTTGACCTCTCTTTCAAATAAGAGAGTTCTGATCAAGCAATTGATCTCTTTGTAAGAGTTTCACTCAAATGATCGCTCACTCTTACTATGTGTTGTCATTTTTTTCTTCATGCTATATTCACATCATCATACGTTCTCCAATACACTAGATGTATAGATCAGAAAGGATCAACTACTTTTATATTAAAGTTTCACTTCAACTAAAGATTTTAGTAGCAGCTGGGACAGCAGCTGGGTTTGGGTAATACTTGCAATAGTTTTTGCTAGAGATTATGTAATAATTAAATGTAAAAAAACAAAGTGTCTGTAAATTATATATTCCTTGGAATATAGGGACAAACACAATAGAACTTTTGTATCCTTACTGAAATAGAGCTCCATTTCTATTAATTTTATAAAAGAGTTAAATGTGTTCTCTGTTTTCACATTGGGAACAGACTTGCTGCACCTCTGCAATTAAACTCATCAGGTTTGAGTGCTATCTCTCTTCAAGATTTCTAAGAGTTCAAATCTGTTACCTTTATTCTCAGTAAAGATCTGTCTGAAGGTTTTTCAGAGGGTCTTTTATCTTTGCTTATGGTCCTATTCATGTGTCCTGGTTTCAGTTAGGACAGAGTTAGTTTTCTTCCTAGTAGCTGGTAGAATGCTATGTTTTGGCTTAGGATGAGAAGAGTGCTGATAACATACTGTTTTAATTGTTGCAGAGCAGTGTTTACATCAAGCCAAGGACGTTTCAGCCTCTCACTCTGTCCTGCCAATGCTGGGGGTGCAGCAAGAGCTGGGAGGGGACAGACCCAGAACAGCTGACCCAGACTAGCCAAAGGGGGTATTCCATACCATCTGACGTCATGCTAAACAATATATAGGGGTGGTTAGCCAGGGGAAAGACAGCCAGACTACTCGGGGTTAGGCTGGGCTTCAGTCATTGGGTGGTGAGCAATTGCATTGTGCATCACTTGTTTCATACAAATTATTATTAGTAGTACTATTATAATCATTATTGTTATTATTATTATTATTGTTATTACATGTATTATTTTCTTGTCTTTATCTCAACTCACAGGCTTCACTTTCCCATTTCTCTCCCCCATCCCAGAGAGGGAGGGGGGAGGGTGAGCAAACTACACTGTGTAGTGTTTAGCTGCCGGCCAGGTTAAACCACGATGTCATGTCAACAGTATTGTTTTAGGAATTTCCAGTGATTTGTTCCTGTATCTACTTGCTTCTGCTTCTTTCCTATCCTGTCAAGTACCAAATTCTGTGGCAGGCAAAGTCTTTGTCCTTTATTGGTGATGCGATCATTCATACACCCTTGTGGCTTCATGAGATATAAGAAAACTCACGTAACATTAATTTGTTCCATTTTCTTTGAGTCACAGCATACTCTGTCTGGATTATCAGAAGTCTGATAAGATGAAAGATGAATATACTCAATATCTTCAGAGAAAATATTCTTATCTGGAACATAATATCCCTACCTATCTGCAGGAAATATAATGCTCCTTACTGCAAAACAAGTAATTATGTCTGTTCGGCACTGCTGCTTGATGCTTCCAAGGGGCAAATTTGAATATCTTCAGATTTTTGTTAAACTTAATGACCATCATCAGAAAAGTTCAAAATACTTTTATTGGGTACTTGTCATAAACATCTCTGTAAATACCAAATCAGTATATGAAACACTTCACTGAGAAGGAAAGGAAATATTAGAGCATGGAAATAAATAATAAACTGACAGAACATTTATAAAAATTGTGAACAAACCCACCATTACTATGGTTTCTTAGTTTTGTCTCAGCTTTTCCATTAGTTAATGTTGGCCTGCAGGTGAAAAATATCCTTATTTTCTCTGTTCACTGTCTTGTTATCCATAGCTGGACAATATTTTGTGCTGGTTAATTTTACACTCTAATTATTTCTACCCAGATAAAGCATTACATAGGATTAATGGCTGCCTAAGCATAAACTCTGATTTTCTATTCTTTTCTGTGCAGGAAACCTGAGCATATATGGAGAAACAACTACAAATTACTGAGTGGGCTTTAAATTGGTGCGTGTAGCAACATTTTAATCCTCATGAAAAGCACTGTAGTATTTCCATTTCTGACACATACTGTTGAATATTAGAGTTTGCTTATAAATATCACACAAAACAGCAGAATCACAGAGAAGAGAATACACAAATATGAAAAAAATAACTTGAGACTATTCATATAATTCTGAAGAGAATAAAAAAAAAAAAAAAAAAAAAAAAAAAAAAAAAAAAAAGACAAAATTATTTTGATGTGTCCAGTCCAGAAAAAAAAAAAAAAAAAAAAAAAAAAAAAAAAAAAAAAGATTAAATGAAAACAAAATAAAAAAGAAGCATTCAGTAGGAAAAACTAGAATTCTTTGATCACAAATCACCAGACTGGGGAAGAACAGGGATGGGGACAGGGACGGGGGGACAATGACTTTAAACCAAATGTATTGTGTAGATTAAAAGGATTCAAGGATTTAAGAAAAATTGGGCTGCTACTGTAAGCAAAAACAGATGAACAGATGATGAAGATATTCTTGGGAATTTAGAACTTTAATTTGCCTCAAACTTAATTAGGAAATTTTTTTAGGATGTGAATTTTATATCATTGAGAAACACTGCTGAACTAAGAAAAAAAAAATAAAATGTTATGTACCAAAGCCAAGAAGAAAGACAAAAAAAATGCTTTAAAACCTTAAGTTTCAAGGGCATCATAGTGACTGCTTTCAGGCTCTTGCAGTGGGACATGGCACTGCCAAACAGTGGGGCCATTGAGTCTTTAGCACCATTTCATCCTATTGATCTTGGGCTATTGACCTGCACTGCTTGTTAATACAGAGGTAACCAGTATAGAATCACAGAGTCGTAGAAGATCCTGAGTTGGAAGGGACTGACAATAATCACGGAGTTCACCTCCTGGCTCCACACAGGACCACCCAAAAATCAAATACACATCTGAAAGCACTGTCCAAACACTTATTGAACCCTGACAGGCTTGCTGCCATGATCAGTTCCAGTTCTGAACAACATAATATGTCCTGTTCACATTTTCAATTTTAAAGTAAGTAAAGAAAGAAATCTAAAGCAGAGCTCCAACATCTAGATATGGTTTCTGAGCAGGAATTTCCTCCCTGCCATCCTTTTAGAACTTAGAGAAAGACACAATCATAGAAGCATAGAAGCATAGAATGGCTTGTGTTGGAAGGGGCCTTAAAGATCATCTAGTTCCAAATCCCCTGTCATAGACAGGGTTTCCACCCACTAGATCAGGTTTGACAGGGCCACACCCAGCCCAGCCTTGAACACCTCCGGGGACGGGGCATTCACAACCTGTCTGGGCAACCTGTTCCAGTGCCTCACCACCCTCTGAGTAAAGAATTTCTTCCTAACATCCAATCTAAATCTCCCGTCTTTCAGTTTAAAACCAATCCTCCTTGTCCTATCAATATCTACATGAGCAAATCCATCCTTTCTATGAGAACCCTCTAAGTATTGAAAGGCCACAGTGAGGTCTTCCTGGAGCCTTCTTTTCTCCAAGCTGAACATCCCCAGCTCTCTCAGCCTTTCTTCAGAGGGGAGGTTCTCCAGCCCTCTTATCATCTTTGTGGCCCTCCTCTAGACATGTTCTAACAGGTCCACAACTTTCCTGTCCAGACCTGGACGCACTACTCCAAGTAGGGCCTCAGAAGGGCAGAGTAGAGGGGGACAATCATCTCCCTTGACCTGCTGGCCACACCTCTCTTGATGCAGCCCAGGATACAGTTGGCCTTCTGGGCTGTAAGCACACATTGCCAGCTCATGTCAAGCTTCTTATCCACCAGAACCCCCCAAGTCCTTCTCCGTAGGGCTCCTCTCAAAGAGTTCTTTTCCCAGTCTGTACTCATGCCTAGGATTGCTCCAACTCAGATACAGCACCCTGTACTTGGGCTTGTTAAACCTCATTCAGCTCATGTGGACCCACTTCTTAGGCTTATCCAGGTCACTTTGGACAGCATCCCTCCCTTCTGTTGTATCAACTGCACCATTCAGCTTGGTGTCATTTGCAAACTTGCTGAGGGTGCACTCAATCCCATCATCTGTATCATTGATGAAGATATTGAAAAGTACTTATCCTAAGACAAACCCCTGAGGAACATCGCTCATCACCGACCTCCACCTGGACATAGAACCATTGACCACCACTCTGAGTGCGTCCATCAAGCCAATTCCTTATCCACTGAATGGTCCACCCTTCAAATCCATCTCTCTCCTATTTAGAAATCAAGATGTTATGTGGGACCATATCAAAAGCCTTACAGAAGTCCAGGTAGATGACATCTGTTTTTCTTCCCTTGTCAACTAATGCAGTCACTCCATCATAGAAGGCCACCAGATTGGTCAGGCATGATTTGCCCTTGGTGAAGCCATGCTCACTGTCACCTCCTGGTCTTGCATGTGCCTTAAAGTTGCTTCCTGGAGGATCTGTGCCATGATCTTTGCAGGCACAGAGGTGAGGCTCACCAGTTGGTAGTTCTCTGGGTCCTCCTTTCTACCCTTTTTAAAAATGGGAGTGATGTTTCTCTTTTTCCAGTCACCAGGGACTTCACCTGAATGCCAGGACTTTTCAAATATGATGGGGAGAAGCTTGGCAACTACATCAGACATTTCCCTCAGGACGCTGGGATAGAGGTCCCAAACCTGCTCCTTGCTTACAGTGGGAGGGACTCTGCTCCCCCAGCCCCCACCTAGAGCTTCGAGGACACAAGAGATGTGGGAAGCCTGACTTCCAGTGAAGACTGAGGCAAAGAAGTGATATTTCAGCCTTCTCCATGGCTGTTGTTACCAGTCCTCCATCTACATTTTTCAGAGGGGGTATACTCTCCTTGGCCTTTCTTTTATGACTAATGTACCTGTAGAATCTCTTCTTGTTATTTTTTGCATCCTTCACTAAGTTTAGCTCTGTCAGTGCCTTGGCCTTCCTGATATCATCCCTGCACATCCAGACAGTGTTTCTGTACTCTTCCCAGGGCACACACCCATTTCCACTGCCTGTGCATTTCTTTCTTTTGCCTAAGTTCAACCAGCATGCTCCCTAATTGTTTTTTGCTCAGCTACACCAGTTTCCTGCCTTCCCTGCTTGATTTATTGCACAATGTGCCAAGGTAGCAGAAAGGGAACCCAACATTCTGTTTAGGCACAAAACTTCAGAATCTCTAAGGCTAAGAATGATTTTTGAGATCTAGAGAGCTAAATTGTGTTTGGATACCAGAGGTGTCCCTGTGTTCCTTACAGTCTTGATTTGCAAAGCTGCCAAATGCTGAACACTCTCAGAAATGTTCTCTGACAACAGCTACCTGCAGGGAACAAACGAAGTCACATACTAAGCTCTTTTCAGTCTAAAAAATATCACAGAATCACAGAATTTCTAGGTTGGAAGAGACCTCAAGATCATTGAGTCCAACCTCTGACCTAACGCTAACAGTCCCCACTAAACCATATCCCTAAGCTCTACATCTAAACGTCTTTTAAAGACTTCCAGGGATGGTGACTCTACCACTTCCCTGGGCAGCCTGTTCCAATGTTTAACAACCCTTTTGGTAAAGAAGTTCTTCCTAACATCCAACCTAAAACTCCCCTGGCACAACTTAAGCCCATTCCCCCTGGGCTTCTCCCACGTGTCACCAGGCACGTGGGAGAACAGATCAACCCCCACCTCACTACAACCTCCTTTAAGGTATCTGTAAAGAGCAATAAGGTCACCCCTGAGCCTCCTTTTCTCCAGGCTGAACAAGCCCAGCTCCCTCAGCCGCTCCTCGTAGGACTTGTTCTCCAGGCCCCTCACCAGCTTCATTGCCCTTCTCTGGACCTGCTCAAGCACCTTGATGTCCTTCTTGTAGCGAGGGGCCCAAAACTGAACACAGTACTCAAGGTGCGGCCTCACCAGAGCTGAGTACAGGGGGACGATCATCTCCCTAGCCCTGCTGGCCACACTGTTTCTTATACAAGCCTGGATGCCGTTGGCCTTCTTGGCCACCTGAGCACACTTCTGGCTCATATTCAGCCGACTATCAACCGTCACTCCCAGGTCCTTCTCTGCCTGGCAGCTCTCCAACCACTCATCTCCCAGCCTGTAGCTCTGCTTGGGGTTATTGAACCCCAGGTGGAGGACCTGGCACTTGGCCTTGTTAAACTTCATGAGTAAAAACGTCGGATCTTAAAAATTGTTTTCAGATTCCAGACACTATTGAACTGTCCTTTATGAAATTTGTACAAATATAATGGAGCTAATGCTATTCTCATTTATTTCCCATGGAATTCTATAACAATATATATTTTCTTGTGATGACATCTTGCCTGCTTTTTAACAGGAAGTATGTCTTTCCACCATATTTGATTTTGACCATTTGGAATCTTTAAAAAAAAAAAAAAAGATTAAACTCTTAAAAAGTATAATAGTACAATCTCCTTTGAATAAAAATATGTAAATAAATAAATAAAGGCCTTGACTATGAAGCATGAAGTGCTAAACCTTTAATATGGTCGAGAACAGGAAACTTTCATCATAAGCAGAATCTGAGATTTATTTACCCAAAGAAATAAACTATGAGAAATTACAGAATCACAGAATCATCTAGGTTGAAGGGACTTCCAAGATCACCTAGTCCAACCTCTGACAAGTCCTCCACTAAACAATGAGGTATCAATGAGTTTCTGCTGGTAACTTTCAAGGAGATGGGTAAAAATTATACTTTCTAATTTTCATTTCAGGTTCCTAAATTAACATTATAGGGCTACTTTCCTAAAACTTTCAGTGCTTACTATTCAATCAAAACATAAGACTTTCAATTTCTTTCAGAGTTTCTTGAATAATCAAATTATATACAATCAAGTGACAAAATCTTATTTATGTGCAAATTAAGGTCACAAGTATAGCAAGCTGTTCATTGAACACTAATGTTTTAGCCTATGTGGAGATCCACTACAGTAAATAGGGATTCAGGAGAACTAATGGAAATGTGGGTGTTTTTTCTCCTTTTCCTTATCAAAATGAAAAAGCAAAATATGTTTTTAATTCAGCAGGAAATTTTGAATTTAACCCAAAGCATCTTTTTTTGTGTGTGTGTGTGTGTGTGTGTGTGTGTGTGTGTATTTGCAAGAAAAATGAAGAGAATGCTTTTAGATTTGCCTATCCTCTTATCCAAGTGTAGTGGGCTTACATTGCAAGGTTTTGGTAGCAGGGGGCCATAGGGGTGGTTTCTGTTGGAAGGATCTAGAAGCTGCCCCATGTTTGGTAAGGGCCCCACTGCTGACCAGAGCTGAGCCAATAAGCAATGTTGTTTTGCACCTCTGTGAGAGCATATTTAAGACAGGGAAAAAAACGCTGCGCCACACAGCAGCTGGGAGAGTGAGAGGAGTGAGGAACAGCCTTGCAGGCACCAAGGTCAGTGAAGAAGGAGGGGGAGAGGTGCTCCAGGCACTGGAGCAGAAGTCCCCTGCGGCCTGTGGTGAGGACCATGGTGAAGCAGGATGTCCCCCTGCAGCCCGTGGAGGAGACCACGGTGGAGCAGGTGGCCCTGCACCGACGGAGGCTGCCGCCTGTGGAAGACCCCTGCCGGAGCAGATTCCGGGCCGGACCTGTAGCCCGTGGAGAAGAGACCACACAGGAGCAGGTGACCTGTTAGGAGCTGCTGCCCGTAGGGGAGCCAGGTTGGAGCAGTTGAGGGATGGACCCCGTGGTACGGACCCATATCTGGAACAGTTCTGGAAGAGCTGCTGCCTGTGGGAAGCCCACACCAGATCAGTTCATCAAGGACAGCATCCCGTGGGAGGGACCCCACAGCACAGGGGACGAGAGTGACCGAGAAGGAGTGGCAGAGAAGCGCTGTAGACTGACCATAACCCCCATTCCCCTGTTCCCCTGCGCTGCTCGGGGGGGAGGAGGTGGAAGAGGGTGGATGGGGGGAAGGTGCTTTTGGTTTCTTTCCTTTGTTTCTCACTTCTCTAGCTTGTTAGTAATAAGCAATAAAAATCTTACCGTCTCCCTATGCCAAGTCTGTTTTGCCTGTTACAATAATTTCTGCATGATCATCTTGTCCTTATCTCAATCTTTGAGTCCTTTACATTGTATTTTCTCCCTGTTCCTCTTTGAGGAGGGGGAGTGAGAGAGCGGTTGTGGTGGAGCTCAGCTGCCCACTCGAGTGGAACCACCACACCAAGGCTTGTCACAGACAAATTCTGGTTTCAGTTAGGATCAAGGTAATTTTCCTTCTAGTAGTTGATATGGTGTTGTGTTTTGGCTTTAGGATGAGAATGATGTTGATAACACACTGATGTTTTAATTGTTGCAGAGCACAGCTTACACTAAGCTTTTCAGTTTTACACTAAACTTTTCAGCTTCTCACTCTGTCCTGCTAGTGAGCAGGCTGGGGGTGCAGCAGGAGCTGGGTGGGACAAACCCAGGACACCTGACCCAAACTGGCCAAAGGGGTATTCCATACCATCTGACGTCATGCTGAACAATTAATACAGGGGGGCTAGCGTGAGGGTGCTGGGGGGACCGGTTGCTTGGGGATAGGCTGGGCATCGGTCAGCAGGTGGTAAGCATTGTGCATCATTTGTTTTGTACACATAATTATTAATAGTACTATTATGAGTATTATTTTCCTTTCTTTTCTGTCCTAATAAGTTGTCTTTATCTCAACCCACAGGCTTCATTTTCCTGATTCTCTCCTCTGTCCCAGAGGGAGTGGGGGGAGGGTGAGAGAATGGCTGTGTGGTGCTTAGCTGCCGGCCAGGTTAAACTACAACAACCCAGATGTAAAAGTACGTCATGTAGATGCCCACATGCCCAAGAGTTTCGCTACTGAAGAACATCAGAACAACGAAGAAGTGGATCAAGCTTCGAAAATTGAAGTGGCTCAGGTAGACCTAGACTGGGAATGTAAGGGTGAGCTGTTTGTAGCTCGATGGGCCCATGTAAAATCAGGACATCTGGGGAGGGATGCCACTTACAGATGGGCTTGTGATCGAGGGGTGGACTTGACCATTGAGGCCATCATACGGGTTACCCATGAGTTTGAGACCTGTGCTACAATCAAGAAAGCCATGAAGGTAAAATCTCCCTGGAACAGGGGGAGATGGCTAGGGTTTCAATATGGTGAGGCCTGGCAAATTGACTATATTGGACCACTCCCACAAACCCGCCAAGGCAAACAGTACATACTCACCATGGTAGAAGCAACTACTGGGTGGCTGGAAACATACCCTGTAAACCATGCCACGGCCCGAAACACTATCTTGGGCCTGGAAATACAAGTATTGTGGCATCATGGTACACCAGAGAGAATTGAGTCTCACAATGGGAGTCATTTCCGAAACAATCCTGTTACCTCCTGGGCCAAGAGGCATGGTATTGAGTGGGTGTACCACATCCCTTATCACCCACAAGCCTCTGGGAAGGTTGAGAGGTACGATGGACTGTTAAAGACTATGTTAAGAGCATTAGGTGCTGGGACATGGAAACAATGGGACATAAATCTACCAGAAGCCACTTGGCTAGTTAACAATAGGGGGTCTGACAGCCATGCTGGTCCTGCCGAAACAAAACCCCTACACACTGTGAAAGGAGCTAAAGTTCCCGTAGTGCATGTAGGAAGGTGAATGGGGAAGGCAGTGTGGGTTGCTCCTGCCTTGGGAAAAGGCAAACCCACTCGTGGGATTGTCTTCGCCCAAGGACCAGGGTATACCTGGTGGGTAATGCAGAAAAAATGGGGATATCAAGTGTGTGCCTCAAGGAGATTTGACATTGAGAGAAAACTAATCTGTAATCTAAGTTATATGTTGTAGGAAGACGCTGCAAGATCTTCTCAATGAGAGGCCAACTTTGCAAGGAGCCAGGCAGTGTAACAAGGACTTGAGCTAAGCTGGTGCTGGTGTCCAGACATCCAACTCCACCTGCCCTGAGTGGCTACTTTGGCAGATGAAGACCTAATCATCAACATTTTCTAAGAAAAACCTATGGAATGAAAAGATACACCTGCCTATTAATCCTGTCCTGTTAAATCCTTGTCCTGTTAAAGGACAAGGAATAATTATGAGAATACTTGTATGCTAAAGTATGAGGATCTGAGTGTGACACAAATGTTATGAAATAAAGGGTGGAGGTTGTACTGGGTGTGGTTCTCTTTTCCTCACTTGGCTCCCACAGCAAGTGGGCTGGAGGAGGGCAAGAAGTTTGGAGTGGACACAATAGGGACACCTGCCCTTAACCAGCCAAAGGGATATTCCGTACTATATGATGTCATGTTCAGCAGTAAAAATTGGGGATTTTTCCGTTCCAGGTAGTCATTGCTTGGAGACTAGCTTGGAGACTGGTCTGCTTGCTTATATCGCCATCCAGCTGGAAGGGAAAGTGAGTAAATGTCTATGTGTCTGTTTAGCTGCTGGCCAGGACAACACAGGAATAAAATAAAAGAACAAACTATTCTCACAACAGTAACAAAAGAACAAACCACAGTATTTCAAACAATTGGTCCACCTAGCAGTTTCTGGCATTCAGCAGTGACCAGAAATGGGGCTGGGAGAGAAGAAGAGCAGGACAGACCTATATGGTTTGTCCCTCCTAGGTCTCTTACAAACTTTTTTTCAGCTCATTAGATTTCCAGAGATGAGGGGTTTTTTTTTGTTGTTGTTGTTTGTTTGTTTGTTTGTTTGTTGTTTTGTTTTGTTTTCCTGGAAAATAAGGCCTGGTGGACTGCCTTTGTCCCCTTGTCAAGTCTGCCCTGAGACCTATTCCTTGCATGCACAACCTATACTTGCAAGAAGTTCTGCAGGTCTATTACCTGCAATATGAATACCCACTTTTTGTCTAACTCTGCTTCTACAAGCTTAATTTGATATCCCTTCTCAGTGCACTGGGAGACACAATAATTCCTAGACATCTCTTAATCCAGTTGTGATTTTGCAGACCTCCATTCCATGTCCCCCACTCCAGAACAACTTGTCTCTTTGCCACAAATTGCTTCATCTTATTAACCAACTAATTAACTAACTATACATAGTAATTAATAATGCTTAATTTGCTATTTTGACTGGTACCAAGCTTGATGTTTTCATAGCTCCATCGTAAACTGAGGCTTTACTCAGAGTGATAATGGTCAGTCAGAGCCTGTCATTTCATATGTGAAACAAGGATTTTATTTGCCTATATAAATATATATATATTTAATTTAACCTACACTCCCCCATCCCACCCTCCCACCCCCTTTCCAGGAGCTCAATTTTGTTAAGAGTTTCGCTGTTCTACAAAGGCTTACCTTGGCCTCACTTTTTAGAACAAATTTATACCAATGGCAGACTGTGCCCCTGTTTACCCCCTTTTCCAGGTCAACTATAAGTTCAGCAGCAAAAGTCCCAACATTAAGTACTACAAAACTCCACTGCTAATTTCCCTTTTTGCAAGAACTGAATCATTTTTAAAATCATTTTTAAAGAAAAACCTTCCATTTGTCATACTGAATAAGAAAAAGATATACAAATACCTTTATCTTTTCTTGCAGAACCTTTTCATGGAATCAAACAGTGCATAACAAAGAATCAAAAAGAGAATATTCATTTCATGTAAATCATGCGGCAACAAAAACAAGTTGTGATTTACCAAGTTTACAAGAATTCATGCTATTAGTTTTAATACAATAAAACCATTCATTCTCTAAAGTAATTATCTCAAATCCATATGAAGAACATTTAACTGCATTAGTCAGATTAAGTGAATCAGTTATGTTTCATACTGAATGTTTCTCCTTTTCTTTTCTCCCCTTTTTTTTCCAGCTAATTAGAATGCATCATAATTCTGAAGTCTAGTATCAAATTTTACTTTACAAATTTTAATTAAACAAGCAACTGAGAGCAGATTACAACTTTGTGCAAGAGAACATTAAAAAGTGGTTGAAATGAATTCTCACAGAATATGCATACCACAGAAATCTGAATGCCTTAAGTCATAATGAATCGGCAAAACCATCAAATATTTTCTTCTTAGATGTATTCAGTTAATGGAGAATATATATTAGAAATAACATATTAAATGACTGACAGAAAAAAAGACTAACATTATTTGTGAATAGTCTTAATAAGCTCCATTCCTAATGAATATCAGGAATTTTAGCAGATGAATTATATGCTTGAACTATACAGATCTTTTGCAAATGTAAGGTGTTTTCATGATGACTATGTTACTGCCGCTGCTTTGGCCAATTGACCAATGCTTTGGCCTGCATTGCAGGCATGATTACTTTGGTGAAATAGAAATTGAATGCATTTCTTAATGCTGTCGTCTTTTAGAAGATTTTAGTTTCAAATAAGCAGGAGTTATGCCCTAATTTTAAGCATCTAATTTAGCATATCCTACATTCTCTGGAGCCAGGGAAAACAGAGCAAGTGGAAACAAAAAAAAAAAAAAAAAAAAGGAGAGGAGGTGAGGTAGGGAGAGGGGAATCTCAATGGGTTACAAAAACCCAATGGTCACATTCTTCTTTCCTTAAAATATATATATATATATATAAATAAAAATAACTGTAGTGAGACCAGGTGTAGGACTCTGATACATGAGTAGAACCAAAAGCTACCTTCATCATAAAAAAATGATTTAATTATTGAACATTTCATCAGTGTTCTCCCAAGTTATCCAGAGATCTGTTTTGTACCAGCAACACTACCATGAACAGAAGCATAAGAAAACATATGAAATGGAAATATCTGACATATAAGAAAACTGGAACTTATTTTGTTTAAAGGATAAAGAACAGTGCAATGGCTTAATACAGTTAATACGACTAAAAAAACTATCTGTCCCAACATTTCTTTGCTAATTGCAACATAAACTATCTTACTCTTTAGTCACAATATGATGAGGGCAAGTATTGCAGTTGGCAGTGAGTATAACAGCCACTAATTAAAATTTTATATGTTTAATTTGGGAAGAATGTATTAGATATGTAAGGATAAATGCTGTAATCTGTCTGAATTCTGAGACATGACACGCTGGAAAACACAATGTAAGAGAAAACTGAATACCTTCTTGTTTCACCCACAGAGAACTGACTTGATGAAACAGATTAGAAAAGTTAGACATCAGGGACTTAAAGTTTAGTAGGTAAAGGTTTTAAGATGTGGGTTTTTTCACATTTACATTCCACTGCAGACTTTTATATTCCTTTTATATATAAAAGAATAAGGTAAGGGCAATGAGTTCAATGACTTTGTTTTAATCCATGTCTTTCATTTTACCCAAAGGGATATTTAAACTTTGTTTTAAAATATGTATTAAATCAGCCCCCACAAGCAGTACTATGCATAAGTCTTTGCCAGAATATATCTATAAATCTCAAGAATTGGACCTGCAATAATTCAAACATAACATTTTGTTCTTGTCTGAAGCTGTCTGGACAAGATATAAACCTAAATGCTTGACACAAGTATAGTGACTTATTATTAAATTCAGTAGTTTTGTTCTTTGACATGCATGTGCCTGGGTACACACAACACTCACACAGTCTTGAGTATGCATGCACTGGTCTGATATAATTCACTCTTTTTTTTTTTTTTAATGCAGATATAAATCTAAATATATCTTTTTCCTCTGTTACATGGATTATCATACTCCATAGATTATTCATCAATGTTGTTGAAGGACTCTTTTTCATTTCATTCTTTTTCATTTCTTTTTTATTGATTATTCATCAATGTTGTTGAAGGTGTCCTGCCTTTGGCTGGGATAGAGTTAATTTTATTCATAGAAGCTTCTATGATGTCATGCTTTGGATTTTTGATGAAAACAGCAGTGATAACACACTGATGTTCTTAGTTGTTGCAGAGAAGATCTTACACAGAGCCAAGGACTTTTCAGCTTCTTGTGCTGCACTGACAGTGAGGAGGCTGGGGATGAACGAGGACAGCTGATCCAGATTGGCCAAAGTGATAATCCATACCATAACATCATGCTCAGCAACAAAAGCTGGGGTAAAGAATGAAGAAAGGGGGAGCATTTGGAGTGATGGCATTTGTCTTCCCAAAGAACTGTTATGCATGATGAGCCCTGCTTTCCTGGAAGTAGCTTGCTGATGGGAAGTAACAAATGAATTCCTTGTTTTGCTTTGCTAGTGTGTGTGGCTTTTGCTTTATGTAGTAAACTGACCTTATCTTAGCCCATGAGTTCTTGCACTTTTACCTTTCCAGTTCTCTTCCCCATTCCACCTGGGGAGAGTGAGCAAGCAGCTGCATGGTACTTAGTTGCCTGCTGGGGCTAAACCACAACAGGAAATGTTACTGAGTCTTTATTGGAGAAGTTTATTTTATTTCATTTTATTTTATTTTTCATTATACCCTGGTTTTCTTTAACTCAGTGCTAGTAAGACAATGAACACTAAGTAGGACTGCTACTGTACTGCCCCCAGTGATGCAAAAATCACTTTTTTTATGTGTCTTTTTTTTTTTTTTTTTGATTGAACTTTTTCTTTTTTGTTGCCAAAGGGAAATTTCCTGTGTGCCCATATAGCTGTGAATAGTGGAGTTGCTAAATCTTATATCACATGGCTCTCTTTGTTGGATACTTCCTGTGAGGTCCCCCTTTCTTTGGAAATCTTGAACAATGTTGAGTTTGAAGCATATATGAAACATATATCATCAATACTACTGAGATTTGAAACAGAAAATGAATTTCTTTGAAAATTTGAAAATAATAAACAATCAAAGATTGTTTTCCAATGTAGATTTTACAGCTATCATATTTTGTTGCTGTGGTGGTTTTACTTGGATGGGCAGCCAAGTTTAACAACAGCTGCTCTCTCACTCCCCCTTCCTCTTTGAGGAGGGGAAGAAAAGGGTTGAGATAAGGATGGGGAGATTGCTCAACAATTATTGTGATGGGCAAAAAAGACTCGGCATAGGGAGACTGTAAGATTTATTGCTTATCACTAACAAGATAGAGAAATGAGAAACAAAGGAAAGTAACCAAAAATGCCTTCACTCCATCCGCCCTCTTGCAACTCCTCCCACCGAGCAGTGCAGGGGTACAGGGGAATGGGGATTGTGGTCAGTATACAGCATTTCGTCTCCACCACTCCTTCTCAGTCACTCCCTTCCCTTGTGCCATAGGGTCCCTCCCATGGGATGCTGTCCTTCCTGAACTGATCTGGTGTGGGCTTCCCACAGGCAGCAACTCTTCAAGAACTGCTCCAGATATGGCTCCATACCACTGGGTCCATCCCCCAAGAGCAAACTGCTCCAGCCCAGGTCCTCCACTGGCTGCAGCTCCCCCCATGCCTCCTGCTCCTGCATGGGCTCCTCTCCACGGGCTGCAGCTCTGGCCTGGAATCTGACCCTGCAGGAATCCTCCACAGGCCGCAGCCTCCATCAGTGCAGGTCCACCTGCTCCACCGTGGTCTCCTCCACGGGCTGCAGCATGGAACCCTGCACCACCATGGTACTCCATGGGCTGCAGGGGGACAGACTGCTCCACCAAGGTCTCTCCACAGGCCACAGGGGACTTCTGCTCTGGCACCTGAAGCACCTCTCTCCCTCCTTCTGCACTGACCTTGGTGCAAGGCTGTTCCTCACTCCTCTTACTCTCCCAGCTGCTGTGTGGCAGCATTTTTTTTTCCCTTTCATAAATCTGCTCTCACCGAGGCAAAAATATCATTTATTGGCTCAGCTGTGGTCAGCAACAGGACCCGTATCTAACATGGGACAGCTTCTGGATTCTTCTCACTGAAGCCACCCCTATGGCCCCCTGCTACCAAAACCTTGCCACATACACCCACTACAGTTGCCTATATTATAATTTCTACGTTCTTTTCATTTGATAATTATATTTAAAAAAATGAGAAATAATTTAAATTTGGGAGATGTAAGTTTTGGGCTTTCCCTCCTCCTCCAATATGTTTTCTCTTTACCTAAGCTATGTGTTCTCTGATATGTTACATTTACCTCATGTGCAGAAGAAACATGAAAAACATTCATTGCTACTTTTGTAATCTGAAATATCCACTTTAAAGTCATTCTATGCTATTAAAACATGTATTTCTCCTTATCACATCTTTTGGATTAATTTGTAATTTTAGTAGCCATGTATGTGTTAACTTAACAGGTATGCACACAGTTTTGAAGGCCTTTTGACTTTTCTGTTCTGTGTTCCATCATTTCACATGATACAGGGCTTTGGAGACTTTGTCTGTCAGAGGAAGGCCCTTTTACATCTTTGGTACCAACTTGTCTACTACATATGACAAAGTACATATACAACACTATGTAAATGAGCAACATTTACCATTAAAGAAAAGATTAAGAGAACTACTACACCCAATGAATTGTGTTTGACGTTCATCATGCAAACTGAAAAAAAAAAAAAAAGTTTTTTCAATTCCACTTATAAACCTATTAATGACAATCAAAAATTCAGTGCATAGTATTGATTTACAATCCAATCTTCTTACCTTTTCAGAAACTACAGATTCAGTTTTATATGTTTTCTATTATCAATAGAACTGTATTTCTCTTTCTAGTATATTAATTATTCCAGAAATATTGTCAAGTCTGTTCAGATGTATGTAACAAGGGAGGGATTTCTAGTGATGAATTTAGTTTTACAATAAAGATTGCAGAACACCATTTACAGAAATGTGTTCAGATCATCAGGTCTATTTTACTGTTAAGTACATCCAGCACAGAACCTTGAGGATGATAAAGAGAGTGGAGCATCTCCCTTAAGAGGAAAAGCTGAGGGAGCTGAGTCTCTTTAGCTTCAAGAAGAGGAGAGTGAGGGATGACCTTATTAATGTTTATGAGTATGCAAAGGGTGAGTGTCAGGAGGATGGGTGCAGGTTCTTCTCAGTGACATCCAGTGATAGGACAAGGGCAATAGGTGCAAGCTGGAACATAGGAGATTCCACTTAAATATGAGACAAAACATTTTCACAGTGAGGGTGACAGAGCCCTGGAACAGGCTGCCCAAGGTGGTTGTGGAGTTTCCTTCTCTGGAGGCTTTCAAAACCCACCTGAACAAGTTCCCATTTGACGTGATCTTGGTGTTCCTGCTCCAGCAGGGGGATTGGACCAGATGACTTTCAAGGTCCCTTCCAATCCCTAATATTCTTTGATTCTGTGATTCTGTGATTTTGAAGGACCTTGATCTAAAAGGGATGTATTTCAACAGGTGATTTAGCAAAGGCTTTTTTTTTTTTTTTTTTTTTTTTTCCTTTAATGATTTGAAAACTTCTACAGAACGGAAACCTTGGTCTTCCAATATAAATATTAGCCTCCCCTTTGCAGCAGAGCAACAAAATCTATCATTTTTCAGAAGTTCTCAAGAAAACCAGCAGCAATATTTGTTTTTAGCAGAAGATTCTTCACTTTTTGAAAAAATAGTGCCCTATCTGCCTGTTATCTCTAAACATTGTTTACAATGTCAAGAGAAATAAATATGTAAGTCATGGGATAAAACAACAAAATGATAAAGAGACTGTTACAGGTTGTCTGGTCCAAACTCATGCTTAGCGCAGGGTCAACTTAAATCAGACTGTTGAGGGCCTCGTCTGTCTGTGTTTTGAAGCATGCATAAAGGATTTGTCTAGATCATTTTATTTCTAATTGTGGTGATTTTATTCAGGTGGGCAGCCAAGCTTCTCCACAGCCACTCTTCCACTCTCCCTCCTCAAAGGGGAAGGGAGAGAAAAATGACACAAAGGGTTCAAGGTTTTAAATAAGAATGATTTAATTAAAGGGAAAAGGAAGAGGGAAAAATAATTTAAAACAAACAACCAAACAAAAAACAAAAACAAAAACAAAAACAAAAAAAAAAAAAAAAAGAGAAAAGGCCTCGTGGAAATACAGAGAGAGAAAGGCAGTTACTCTCTACTTCCCATCAATGAACGTTGTTTGGCCATGTCCTGAGAAGCAAGGCCTCAATACACATAGCGGTGTTCAGGAGGGGAGACACTTCCACCATGAGATCCACCTCTCCCCTTCCCCTTTCCCACATTTTCTTGCTGAGTGTGACACCACATGGTGTGGAATACCCTTTGTTTGGTTTAGGTCAGCTGCCCTGGTGATATCCTCTCCCCACCTCTTGCCCACCCCCAGCCTGCTGGCTCTTGGGGGCTTGGAGGGAGTCCTTATGTGGTGCCAGTATTGTGCAGCAATAGACAAAACACTGGTGTGATACCAGTGCTGTTCTAGCTACAAGTGCAGAGCACAGCACTGTATGGGCTGCTGCAAGGAAAGTTAACTCCATCCCAGACAGACACAGAACACCACAGAACACCAATGTATATATTTAACATAAAAGTTACAGTTATTGCTATAATAATCAATCTTTGTGTGTTTTTTCTCTATTTCAAAATTCCTAGTTTCTTCACAACTTGAACCTGGTAACAGACTTCAATTAACTTCACACTTTCAACTGGATTTCATAGCTTTCTATGAGATCAATTTTTCACAGCATCATGGGCCTATGCCTTCCTTACTTTTATATGGTTTAATTAATAAAAAAATTCTGAGGAAGGAGATGAATAACAACAGAACTGTGAAGCCAGTAGAAATTAATTTCTTAGACCTATTGCTTCCAGATTAAAAACATTCTCTTAGAATGTACACAGTTTCTCCACATTTAAAAAAAAAAAAAAAAAAAAAAAAAAAAAAACACCGCATAAGAAACACTGACATTTCTATCAGCCATTGAAACTACTCTGTTCATAGAGTTATACTCCCAGAACTAATCTCAGTTTCTCAGCTTGTGGTGTAGATGCAGCTTCAGGATATCCTTCCTGTCCTGCAACTTGCCCAGACCTTTTACCTAAGCAAAGAGACAACAGAACAGACTTGAGTAGGTGGGGTTGTTACACTCAGAATCTGGTCATGGGCAGAAGGCATACACCAGTGACACAGAGTTGGAAGCTGACTGTATTGGGTCATTAGTCCTGTTCACATTGTCACAGTTAAATAGTCCTAATTTTCTAACCCAAAAAAGCCTCAGTAACAAAGTGGGAGGGAGTATTGCACAAAACACACCCTCTCTTGTCTATGGGTTATTCTCACCCTTCCAATGTTCCTCTGGGAGCCAAGCTTGGAAGTTTGCACTTTCCTCAACAAGGAAGTGGTTGTGTACAGGAGTAAAAACAGCTCCTTTGTCCTTACACTTTTGTGAAGGGCATGAGGTGTTCACAGTGAGGTCTCTGCCAGTCTAGGATCTCATTATGTTCATACATTTCCTGTCACAGACTATTCTTCCTATATGGCTGCTGGCTGCAGCCTGTCAGTGTCCCCCAAGCAGCAACCGGTGGTGGTGTCACTCACTGCCTAGTGGAACCATTGCAGGAGCTGAAGCTCAAGCAGGGAAGCAGCAGCCACTAGGCCTGAGTGTAGAGGTTGAATCAGCAAAACCCAGCTCAGGCCAATGCCAAGCTGAATCTCCCTCTGATAAGAGAAAAATCATATTTACTGGGCTATAATCTCTATCAGCTGTCTTGTCTATCAGGCATCATTGCAAGTGAAGCAACAGACTTCTGGCTGCCTGCTTCATGGTGAAGCAACAGACCAGGGACAAAGGTATTGACTGTAGAATGAGGGGACTGAATAATAATTACTTCATCAGTCCTCATTCATCAGCCTCCACTGCTCCTCTTACCTTTTCTTAAGAAAAAGAGTCAAGTTAAAAAAAAAGTCAATATGAAAGCACTAAGAAGGTTTAACTATCTCTCCACTGAATATACTTTGAAGAAACTGCCATTAGCAGTGACCTAGCAAGTGTTTGTGAATCAGAAATCCTGAAGTGTATTTCACCCATTTAGTCAATGATCTTTAGTCTTCAAGCTTACTTATATTTATCCATGTGGTTTCTGTTCATCAACAACAGGCATCTGTTTCTTCTGCTTTGCTCCACAGTTATTAACATCCATGCAGTAGAGGTTACAAAATGCTACCATTATTATTATGTAGTGTTTTACCCTCCTTAGAAGGATGTAAAGGACTATGCAAAATACAAAGTCACAGAGAAGACAATTATTCTGGCAAAAAAACATCGAGATTACTCTGTACATTTTCCATAGCAGGCACTGCAATGCACAGTAGATATATCAATATAAATTTGAAAAAAAACTTCATGCAGCACATTAAAAGTGGCAGAAGATTGCATACGTGACATTAGATATATTGGACTAAGGAATGAGGGGAGCAATTAGGATAAAATATAAGTGGAGTTAAATTAATTTTTTGCATCTGTCTTCACTATCAAGGGCTATAGGGAAATCACTCTTCCAAGGGCACTTTTCATAGGAAATTATACTATGGCCTTAACAAAATGATAGCCTCCAAGGAGGAAGTTATAGAGTAACTTTAAAAAATTAAGTGTAGTAAATCACTAAAACCAGATAATATTCATCTGAGAGTTGTGAAGGAAATTAAGTGTGAAATATAGAAGTTACTGGCAAAGATATGCAATGTATCATTAAAAAAGAAACCAATCCATAGGCTAAAAAGTCACTGTGATGGTCCTTGGCTCAGGAAAAGCCTACACTTTATACAGTTTTGACATCATGATACCTAGGGGAACCCCTGAATAGCATAAGTGCTTCATAACAAATCCAGGCATGTTACCCAAGAAAGACAAGTTTTCCAAAAAAAAAAAAGATGAGCTCTGGGATGGGATGACACATGAGAATGAGAAGGAAATGTTTCCTTCCAATGAGTGGACTAAAGCAGTTCTTGACCACATGCTGTACACCACACACAGTCTGATAAGTTCATCGTAGTGTAAAAATACTAAACAACACAAAAATCAGAAAATCACCCAATAAAAATAATTCATTTGAAGGAAAATATCTATCAGTAGCAAGAGAAAGATAACATCCACAACAACAAAACAACAATCCTCAAGCTTGTTTAAAATAAATTACTATTTAAGAATTCGAAACTACTAATGCACAGTTGAATCTGAATAGGGATGAGTCATTTTTTGGAGAAATGGGTTATTCACTGAAAAATGCATTTCTATAGTCTTTGAAATACTAAAAAGCTCAGGCTGTATTTCCTGCATGGTTTTAACAGTTTTGTTTTATTTTGTTTTTGTCTTAGTCTCAAAAATCTTAGTTTCTAGAATTAACCCTTTCATATGATCATTTAATTGACTGGATAATCTTTCTGGTCTTGCAAGCAGGTTCAAATTCTATTACTTTTTCTGAAACCAAAAGATTTGAATCCTACCTTTGTATGAGGTTACCATGTGAAATCATGTGTATGTGTCCTGGTTTCAGTTAGAACAGAATTAATTTTCTTCCTAGTAGCTGGTGGAATGCTGTGTTTTGGCTTAGGATGAGAAGAGTGCTGATAACACCCCAATGCTTTAATTGTTGCAGAGCAGTGCTTATACTAAGCCAAGGACATTTCAGCCTTTTGCTCTGTCCTGCCAATGGGCAGGCTGGGGGTGCAGTAAGAGCTGGGAGGGGACAGACCCAGGACAGGTGACCCAAACTAGCCAAAGAGGTATTCCATACCATCTGACGTCATGCTAAACAATATATAGGGGTGGCTAGCCGGGGGGAGGGGGCCGGACTGCTCGGGGTTAGGCTGGGCATTGGTCAGCGAGTGGTGAGCAATTGCATTGTGCATCACTTGTTTGTACATACTATTATTACTTTCGTATTATCACTATTGTATCATTATTATTATTATTATTATTATTATTTTTGTTATTATTATTTTCCTGTCTTATTAAACTGTCTTTATCTCAACTCACGGGCTTCACTTTCCATTTCTCTCCCCCGTCCCAGAGAGGGAGGGGGGAGGGTGAGCAAACGGCTGCATGGTGTTTAGCTGCCGGCCGGGTTAAACCACGACAGTATGGTATCATAGCATGTGTATTCTAGTCTTACAATTTGACAGACTGTATTGTACCTTCTATGTAATACCTCTGTGTTCATATCCCATGTACAGAAATCATTGAAAAAATGGAGTGATGTGTCTCATGGACTTTGTGCTAATGCACTAGTGCTTGTGAAATACATTAGCACGAATAATTTTAAAACGCTTCTGAATACATTCTACTGTGGTAGCTAAAATGCTGTCCTGGCAAATACTGCTCCATGTTTCCTCAATCACAAAAGTGATTTTAAAACAAGACCAGAATTCAATCTGAGATCAAGACACACATACAGTTGACAAATGTGTGTGTTTTATAGTCCTCTTAGAGATAGTACAGACCAAAGTTCAAGACATGAAAGTGAGACTCAACTGCTTAAACAATAATAAATAACACCTCATACATTTTGAATTTGGTTACGCTGTCCCACTTGGCTTCCACCAGTCTGTCTAGGAGGCAACCTAGAGGCTATGGAAGTCTATGGTAAATCAGACATACATGTAAAATGCTTTTTACTAGATCCCCTTTTTTAAAATAGGAATTTAAACAAGAAAGCTTTATTAAAGACACCTAAATTCACAGAATCACACAGTGGTTAAGGTTGGGAAGTAGAAAAATTAATATAGATTGAAAATTAACTATTGATTGAAAAAGGTTCTTGACGCCCTTAAGAGAGCAGACATTCTCCTTCCACATACCCTTTCATTTATAAATAAAAATAGCATATAATAAACTCCAGAACACTAATCATGTAAGTTGGCCAACACAGATAAGTTTTCTGAAGGGTGAACATGTCAATGCAGGAGGCAGGGAGGCCTGAAAGAGTTTCCAAGTCTAACAGAAGAAACATAAAGAATACAGTAATTTTATTTCTAGCAATATGACTTGCATCAGCCATGGAAAATTCCAGATTATTTTTGAGTGATAGTATATAATCTTACCCTGTAGTTTGGTTAATCAGTTTCTAAGAATTTATCTGCCACATGGAGACAGAGTAGGTCAATTTTTTAGTCCTCTCCGTGAGCCAAATAAACCCTTCAGAAAATATTCTTAGCTACTTGTGGCATCTAAAGGGCATCTAATGTGGCATACTAAAAGGCATCTGTTCCATAGTGTTAGTTGTCATTCTCTAAAACCTAATTCACCGATATTCAGGGAATATAAGCAATGTCCCTGAGAAAAGGGGTTGAAGAGATGTTGTTTAATTTTTCTTTTCTGCTCCTTTGATTTGTAGGCTGAGCAATTTCATTAATTAAATTTGCATCATTGTTTTTTGCTGCAGATTGACTGTCATTTTCGAATTAAGTGGTCATTGTTGAAAGTATTAACGAGGCTGGAACGTTTGGAAAGATTATTTTAAACTAAGTGACACCTAGAAATACATTCATTAAAATGATTTATGTTTTTTTTTTCTCATTACATTCTTTCCTTTCTGGAGTGTCTAACAGTGCAACAGATGTTTTTCTTAATCATACTACAAATAATAAATACTTAAAAAAATAAAACATTAAAGCTCAGCTTCTGTACATTTTCCCCCAGTAAACATTTTAATTGGTTTTGTGAAGCACTAATTAAAACTGAGCCTCACATCAGATCAGATATGTGAGGTCTCACATCAGATACGTGAGGTTTTTGTTGTTGATGATGATGATGTATATAGCAGAGTAATGGATAGCTACACCCTTCAAAGACTCCCTTCAGCTGACATTTAAAATAGAGGCAATTCCCATTTATGTCAACTACCATTACCAGCCATGTAGGAATAAATGCGACACTCTTGTTACTAGGCAGAAAGAATATGTTACCGTTAAAACTTCTACGCTGTAGCGCAGAAGACTGTTGGCTTCTTCATGGTGAATGCAGAAAGAAGTTTCTTATCAGCATTCAACATGTAACCATGGGGGAAAAAAAATGAAAAAATTAATTAGTAATAGTAGCTTCATTGGGTTTCACTTGCTAATGGCAGGTGTGTCCATTAGGTTTTGGGATTGCTGGAATAGTCATTAAGATATAAGTAATGTTTTAAAATATATCTATTATTCAGATGATCATATTAATGATTTACAGCGAATATCTTTTTAGTCTGTTCATCACACCTATGAAGGATACGATAGAATAACCTCAGATGTAGATGGTAGGAAATCCTGAACCTAATTACTTAATTAGAAAATCATAAAAGATATAAATACAGAAATGAATATAGAAATAGTTATAGAAAATGAGTAAATGCTAAGAAGGGATCTTTTGTTTATTTTGTTTTGTAACGGATTTGGTGTTAGAGTTTTAACCCTTGTTTTCTTAAGGCTTATTTGCACTAATATTAATCGTGAGTGTTAGTGTAACTGGACCAGCAATAACCATTTTTTGCAGTTTGATGAGATTATAAAAACAGTAACTGGTCAAAAAATAAATTCTTAACTCAATATTATTTTGTTGTTCCTTTTTGCCCGTAGCAAGATTCTGAGTGCAATGTTTTCTATAAACCTAAGAGCTGTGAATGAAAAGACAACAATTAATAATTTGGGGCCATTATTAGGTTGTCAGCAGTTATCATCCCACTTATTATCAACATAAATTTAGAGGAAACAAGAAACTTCAGTATAAAAGAACTGCTAAAATTCTTCAGAATAGAAAGGGTCCCCTGATATATTGAGGATATAATTTGCATTGGAGTGCAAATTATCCTACATCTAGTATAGTATTTATCTGTGGTCAGATCAAATGTTTAATCCAATATGGATTTCATATTTATATACATTTTTTGCATAAATCAATTCTTTTGTTCTTTCTGCCTAAGGTTTTTCTCACCTTTTTAATTTTCAAAATTTAGTTGAATAAAAATCATTTGTATGCAGCAAACATCTGCAATTATATCATGGTATCTTCTGCCATAGGCAGCGTGCCTTCAGCAGTGGAGCATTACCTGTATTAATAAGAGTTGACACAAACTACTGATTCTTACTTTTTTATGCTCTCTGCTGAAAGCTATTGTGCAACTTTGTACACCAGTAGTTCTCAGTGTATCATAACAAATATATTTAGCTACATCTGACAACTAAAAGCATAGTGGTAAATGTTGCTTTCTCAGTAACATGGAGTTAGTGTGATCAAGTTCTTTCTTATTTCTGAGCTTAGTAGGCAATAAAATAACTTCATGAGGACCAAGAGATGACAAAAGTAACATGAAGATATCCTGAAGATATACCAGAATGAAGTGAAATGTAAATAGTAGGGCTGTCTCTAACCTTCTCCAAACAGTAAATCTGGGGTACATGAACCCAATTAAGGCTCACTGTAGCTGAAGAGTCAAAAAAAAAAAAAAAAAAAAAAAAAAAAAGTCACTGTTGTCCACAAATGGCTAGCAGTTATGCTTAGAACCACCACTGTCACTGGCCTTTTTCTAGGCAGTCATATTAATCTGCCTTGCATATTCACAGGGTGGTCTTACAAAGTTTGTTACCTACAGAAATTCGTTTTCCCATTCTTTTCCATATCAGAGAATATACATACAAATCACAAAATAGTTATTTTAATTAATAACCAAATTTATGGTTTTCTACTGAGAAAATTTGGGGATGATATTATATAGTATTTTATAATCTAAAATAAAAAAAAAAAAAAAAAAAAAAAAAAAAAGAGTTTTCATAATACTTTGACTTTCTCCCAATATAACCAACTGTGTTGATTCAAAACAAACTGTAAGTAAAGTGGATGTTGCCAACATCAACAGTCTAGAAATTATTTAAAATCATTATTATAAATCATTTACTAGAGTACTTAATAGGAAGTTCTTTCAACTTCTTTTCACTAAAATAAATCTTTACTGGTTTTGTTCCCCAAGTCTTTTGAACAGTGTCATAAAATGATCTTTTAATGAAAAAACTAATAATGGGTTGTCCAAACTAAATTATTGTAATTTCTTGTCACTATAGGCAGTGTTAAACAAAATATTATTATCAAAAATTGAGAACCACAAATTTAAGAAATAACATGGGCTTTCCTTAAAACATATGCATACTTTTTTTCATATAGTCTGTACCCTGCATCTCTTGCAAGGATGTCTTACTTCCTGTTGGATATCTTATAGAAAGTGGAAAAACATAATCAAAAGTAAAGTATGAAAATATGGATGCATATCAGCTCTAACTTTCAATAAAGTAGATTAAGCAGTATCACTAATATTTCTGGATGCTATTTGGAAGTTGTGAACAAAACACTAAGAGACATCAGAATCTTACCAGGCTCATGCGGTGTTATCATGTGTGTTCTATTTCAGGCTGAAGTTTTTCAAAGGAGATGGTCACTTATTTACTAGATTATACCAAATTGTGTAATACTGTCATAGTCAATTCTGAAATAAAGGATTGTTGTGCATAGTGCTACTGGAAATGAAACAAACAGCTGTTTAATGAAGGTTCATTTTGCAACACCTGTTTCTGAATCCTCAAAGTAAATGGAAAAATTGGGCTAATGGCTTTGTTTATCAGCCACTCTCCAGTTGTTTGTGTCTGTTCTGAGGATAATGAACTTTTAAGGGACTGCTGAGACTGTATGGCATGATAGTGCAGCATATATTAGAAAAATATGGAGAAAAATATCTTGTTTTTAGACTTGTTTTCATTCAGATTACCTCCCACATCACACATTGTATTTGCAAATTAACCATTTTACTTGAAAATTATTCACACTTTCAGAATTAATGTACTTTGATAGAAGATAATAATTGACTACAAGTAACTAAACTGACAAAAAATAGATACAGTAAATAGAACAGCAAAAGAAGTAATTATTGGCTTTGTTTTCAAGCAGTTGGATACTTTCTCCATGGATTATATAATCCTATTTTACATGAACAGTTGATTTCTCTCAACTGCCCAATTCACACTGTCAAGTCAGAATAACGAGTACTAACGAAACTGAACTTTGCAGCAAGAATCCACAGACCAAGTATGGCTCACACTTATTTCTGTCTGTGGGCAAGGAGGATCACCACAGCCCTGCAAAAATGGATCCAGAAAATCTTCCTGCATCTTACGTGTCTCTGATGTGTTTATAAACAGACCAGAAATGTTGCAGTCTGCTGCTTGGATATGAGTAGAAGGCCAGTACTGCCTCTTCTACAAGCCATAATGGTCCTGCCAAGTTTTTTTCACTGAATTGTTTTTCTTCCAGACACAAGCTTGGTGGAAAGATCCAATGAGAGTCACAAAAAAATAAAAGTATAGGCAGATACCTACACTCGTTTTACCTTTTTTCTATCCCTAATGCAGAATAGCTGTTGGGGTTAACCTATTCACGTACACTATTGAAGTTATTTTAATTGAGAGAACAACCATTCGATTCAACAGTAAATTTATTTACCTACAGTAGGGAATGATCTGTTTTGGGAGTATCCCATATTACTTAAACAATATCCTTGACTGAATAGCAAATGTTTCTGGAAGGAGGTGTTTTAACAGCTTACTTTTACCAAATGCTTTTTTAATGCCTAAAATGTAAATGCACAGTTGATGCAAACTGACATGTTTAAGGAAGAAACTGATGTTTGCTTTAAGGAAGTAGTAATGTCCATTATAGTTTTTCTGTTTTCCATTTTCTTACATCAGGTCTCAGATGGACATTTAAAACAAGACTTGAGGTGTCTTTTACTATTTCTTGTTAATGTTCCCTTCAACCATAACAGCCCCATACCATTTAGGATGATGGAAATATGTTGGTCAAAAACATCAGTCTATAAGTATTTATTTTGAGCTCTTATAAATAGTACTGAAACTATTTTATGATTACAATTGCTTTAAAATGCATGCTCTTTCAAATGCAGAGAAGAGTAATACTTGTTCTCATAGCAAATATGTCTGATTCCTTTTATAACTTCATGGAATATAGTGGGTAGAGGTTTTTCCTACACGGAAATATCTGCCTTGATGATGGGTGACTCATATCCCTTCCAAAGTAACATAATATATGTTTATAGGGGTTAATTTAACTTTGAAATACTGCATGTAATTGCAGACCATCCACTGATTAAAATCATAAATAAAACAAAACAAAATTCCCAAATGCCACTACTTTTTTTTTTTTTTTTTTTTTTTTAACTTTTAAATCAGCATCTATATTCCAGATACATCTGGTATTCCAGAATATATAAATTTTGATTTTCAGTTCAGTTAGGAATATTTTGTGCAGTCTACTTACTAAAGCAGACATACTATAATTATGTTAAGTTTTTAAGATTTTCTGTTTTAGGGGAATGGTATCATTCATTACAGGAATACTAGGAGGAAAAAACAAACAAACAAACAAACAAACAAACAAAAACAGCCCAGAAGCTTAGCCTAACCTGTCTGTATAAGTAGTTTCCAATGCATCCTTCAGGTTTATTATATATTCCATTGCTAACAACACATTGTTAGCAATACATTGCTAACAATGTGTTGTTAGCAATGGAATATATAGTAAGACAAGTTACAATTTTAGTACTGCTCCATAGCCCTGGTAATTTTATGCAAATTCTCCAGCTGTCTTAGAAACCTTGGCTAGTACAGTCTTCGTGTATACATTTTTGTGTATACATTTTCAAGGTGCTGAGAAAACCTGTTAGGTTACTAAAGCCAACAAAAGGATTGTAGAACAATACACTGGTATCCATTTTTTTTTTTAAACTGCTTTTTAATGAATACATTTGTAAAAAGGAAAATGTCAAACAAAAAATGGTAAATTAATGAATTTTCTTTTTCTGGTTTTTCCCCTTTTCATTTCCTATACTTCCTTCATTTTTATTTAATGCTTTTTCCCATGGAAAATACTAAAAAGGCTTTTTTAAAAGCTAAGAAAATCTAAAAATACCAATATTACATTTCTAAAATTATATTATTATAAAAAATTCATTTGATCAATTTATGTTTATTTTTTACCCTTGAATCTGAAAAATATTTAAAAGACATCTTATGTAAAGTACATAGAATCAAACAGTGAGGTTCATTCAAAATATTTTGTGTTTACACGCTTAATAGAACATCACAATAGACATGAATATTGTCCTTGAAAAATCATTTTTAAGTAACATATAAAGTCAGAAAGTTCTGTGCATTAGTCACCATCTGAGTGACAAAAATTAGGAAGTATAGTGCCCAGAATAGGAAACTGCATATACAAAATATGGTGAGGTGATTTTTTCAAAGATTACAAATAAACACAATGGACAAACCTGCATCTACTGTTTAATTCTATTTTTTTCATTTTCTAATTTTCCCCTTGCGATCTACATGTGATCCGTTTGTGTATAACACAGTATTTAACAAACTAAAACACAGACCAGCTATAAAAATGCAGATGAATATGAATACCAACTATCTTTCTTGTTGTTACTCAAATTAAAGAGTATTACTGATAAAAAAAATATATATATACATATATACATATAAAATTGTAATTTTGAACAAAACTTTCAGCTGCACATGGGAAAAATAAAAACAAAGATAAAAACAATACGACCAACAACAAAAACCACTAACAACCACATTTCCATCTGGGTCCTCTAAGAATAATACATTTTTCCAATTGCTATACAATAATCTCCCTCAAAGGGAAAAGAAGGCTTCATAATGTGCTAGGAATGTCATTCTGTGAGATTCTGATTGATAAACTTCTTTCCTCCTTGATGAGTTCAAAAGTTTGCTAACATTAATTATTTAAAACTCTGAACTCCTCAGTGAAATATTATCATCCTTTGCTGTTATATTAAATGTACAGAACTGATGACAGTGGAAGTAATTGGAAAATCTGAGGCTCAGAAAGGTTAAGTGACTTTTCTGAGGTCACAATCAGGATTTTTTTGACTTCTTAACCTGAAAAGCCATATTTAGTTCCTTCTCAAGATTAATCTAACTGGTCTCCAGTTTAGCCCAAAGAAAAAATATTTTCAGCCACCTGATTCCATCACATAGAATCTGAACCTGCCTTATATACTTTGTGGGAAAAGGACATAACGTTAGATGCAGGTTCCTTTTTATAGTATGTGGAACATAGGGGAATGATGCTGCTTTCCCACAGGAGGAAACAACAAGCTGACAGATTATATTGTCCCTGACCTAAACAAGTGGCCTCTATGTCCACATGATGTTAAGGAAGTGTCCTTAGTACTTGGGTAATTTTTCTCTCCCTCTTGAGCAGCTATAGTTATGAACATTATAATAAACTGCTTTGTGTTGGCCCTAAAATAAATGTACTGTAGCATTTGCTTTAAATATACCATCATGAGAGCCTGTCAAAATATGGTGCTTCAATCAATTATGCATTAAATCCAACAATAAAGTGGGTAGTTCTGGCTTGCATTTACTCCACATGATTGGGTATATTGCCTACTGAGTTGCAGTTGCAGATTTTTTTTTTTTTTCAATTTCTGAACACTGTCAAGATATTAAAATCAGGCTGATAGAGGGAAAATTTCTGTTAGTAAGGACCATAGGACTGCTTTGTCACACTACAGTTTCCAGCTTATTTTTGAATCACATTCCTGTGTTCACTACAGAGTGTATTAAAATCACTCCATTAGTAGCATGTTTCTTTCTGACTGAGGATACTGCAGCAGTAGAGTAACATGATGAACAAAGGTGTGGTAAAAGTGTTGAGCTGAACTCACCTGTGAGAAAAGCTCTTTCTTTGAAAAGGAACATTGTAATGTTAAGATAGAGATGAATGCCTGTGTGAAATGTTCTTGTAAAAAATATGTATATATTAGAAAGATTCCTTAATGTGCAAAATGCATTTAAATCACTTTAATTAAATAATGGTAATTTTCATGCTCATGGTACAAAAGAGGAATTTTCAAGGTAAGAGCAAAAGAAAGTTCAACATGGTCAAAGTATAGGAGCTGTAGCCAAGGTTTTGGTTTCAATTGGGACCCACCTAAGCCACCATCTGAGGAAAGTCACTGGAAGCAATTGTTTTGTGCAACTGGTGGTGTCAGTGCTAGATGGATGACTGCACTAATGCTAGATTGACAGAAAGTCAACAGTTAGCCTGAGCTTGTGCAAAACAAATTTGCATTGTAAGATTGATGTTTTTCAATGTTTATCAAAGGACAGGCCAGAAATTTTGTGTATTAGATGTTTGCATTTCTGCACTTGGAATTACTGCAGGTAGTCTTAAATAATGGGTGCACTACCATCTGATCTTTAATAACATCACTTATTTTTCTATGCAACAGTTACTTTAAACAACATGGTGTAATGAATATTCGAACACTTGAGTGATTTTGGTTTGCTGTACAATAACCATGGATTATCACATAGGAGAGAAGAACACGATAAAATGTCGTGACAATCAATGAATGATTAATGTCAGTGAAAGTCAGTATTGGTTTGTGACTGCATAAAATGCTCTAGATTTTCTCATTTTCTGTAAGCCACATAGTACTCCAAATTATTTGGTGTTACACTGATGTGACTTTAGGATGATTCCAATACAGGGAAAAGGCCTGAAATGCATACGCTGACTGAGATATCAGTGCCTCTGCAGTTAGATCTTTGAGGCACAAAGAGATTTCTTCTAAAATTTGGATGCTTGCTGCCTTCTTAAGCCATTAAAAACTAGCTTAAATAAAGATTAAATATTATGAATGTTATGTTTTTTTTTTTTGTTGTTGTTGTTTTTATGGACAGAACAACAAAGTTGAGAGAAGAAACTCTTTAAGTAATTTTTCACTGTTTGAAAAAAACTTCAGATTCATCCAAAGTGTGTTATTGACACATGCAAGCATTACATGCTCTGTTTCACTGAATCAAGATCCAGCAGTGTTAGTAATTCACTGTATTCCAACTGTAACTTTGATTCCTTCCATAAATAAACTATTAGAACTATCACTTTGTGAGCAACAATATTTTTCATTATGACTGGTTCCAAAGCTTGAAGGAAGAAATCTTTTTATAAAAGGAATTTCCACAGATGTTTCAGAATTAGATAGTATTTAAAAATTTACTATGCCAATTACTGAGAAAAAAATTCAATAGTCTTATTTCAGAATTAGCCTGGCTTCTTTCATCAAATGTAGAAACTATTTATGCTAAAAAGCTAATAACATTTGCAGCTAGGGGAAAATTCAAAAATTAGAGCTGACATATTTATTAGACTTAGATATTAGGGAAGTGACTTTATGTATGTATTCTGAAATAAGATATCTGAGAGATATGGTTTAAGTTAATAGTAATAGTATATAATCATTACTTGGAATCACATATATAAATATTAAGACCTGACCAGATTAAATTAATACATTACTTGAAAGTTGTCTTTCATCTTGCAGTGCTAAAAATTTTAGTGTTTTACCTTTTAAAAGTCAAATATAGGTCGATGTTTAAAACTTCTATTAAACAGATTTGTAATATCTTCAAATAATGATCATAAAAAGTTACTGTTAGTTGTTTGTTTCAATTAAAATAACCACCTTTTACACAACAATTTATACAAAAGAATGAAAAAGTGTTGTTATTTGTATGTATGTAGAAATGTATAGGAGACTTTTTTTTTTTTTTAATAAAGTTTATATTGATGCATTTGACCTTTCAAGGAAAAGTCAAAGACATCAAAGAATCATTGCTGATACTTGTCTTGCAACACACATTGACTCTGTAGTGCAAGCCTGGTATGAATGCCACTGTTAGAAAATTTACATCTTAATAATAATGAGCTCTATTGCTGTCAACAGCAGGAACTTAGAATAAATTTGAGCATACAATTTTGTGTTTCCAAGTGTCTTCTGTCATTCATCTGGTTTCTTGCATTTAATATATCTGGTGTACAGAGAGGCTGTGTATGTAGATATTATTTGGCACTGATTAAAAGTAATGAGAAGCAATGCTGTTGTATGTTAGACCAATGGAACAATAAAATCTTCATATTTGCTTAAGCAATTTATCATTAATACATTCAAAGACATTTTTCCATCAGATACCTAAGGGTCAACTATCTCATCTAAGATCTGAGAATTATATATCTCAAACTCATCTAAGCTTCAAGGATTTTAAATAACCGTTCATAGATTGCAGTTTAATTCACAACTTTGATTCATTATTCTTATCTAACTTTCTCTTTCTTTCTGTACAGCTTTCCATTTTGTATCTTTTCACATCCTCCAACTACCAGGTGTTTAGATATATTGAACAACTTTTAAATAATACTCACTTAAATAGATTGGTGTAGCAATATATAAGCATTCTGTAATAAATGTCAGATTGTTTATGATTATAGCCCTAGTAGTAGGCTTTAAAAGACTGTAGTGTAAATTCAAAATCTCGTGTATGAACAAAAGACACCTTATATACACATAAAAACCCAAGAACTTATTGTTAGTAATAATATCTAAGCATTAATCTTCTAATCATTATTAGCTCAGATCTAATTATTTCAGAAAGAGAAAGGACAATCACAGAATCATGGAATGGCTTGTATTGGAAAGGACTTTAAAAATCCTCTAGTTCTATCCCACTGCCATAGGAAGGGACATTTTCCACTAGATCAGGATGCTCAAAGCCCAATCCAACCTGGCCTTAAACACTTCCACGGAAGGAGCACCCTGTTCTCTGAACAACCTGTTCTAGTAACTCACCACCCCTTGTGTAAAGAATTTCTTCCTAATAACTGTTCTAAATCTCACCTCTTTTAGTTTAAAAACATTGTTCCTTGTCCTATTACTATGTTCCATGGCAAGAGTCCCTCCCCAGATTTCTTGCATACCCCCTTTAGGTACTGGAAGGCTACTATAAGGTGTTCTTAGAGCCTTCTCTTCTCAAGGCTGAACAATCCCAACTTTCTCAACCTGTGGTGAGCACAGTACTCCAGATCGAGTCTTATGAAAGCAGAGGGAGATAATCACTTCCATTAACTCGTTGGCCATGCTTCTTTTGATGCAAACCAGGATAGTAATATAGTTAAAACAATTATATATGCACAGTTCCTAGTTTCTATCCCTTTTCCTGGTGTTAGGCTCACCTTTTTCCTTCTGTTCTGAATCCTAAAGTTGATGCTTCAGGGATATTACATTGAGTTGTCATTATCTGGAATATGGTGTTCACATTGATGGTATGATAGTGTCTTCTTTACTGAAAGATCTACTTGAGCTTGTTTTTATATCTTTACTAATACATGTGGTTGTAACACGCAAAGACAACAAATGTAAAATACATTAGCAAAAACAAAACAAAGCAAACAATCAAACAAACAAAAAAAAATAAAAGATCATCTGGAGAAAATGCTGTCAGAGCTAAATTAGGTAAAAAAAAAAAAAAAAACTGCAAGCAAATAAAATAAATAAATAAATAAATAAATGAATAATGTAGAGCAAGCCTGACGAACCTCAGTCCTGAGGTGCATCAGTAGAAATTAAGTAGAAAGCATATGCTGTTTTCCTGGGAAAGAAAATACTGTATTAGAGAACCACATTTAGTAACTGTTATGTGAGAGCTTTCTTCCATCTAAAGTTATCTGTAGCTAGAAATTTTATATTTGCCTCATCAGATAACAGTACCCAGATTCATGGAAACTATTACCTAATGACTGCCCGTTTTGATTTTCAAGAGAAATGTCCAATATTACAGAGTCTATGTTAGTGAGAATATTAGTGAATACCATTATCAAGGTCCAGCAAGCTCTGTTGTGGATAGCTCTTTTTCAGGGCAGTTGTTTGTGTTTGTTTTTGGTTTTGCTTTTGTTTTGATTTTTTTTTTTTTGTTTGTGTGTTTTTTTGGTTAGTTGTTTTGTTTTTGCTTTCAGTGTTATATTTGGTAAATTCCTCAGATTAATTAGGTTTATCTCCTAGCATCAAATATATCTGTTCTTTTTAAACTGCATTCCACACTGATCACTCACAATCACTGATAGACTATAAAAACAACAAAAAGAAAAATAGAGAAATACAGTCTATAGATGTTGCCAAAATACAGAGAAGCACTTGGGTAATGTCATTAGAGTTTTAGAGGAGGTTACTTCAAGATATTTTTAAACAGTTTTTGAAAATTAATATGTGTATAAATATATATATTTGGTATGTTAATATGACCAGCTAAATAGTTTCATAGCTACAAATCACTTTTCAGCAAGTGCTTTTTAAAATTGCATTGCTATTTTTTGTGAGGCTTGTTTTACAACTTTTTGTGTGTGTGTGTGTTCTGAATATCTTCTTCACATGTCAAACTCTTATCTATTTGATTGCATAAAAGAAACATATGATATAATACATTTAATTCTTGCTCAGTACATGGCTTGCTTGTGTCAGTGCCTCATTAAGAGGCAAATTGCTAGCTGGAGACTTCTCAACGTATGAAGATTAATGAAACTGTGTAAGAGTATATATAGTTCAATAACTATTCAGTTTATTGCAATATGGATTGCATTCATGGGAGAAAGAAACAGGTATGTTTAGCAGACACTCTCAATTAGAAATATTAATCTCAAACCTGGATAGATTTAAAGTTTCAAATACATGAGTATATGCTACTAAAAATATATATATATATTTGGTGCCTACACATATGTTTGTGATAGACGAAGAAAAAAACATGCTTATGTTGTATAGGTCATAATTTTCCTTCTTATTAGTCCCTTCAAATATATTGTCTTTATTGTAAGCAATATTATAGCTGTTATTCATAATAGATATACTAACATAGTTGCATATTAATGTCCAATCTCTGGCACCTAATACCCGATCCTGCAACCTTTCTACCCTCAGAAAAGGAGAATGAGGCTAGAGAAAGTGGAATCTTTTTCAGCAAACTCCATTCCCTCTTGGTATGTAGTACCAAGTGTTGAATTTACACGTCTATAGAACCTCACCAAAAATAAATAAGAACGTCTTTTTTTCCTTGTGTTTTCCTACAGAACAGTACGTAGCATCTAAAAGAGATTCTATTTACAATTAAATTTAAATGTAAAAAAAAACAGGTGAGATGAGGAGTTTAGGAAAAAAAAAAAAAAAAAAGAGAAAGAAAAAAAAACTGATTCACACAATTTTATTTAATTTTTTATTTTAAAGGCAATGAAGTGCATGTATATATCTAGGAACTCTGTGAACACAAAGGCATAACTTTTTCTTTTGAGACTGTCTGCACGCTAAAGACTGCATGCCTGATTCTCTTTTTTGTCTATTCATCATAGTATGCTATTGAGAATAGTGGCTTAATGCTCACTTTGAAACATATCTTTTTTTTTTTTTTTTTTTTTTCTCCCCTATTTCTTTTTTATGGAATACCTTGGAATACCTTTTCTGGAAGCATTTCTTCTTAGGTCTTCTGGCATCTCTTCTGATGAAGAAAGTAGATTTGGGTGAATGGCATGCAAACTCAGATGCAAATTTCCCTCAGAATCCTGTGCTTTGATTTTGACAGTGTCGAGCATGTTTTTTATTCAAGACCTCTGAGAGCTCTCTTTGGCTTTGAAGCAAGAAAATTACACTCCCCTCACACACACCTTTCACCAAAGACAAAGCATAGTCTTCTTCTTCTCATTTTGCACTTGTCAATAACTTAACACAGAAAACCTAAGAAGGTAACAATAAGAGTTGTGGGTGGGAATATATTAGAAGGCGGCAGAGAGTAGGTTGAGATGATGTAGTGTGGTAGGAGTTTTGAAAAGGGAGATAATGCTAGGGAAATAAATTAAGTTTACTGCTGTTTTCAAAGCTCTGTTTTCTTACTAGAAGTGAAAAGTAAAGAAATGAGAAATTGAGGAAAAGAAAAAGTGATTTTGAAGAAATTTTGATCTTTTGGTGATTTACATACACATCAGAAGTGATGTTTAATATGCCCTTTTTCTCATCACTCTCATTCCTTCTCTGTACAAGTTACACAGGATTGAATTTAACATCAGTTTGTATCCCATCTGACCAGTGCAGGACATGAGGTTTAGGATTATCAGCCACCAACAGGCATCCAATTAAAGAGCTCACTGGCTTGTGGCAACAAAATTATTGGAATAAGGGAACATAAAAGTGCATGATACAGTCTATGCAGGTCCTTCAGCTACTGGTGGATACGCTTTCATGGTTTCACATGATCTACGAGAGCAAAATCCCATACAGCAAAAGGAGAGCATTCTGTCCCTTTGGGAAATGATGCCAAGAATCACACTAGAGGAAAGAAGCCTGTGTTCATCTTACTTGGAATAAATGTAGTTCCAAACCTGCTCAGGTGACCTTAAAAACCTCAAACATTTGAAAATCCCATCAAAGTCAGTGAGATTAATGTAAAGCAGGGGTTCTGAATAGTTACTAGCATTTACATAACAAGCAATTCTGTTTTTTGCCCAAAGAGGTTGCTGAGTCTCCTTCTCTGGAGATATTCAAAATCCACCTGGATGCAAGCCTGTGCAATCTGCACTAGGTGACCCTGCTTGGCAGGGATTTGGACTCAATCTCCAAAGGTCTCTTCCAGTCTCAACCATTCTATGTCCATGTCATTCTGTGTGATTTTAAAGGAGGAAAAAGCTAGGCTTCTTTTATGATTGTTGTTATTGCTTAGGCTTCTTTTTTTTTTTTTTCCCCTGTCAGTAAAACTACTGCAAAGTTATTTTAATGACTTGTGTGACATAAATATTTTGTACTGTCTGTGAAAAATCGGGCATGAAGCACAACTGTCATTGTTCTCAGTATCAGTAATGAATGAAATAAGAAAGAATCAATAGCCTGATTCATTCTTTATTAGAGAAGTAACAAAATGAAGATTTTTTTTTTTTGTCATGAATCAAACAGAATTGGAACCCCAGAAGGATATTGTATTTGTCTTGTTAAGAGGCTGTAATCAGAAATTCCCTAACATATAAGACATTTTTTATCGAGTTTGAAAATTTTTGAAAAATGAACTTTTTGAAAGAAAAATATGCCATTTACCCTTGGAAATGGATATAAAAGCATGTTTTATAAGCAGTGTTATATAGTGTTCAATAAAATGTAATAAAACCCTTCCTGTATAACATGACAAAACTATGCAGGTGAATAATTATTACAATCTCATGTGAGTACATCTTAGAAATGTTGGTCCTGAAATCTCAAAATAGAGCATTATGTATGTATCACAGTTTACCGTACAATTTATTGAAACAAAAGTTTGTTTATTTGTTTTTGTACTGGATATCACACTGGATGTACTGGATGTAATGAATTTGTAGATCTTGGTTACCTTTCTTAGAGAATCTTTAAATATGTTAACTGTTGCTTTCTTCGAGGGTGCTGTACTTAGCACTAGCATTTTTAGGTTCTACCACAAAGCAAGGGTATAAAAAAGTTATACAAATTTATTCCAAACCGATTTTGATTTCATTCATTTTAAAACTAACTGAAATTACTATTCCATACTGTTCATGTATCCCAAAAATGCATTATCTGGAACTCTTGCCAAAAAGTTGTCTATTTTTCCACATTCCCTTTACATCATTTTATATCTGAAACTCCATCTAAAGACTTGATGAATGTTATCTCTGATAAATTATTCCCATTCAGGAAATAAGCCTCAGCCATAATGAACTTACACTGAGCCACACCAGAATTATAACTATAGGCACAATGTGTATGCTTAGATGGTTTGCTGAAGACCCTTATCTGATAAAAGCAAACAAACAAACAAACAAACAAAAAACACTGCTGCAGATGCAGAAATGGTCACATAGGCACACACTTAAGATAGCCAACAGGTGTTGTGTTTTTATATAGTTTTAAGACCATGATCTGGATGATCTTAAGGGACCAGAGGACAGCTGGGCATGAGATCTCACCAGAAGGTTTGGGGAGACTCTCCTGGGCCAGCTGGAGATGGTGTTGCCATGTTCACTGCAACGGAGACTCCAATCAACTTCCAAATCAGGACAGAACATTGTCTTCTAAAGACTTGATTCCACACATGAATATCCCTTTTGCAAAACAACAACAAAATAAATAAATAAATAAAGTTCACCACAATTTCCATGAGTGTCTAAGCAACACAGTCCTAGAAGACCCAAATCCCTCCAGAGATCTTTTTTCTTCACTGATGGTTAACATCTATGCACATTATCATTGAATGTCATTATCTGTGTAGTATTGTTTAGGAAAATTCCCACTGAGAATAAACTTTGTACTCACTTTTTTGTTTTTCTTTACTAAGTGCAGCCACAAATTGTCCTCAGAAAAAAAGTATGCTTTCTTGGCTTACACAGGATATTGTTATTTCTGATGTTTTGACTCCTTTTAGATGTACTGTTTTACAAAATGCTGTAAAACATTTGTAAAACAGCACATACAGTTCTGTAGCTACTAAGTATTCTGTTACGCTTTGTATATCCTACTGAAATTGAATCCCACAATTTCTAAATCAGATGAGCTTAAGAACAGAAATATTCATTCCACAGCCAAAGGTGTTCCAAAGGTCCCCAAAGTTGGATCATCATGACCCTAAATCTTCAGCAATAATGTCATCTTCATACAGACAGCAGACACACAGGCTGACTCTCTTGTACGGTGCATCAAACACAGTATTGCTAGCAGGTCAAGGGAAGTGATAGTCCTGCTCTGTTCTGCACTGGTGTGGCCTCACCTCAAGTACTGTGTGCAGTTTTGAGTGCCACCATATAAAAAGGACATAAAACTGTTAGAGAGTGTCCAAAGTCCTACAAAGAAGGGAAAGTGTCTAGAGGGCAAGATGTATGAGGAGCAGCTGAAGTCACTTGGTTTGTTCAGTCTACAGAAGAGGAGACCTCATGAAAGCCTATAGCTTTCTCACAAGGGCCAGTGGAGGAGCAAGCAGGTGCTGATCTCTTCTCTCTGGTGACCACTAATAGGACCAGAGGGAATGGCATGAAGTTGTGACAGGGCAGAGTCAGGCTGGATGTTAGGAAAAGGTTCTTCACTGAGAGCGTGTTTGGGCACTGGAACAGGCTCCCTAGGGATGTGGTCATGGAACCAAGCATGCCAGAGTTAATGAAGCATTTGGGCAATGCTCTCATACATATGGTCTGATCTTTGAGTGGTCCTCAGTGGAGCCAAGAGTTGGAATCAATGATGACTGTGAATTTCTTCCAACTCAGGATATTCTGTGATTCTATGATGTGATATAATTAAAACAAAATCTCTTGGTTTTATTCAAAATATTCTTTTCTCACTGTTCATTGGTTATTAGATCTGTGAGTTCAATAATCAGTCTGGACATGAGGTAACTGAGACAGATAATGCACTGAACAACTATTCTAGTATAATAAAATCACCAGCTATTGCAGATCCATTCCAGACTTTCTGTATCTGTATCTATCACAGTAATATGCCAAAGGTATAGCTTTGAATAGTCTAGACTTTCTAATAGTCTCTGATTTCCATGCATTTTTCTTCTTCTTTCCACCATTTAATGAATAGCACATTTTTTCTCCTTTTCCCATTTCTCACTCTTCTCTCATTTGATTACATTAATTCCTATTGCTCTCCTTCACAACCTCAGACTGTTCTCCAGGACCTTTCATGACAGAGAGCGGTTTGGCGATCACATCTGCCAACTCCTTCAGCATGCATGGATGCATCCCATTGGGACCCATGGATTTGTATGTGTTGAGCCCACTCAGACCCTCCCAAACCACTCTCTTGTCAACAAGGGGGGAGATCTCCACTTCCCAGACTCTTTTTCCTCCCTCCAGGGTCAAGGAGTCCCGGGGGGGGGCAGTCCTTGAAGCAAAGACCGAAGCAAAGAAAGCATTCAGTATCTCCGCCTTCTCGGTGTCTCCCATTACCAGGACACCCCCTTCGTTCAGCAAGGGACCCACATTATCCCTAGTCGTCCTTTTATTGTTTACATACTTCAAACAAACAAACAAACAAACAAACAAACAAAAACAAACAAACAAACAAAAACTTCTTATTATCTTTTATCTCTTTTGCAAGCCTCATCTCTAGGTGGGCTTTAGCCTTCCTTGTCGCATCTCTGCAGGCCCTGACAACACTTGTATACTCCTCCCAAGAGGACAGGCCCTTTTTCCACATTTCAGAAACATTCCTCTTCCTTTTGATCTTATCGATGAGCTCCTTGCTCATCCATGCAGGTTTCCTGCCCCCCTTCCCCAATTTCCGACTCTTAAGAATGCACCAATCCTGAGCTTGGAAGAAGTGCTGTTTAAATGCAGCCCAGCTCTCACATGCACCCTTGTCTTCTAGCAGCCTAGCCTATGAGATACTCCCAAGCAGGTCCCAGAAGAGGTTGAAGTTGGCTCTCCGAAAGTCCAGGGTAGCAATCCTGCTTTTAGTCTTACTTCTTCCATCAAGTTCCATCTTGAACTCCACCATCTCATGGTCACTGCATCCCAAGTTGCCCCCAACCTTCACATCCCTAACAAGCCCATTCCTGCAGGTAAGGACAAGGTCCAGTAGTACCCCCCTTCTCATCAGCTCCTCCACCACCTGCATCAGAAAATTATCTTCTACACATTGTAGGAACTGTTTGGACTGCGCATGCCTGGCCGAGTTGCTTACCCAACAGATGTCCAGAAAATTGAAGTCCCCCATGAGAACCAGTGCCCATGGTCCTGAGGCTACTAGCAGCTGTTTGTAGAAGGCTTCATTGACCTCCACCTCCTGATCTGGTGACCTGTAGTATACCCCCACAGCAGTGTCCCACATACCAGTCCACCCCTTAATTCTCACCCACAAGCTCTCCACTTGTCCATCACCCTCCCCCAGGTGTTTTGAACTGTCTTCAAAACATATCAGAACAACTTTTACATGTACTGTAGGATTCTCAATTTATTCTCTACTGGAAATAACCAGTGAAGAAAGGAATGTTTCTCATTGAGTTCCTTGAGTTTCCACTGTGACTAAAAGACTATGAAAATGTTGTCGTGTATGTAGCACTATATATTCTTTTTTACAGATGACAATGACAGAAAAAAAAAAAAAAAAAAAAGCATTATTCATTATATTTAAGACCCTAGCCCAAGCCAGAACTGTATGTGAAAAAACATACACAACTCTCTCGTATTACAGTATGAAAATATTCTCTAAGCAACTAGTCTTTCAAGTGAATAAATGCACAGCTTTACTAAATTATTAAATTAATGTACAAACAAATCAGTCAAGATGAGCTTTTCATTGTTTATTTTAGTAATTTGTAAGACTGAAATTATTTCCTCAGAGACAGAAAGATTATCAAACAGCTGTGGCTATTTCTGTATATTCCAGATACAGATACGGTGGGATTCTCATATTTCATTGGTTCTTCTGTCTTTAATGATTGTTGCTAATCTGTGCAATGGACAAGTAAAAGACTGACATGATGGGCTGTCTGTACTGCTTTCAAGTAAATTTAATAACAGCTTATGAATACTTGATAGGCAAATCACGGACCTTACATCTTATATTGATATAATAAATGAACATAATAGTACTCCAGTTGTGACTGTGTTGCCAAGGAAATGATTTACTAGAAAAGTAAGACTCACATGGCTGCCATCCCCCATGACTTTGAACCCATCTCATATAATATATAAATATTATAATAATTATAATAATTATTAATAATAAAATTAATAACAATAATATAGTAATTAATAGTGATAATTACAAAAACTAATAATTATAATTATTATTATATCTAAGAACAGTTGTCTGCCATTTGCTCTTTTATTGGTGGTGGTGGTAGCAGTGGTTTTTTTTGGTTTGTTTGTTTGTTTGTTTTCTGTTTATGTGTTTGTTTGTTTGTTTGTTTGTTAGACCTAACCTATGCTATACTTGTAATTGAGAGCCAAAATGGATAAGGTTGGTTCTAACTGACAAATATCCAACTGTAGTTCAGTTAAATTTTAGAGATATCTGACTTGTTGTCCCATTTGACCTCATTTCTTGCTCCATTTGGCTAGGAAAGGTCTGTTATCCTAGCATAATTTAGGATATTGTTGTACTGGGAAGCAGTATTACATTACTCATGAAACTTGATTGAGGTTTGTTTTTGCCTCCTGAAACAATGTAAAACAGACACATTTAATTCAAAAGAAATAATGCACTATATCTCACCTCTCAGACACTCTTTCTGTGCAGAGACTGAAATCAGATTCTTGAATGCAGTGCAACCATTGATGTCAATTTTCACACTGTTTGTAGATCTCTCATTCTCAGACAGAAAAAGGTTTTCTCATGAGTCTCTGTCACTTCTTGTTCTAGAGTTTGTTGGATCAAAAAAGTGGAACGATGCCTGCACTGTGTGGATGTGGCCTTGAAATGAGTTTATTCAAAGTACCTAAGCAAGGTGCTTAAGTTTAATTTTGTTACAAACACCACTAACTTGTACAGTGAATTTACCATTAAACAGATGCTTAAAAGATTGACTAAACTGAATGAGCTAATGAATCAGGCCTGTAAAATTTGTGATGGTGCTCCCAAAATAGCTATAGTATTGTGGCATAATTTTGCAGTTGAAAAGTAAATTTGGTACTGGTTCAGTCTGTGGAGTTTTTATTATTGCTACTATATTTTAGATGAATGAGTTTGTAGCAAAAATAAAAGGTTATGAATTATACATGCATTAACCAGAACATAATTGAATATAAGTGTAATAAAACAGTATAAACAGAACTATTATATAAACAATAGTATATAAGTATTCATTAACACTGTTGTGGCATAGCTAGAAGCAATGTATGAAACTTTCTCATAAGTACCTGATCTGTGTCTCTGAAAGAGACACCCCTAAAAGAGGTAAAACAATAACAGTCATCAGAAGTCTTCAACTTTTATTGTAAAAGCAAAAAGACTTGACATTCACACTTAATATATGAAATGATTTTGCTACTGAGGTTACTACCTCTTTGGAAATTCACTATTTTGCTTCCTCTCCCCCCTCAATTTTTTTTTCCCATTTGGTTTATTGGTTTTGGTTTTGACTCTTTCTACATCACCTCTCATGTACTCATGTATAAGGAGCAGCTGAGGTCACTTGGCCTGTTCTGCGTGGAGAAGAGGAGGCTCAGGGGAGACCTCATCACAGTCTACAGCTTCCTCATGAGGGGGAATGGAGGGGCAGGTGCCAATGTATTCTCTTTATGACCAGCAATAGAACCTGAGGGAATGGTGTCAAGCTGCGACAGGGGATGTTCAGGCTGGATATCAGGAAGAGGTTCTTCACTGAGAGGTTTGTTGTGCATTGGAACAGGCTCCCCAGGGAGTCAGAGTTTAAAAAGCATTTGCACTGTGATCTTAGTCATAATTTTTGGGTAGACCTGTGTGGTGCCAGGAGTTGGACTTGATGATCCCTGTGGGTCCCTTACAACTTGGGATATTCTACGATTCTATGATTCTATGAAAAAAGTACATATAGTCCATCTTGCTGTCACTTCCAATCTATTCCTATGTTTATCTTCCAGCTGTCATTTCCATGCTTGTTGAGCATCACTGTCACAAAACATTTTGTTCACAGACACTAAGGCCAAACAACCCCTTTTCCATACACAATAAGATTCCTTTTGACTTCAATGACAGTTATACTCACATAAGGAACAGAGTTTAAATGAATTTCTCTTAAATTTGTCAGTGCCACTGAAGAAAGTCTATGATTTTTCTTTTGTGTTTTTATTTTAATTTTTATTCTTGATACAGAAACACAGTGCTACCAAGACAAAAACAAACAACAAAATAACCTAGGGTTATTTCTCTTTGATTTCTGCTTGCTGCATTTACAAAAACATATCACACACTCCAAAATGATTCCTTTTCTTTCTCAGTTATCAGAGGTATCTGAAATGTTGTATTTGAATTATGAAATAAGACTATTTGAAACATAATGTGATCATGGAATGGCTCTGGTTGAAAGGGACCTTAAAGATCATTTATTTCCATCATCCCTGATGTAGGCAAGGGTACTACCTACTTTATTATGTTTCCCAGGGCCCCATCCAACCTGGCCTTCAACATCTCCAGGGATGGGACAACCACAACTTTTCTGGGCAACCTTATTCCAGTGCCTCATCACCCTCTGGGTGAAGAATTTCCTCCTACTATCTGATCTAAATCGCTCCTCTTTTAGTTTTAAACCCTCCCCCTTTGTCCTATCACTACCTGTCCATGTAAAAATTTGCTCTCCATCTTTTTTATGTCATCTTTAAGTACTGAAAGGCTTACATGGAGCCGTCTTTTCTCCAGGCTAAACATCCCCATCTGTCTCAGTCTTTCTTCAGGTGCTCCTGACCTCTTTGTTGTCCTACTCTGGACCAATTCTAACAGATCAATATCCTTACTATGAATATGATGATGATTATTTTAGAGAGAGAAGTACTGAGTTGTTTGTGTCTTCACAAGAAACATTTTTTTTTCAAACATTCCTAACTTCCTATTTTTAAAAATGTTGCTGGATTTGAAGCCATGTAAGTTTGGTTACATTCATATAATACTTCAGTGGTCAAGTTCTCAATGTTTGTGGGAAACGTTAAAATGCATCAGTGTACAATTTCAATTGGAATAAAATATATTAAAAAGGCGAAATCTCTGCAAATAGAAACCCAATTTCTTGAATTCAATGTAAATGTGTGATTTGACAACATTTTGCCAGCCTGTTTCACAATGAAACTATAAAATCAGAAGAGAACTGTGAAATGCATAGGTAATCTAAATGCATAGGCTCTCATAAATATTCTACCAAGTACAGATGAAACATTAAAACTTTTTAATTTGGGGGGGAAACACTTCAACAACAACAAAAAATACCATTTGATTTAATTGTGATATGAATTTCCTGTCTTTCTCAGTTCCTAAAATGGTAAAATGATGTGTGAGTTTGTAAAATAATCTAGTACGTACTTCTACTGTAACATACATTTTATTGTAATGGAAGGTGTTATAGAAAGATTCACAAGTCATGCTGCACTGTATTTATATTTTTCCGGCAATGTAATGGAATGGAAGATGAAGGTTCTTACACTTTGCATCATCTTCAGTATGTTTCAATTGTGAATTGATATATATTTTAGAGATAAATAAATAAATATATGTATGAAATAAAACTAAGATTGAAGACTTACTCTTAGAAAATTTTGACAGCAGACAACAGCCTGAAAAATATCCTACTTTTTGCCAGAACCACAGTAAGGGTAAGTAATTATGGAGTCCACAAATCTACAATTCAGTTATTCAGCTAGAGTTAATTTAATTTAGAGTAATTAAAGAGAACAAAAAGACAGATCTGATGTAATTATTGTTTATAACCTTGAAAAAAAAAATAATCCTGAAAAAAAGTGGATAGGTGAAGATAAAATTTTGGTTGAAATACTCATTATTCTGTTTATTGTTATTATTTACAAAGGAAATAAATTACTGAATAACCTGCATATTATAAACTAATATAAATTCAGATTATAAAATAATGATAAATGTTTCCCTTACCATTTTGGATAATATTTTTTCCACATTTTAAACTTTCTAAAGAAAAGTGTGACACACACTAAATACTTCAAAGAAAGCATGGGAAGCTTCAAAAAACTTTGATTACTTAGACTAATTTTTTAAAGATTAATATTCTTGGACCAATATTCCACATTCATCAGCTTCTCCATGATTAGATTTTATACATCTCTACAATTGAAACTCATGTTCAAGCATCCATAGAAACTCATCTCTCTCTTTTCTATTCATACCTGTTGAGAAAAATGTTCTGAATACCATTGTCTTAGCCTTTTTCTTTGGCTCACATTGTTTTTCATGCATTCCACCAGAACTTCTTTTTCATTATACTAAAATAATATTTGTTGGCCCGTTTTTGGCTCTTCAAAATTTATTCACTATAACTTGCTATAGAGAGCACTTTCATAAAGCATTTTAAGATTTGGAATGAACTGAAACACCATCCAGAGAAGTCTATTTCTCTCCATCAATTTTATACAGATCCTTAGGCATAAAAATTCTCAACTTTGTACATTATTTATACACTCAAAATTAGATAGGATGAATATAGGGCTCTGTATTCTCTTTCATTATCTTCTGTCTGGTACTCCTTGTCTATTTCAGTTGTTTGGCTAGAAACTCCATGACAAATTATATTTCTTCTCTGCTTTTGTTTGTTTGTTTGTTTGTTTGTTTGTTTTTTCTTCATATTTGATCCTTACTCCATAGTTTTTTCTTGTTCATCAAACACAACCTTATAAATTTTATTCAGTGTGAAAATCTGTGCTTTCTTTGCTCTCAAAAGCAATATTTACTTTGTTTAGAAATGATCAACGGATAAAATTTTGTTATGTTATGTTTCATCTAAATGCAGTCATTTAATAAATGTTATATATAATAAAATATTTTGGAAGGAGTGATATAATAGTACCTTGATTTTTTAATTTCATTATTATTATTTAAAATGAACCGATTCTCAGCTAGAACCTTCACAAAAATGAAAGCTTCCTTGGTTGTCTACACAAACAACTTGAAATATCAACATTTAGTCAGTTGGACTTCATTTTTAAATCCCTTCCAAATTAACTGTTTAATATTTTCATTCTATTTATCTCTAGACATTTCCTAAAAGGAATGGCAGACTTGAAAAGGTTCATTCCGTGTTATGTGGCAGGTTGATAACATCCAATAAGTATAAGAAAAGTATAGGATATTCTTCCATTTAATTTTATTTTCTTCTAATCAAAGAGGTCAAGAATAAGAGTATGAATCAATAAGCTAAATTCTTAATTATACATATTTGTTAGGGAGTACCAAAATTCTGCAAAACTTTTGCAGACAAGCAAGAGAATTATTTGAAGAAGTCATTTTTCTGACTCTAACCATTTTGAATTATAATATATAAGACCATGCAGTTTTGCTTTTAAGTGAACGTTGTTTCATAGTAAGTTTGTTTTGCTGTTCTTTAACTTTCTCATTACAAGGAAACAATGTATAGCAGCTCAATTTCCTTTCCCTTCAGCCCATTCACATTCTAGAATTCTCCCTTTTTGTTTGCCCCATTAAATAATTGGATAGTTGTCACTGTATTTCTCTCTACAGCACTGTCACTTTTAAGCCTTAAGGATATCATTCCAAAGCTCTTCAATCTATTTTTTCAGCAAGTTTACATGGCTTTCATTCATGGAATGGAAATTTTATGTCACAAAGGAAATAAAACTGTTTGATAGCACCTGTTCTATCTATTTTATCTCTGAAATAATCTCTAGCTCAGTGCCAAAGCATTTGGAAAGCATATGAAAGTTACTGTTGCATAGGCCCTAACTTCTGCTTGGACTGCTAGAACTTTCACATAGGAAAGATTTAGATATATTTTCAGATTAGGCCAAATCCTCAAAGGCAAAAGGCAAACACACTTGTTTAGCACTTTTCTATGGAAAAATAAAGAATTTTTCAAATCTAGATGGAATAAAATGCTTTAAAAAAATATGGGAGTATAAGAACATGGAAAAAAAGGTAGGTGACTCTTACTCTCTTTGCCAATGAAAGTCTTGGGAAATCGGTCTTTTCAAATTGGTTTTATTCTGATATAGTTTCTGCTGCCACGTTTTTTTATTCTTTCATCATCACATGCATGTTGCATAAATATAAGCATACTTACACTTCAAATCAGATTCATTTTAATCACCAAGACTAAAAGCACTAGCAGGACTGTAACAATCTGATAATGAATTTTGAGCCATGGCACACACTATACAACAATACAGGTGGTAGGTTGTTTGTTTGGTGTGTATGGTGTTTTTTTGATTGGTTGGTTTGTTTTATTTTGTCATTGTTGTAGATTTTTTGTTTGTTTGTTTGTTTCTGTTGGTGTCTTACATGGTCTTCTGTGTAATTTTCTGTATGTCCCACATAGAATGACAGAGGATTAGAAGGTCACCTAGTCAACCTTCCAGCTCTAAAGCAGTATGTTTTATCTATGAATCCCATAATAGATGTTTACTTAACTTTTTAAGGGCATACACAGTCTCCCCATATTAACTAATTCCAGTATTTCATTATTGCTATCATTTTATGATATCATTTTGTGATATTCAGCAATATCATATTGCTGAATCTCCCCTGTGCTAACTGAAATCCACTTCTGAATAAGGACATTGAATAAAGGAGATTGTTCTGTTCCCTTTAGCAGAAGCCTTTGATGTATTTGGACAGCATTTGCATTTCCATACTCAGTCTTTAGTTTTAGAATGTAAACAAGTTCCTTTCTAGATCTGTCTTTTGCACTCTAGTTTACATTACTCTCATTTTAGTATTGAGAGCTGATGTCTTTCAGGAAGTGCAGTGTTCAACTAATACAGTTCCCCAGCATAGGCCTCAGCAATGAGGTAGAAGATTCCCTTTTCATTCCTTGTAGACAGGGTTTTCAAAGTTATTGATGAGTACATATTCTGCCTTTTTCAGTAAGAGAATAGAAGTTCAATGCATGTGCTGCTTGATTATCTCCATATTTGTCTGTACTAAACTAGCATTTATCCTCAGACTGTATTTATGTTCATGACCATTCTTATTTACACAACAAATCTTTTTTTTTTTTTTCCCTGCTGAATTATAGCTTATATTTTTCAGATTACTTCTCCAACTTCTCAAATTTTAATCCTCATTTACAAAAAAAAAAAAAAAAAGTCAGTTCGGCGTTGTTTGCATATTTACTCTATTCCATCATCTGAATGATTAATGAAAATCCTAACACTAGATTCAAGACAGGCCTCTAAGGAATCTTACTTGCTGTTTCATTTCAGTAATGAAGCTTTAACGGTTAATATCTAACTTTTATGGTTAAAGACTTCATTATTTTTTCTTTATTTTTTTTGTAGTTTCTGCACATGTCCTTTAGCAGACTCATGAAAATATGACTTGTAGCACTACTGACATGAATCACCATAATAAAAGAAAATCATAAGCAAGAAAAACAAATCTCCATATTTTTGTTTGTGAGAACGATTTAACCTTACCTAGCTTTATTGTATCTTCATCACAAAGCCAATCAAAATAATGTGAATGTAATCAAAGGTGAGCTTCAGAGTAGTTTAAAGTAGTATGATACTCCGGAAATCTTTTAACATTCATCTTTTTGAAATATTGACCACAGAAATGTGTGAAGAGTACAATTAGGACTACAGAATGCAGTTGATCATACAAAAAGTTATGGTTTATATCAAAATTTCAAACAATCTGCAATGAAGATGAATAATGTATTTCTTTATATAGACATTATTTATTTGTTTGTTTGTTTTGTTTCCCCTAATGAGAAGGCCAACCTACCTTCCAGATATTTAACTCAGGTCACAGACCTGTTATTTATAACTGATGAAAAAGTAAATTCTTTTTTGACAACTGTGCCTCCTTCAAGACATTTTATCGTTAAACAGATGTCCACTGTCTCAAACCCAAATATCTGCCAAGCATACATAGGAAAGAAGCAGCTTTCTTAGTCTTTCTTCAATAAGGACTAAAAAATAACAGGGTGTTTTATATTTTAATGTCTGTTGAGGTTTTAAATCACCTATTACTATCATGAAAAAGAAAGTGTTTATGATCCTTCCCCCATATTTAGAGTGAATGGCACAAATGTATTATTTCTTAAGATCAACATTTACTGTCAATTATAAATCAACCGGATTCTGTGTTCAAGGCCAGAGGTTGTTTTCAAATTTATTTCTCTGCTTTCACTGCTTTAACAACAAGGGTTTTAAGAGAGGGAAAAATAAACATGTAAGCCTAGGTGGATCTGACCTTCCAGCATTACCCAGCTTAACTCTTGTCAATCATTGGTCCATGGAGTTAGCTGAGAATTCAACCACTGTAAGATTTTAAAAAGTAAACACCCTTCTTTTTGGTCATAAGATACAGACTGACTCATTTTTATCTGCATAAAATAAACAAAGTTGCATAGCCCCAGGCATCTCTGACACAAGTTTTATAATACAAGTTGTACGTTTTATTGTGCGAATGAATGAATAGAGCCTCTGGCTATGGAGTTCAGATGAAATATTTGAAGACCGTATTGGCAGATTCTTTCTACTTTTTGAAGTGAAATTCTAGGAAAATTCATCCTACTATTACATCATTCACTACTTTAATTCCTATTTTGATAGCATTGGACTTTCTTCATGTCAGAACAAATTTTCTACTTTGTGCATGATCAGCTGAAACAGATTTAAGCCAGACATGAAGCTAACAAAGAGTAGAAATAATGAGAATGAAGGAACATGGATTCTGTATTGAAGAATCAGAACTGTTTTGTTTAATTCTGCTTACATAGACACTGAGAAAGGCATGTCATAAATCACAGGCACTGCCAGTTACTGACATTTATGCAAAGGAATAGTTATGTTTACTGAAAGTACTTGCACCATATTCTCTGCAATAATAAAATAAGCAAAAGCAGATCAGATTTAACATTTGTTACCAATCTTTAGAGTCAGTAATCCAACAAGTGTCTTTGTAGAGAAAAATATGTGAACAGAAACTAAATCTGAACATACGTCTTAAACGGTAACAAAATAAACCTCACTTACTCCTCAGCCAATATGATTCAGTTCTGAGTGAAAGTATGTGGCCTGTATTTAAAAAATGGAAAATGGGCATTTACACTGACAGAATTTTGGGGGTTATAAAATTTTGCTAGATCATTCATGCTATATGTGTTTTCTTATTCACACTTCTTTAGAATAGAATAGTTCAGTTGGAAGAGACTTTTCAGGATCATCTAGCCCAACCGCCATTTCCTAGCTTTCTTTTCTGGATTTTGACAACTTTGGTACTATTTTCTTCTATCAGCTATGAGCTGTCTGCTATGAGTTAAACTGAAAACTCAGTTACACTGAATACCTTATTGAAAAGCATTAGTGATATATTTGGTATTGTAATATAGCACGCTCTTGATTATCTGAATTCAATAAATATTAGTTTAATACTAGTTTAGTATTGTTTGAATGTATTTTAAACTTTAAATATACCATTATAAGTTTTATCTATCTTACTATAGTGAATAAAATATTCATCAATTACATACTGTATAATATAAAAGTAATTAAGTTCTTTGTGTTTATCTGGTGCTCTGTGGTTTAAGGGAAGTTGAGTTACTAATGAAATTTAAACAGAATATCAATAATCTTCAACATTAAAAGACAATAGTCATCTGCTGTATTTTAATGTGTTTTTTATTTTGGTTTGGAAACCAGTATAATTTAAGATAATTTAATAAGACATAATAGGTAGAACATTAATATACTACTGGAAGTATTAAAGGCTTAATGGCCAGCAGGTATACTGATCAAGAGCAAAATACATTAATTCAATTCTCTGTTTGGCCCTTATCTAATTTAAGGGGGTGTTTCAATGTTTGTTTCTTTTTTTTTTTTTTTCTTTTCCTTATCCATTGTGACAGTTCAATATTACTCTGACCTTGTAAATTCTGTTAATGTCTTCAAAGTGTTATACAAGATATATTTGCACCTCTCAGGAAATGATACTATAAACTGAATCTGATGTAGTCTGTGAATTTATGCAATATTTCTAAGAGATTGTCCTATGTAAATTAAATGACCTTTAAAGCTAAGATTCATGAAAAATACAGATATCCTTGTGGTGGTTTTACTCAGGTGGGCAGCTGAGCTCCACCACAACCACTCTCTCACTCCCCCTCTTCTCAAAGAGGAAAGGGGAGAAAATACAACACAGAGAACTCGAGGTTTGAGATGAGAAAGGTTTAATTAAAGGGGAAGGGAATGGGGAGAAAAAGAAACAAAAGAAACAATAAGTCTGTGTGGAAGCACAGAGAGAGGGAAGAAATTATTCTCTACTTCCCATCAACAAGCAATATTTGGCCACGTCCTGGGAAGCAGGGCCTCAAAACATGTAGTGGTTGTTCAGGAGGAACAGCCCCCTCCCCCACAAGAGCCCCCCTTTTTATTGCTGAGTGTGACATCAGGTGTTATGGAATATCCCTTTGGTTGGTTTAGGTCAGCTGCCCCGGCAATGTCCCCATCACTTGCCCACCCTCAGCCTGCTGGCTCTTGGGGGCTCAGAAGGAGTCCTGATGCTGTGCCAGCACTATGCAGCAATAGACACAACACTGGAGTGATATCAGTGCTGTTCCAGCTATGAGTGCAGAGCACAGCACTGTGTGGGCTGCTGCAGGGAAAAGGTGACTTCAGCTCAGACAGACCCAACACAATCCTAAAAATAACAGAGAAATCCATTTGAAATACAATTATAATTGTAATCTTTAGAGTTTTGTAGATAGTAGAAATCTAAATACAGAACTTATAAAGCAGTAAAGTAAAACTTACTTACAATGTTTGCTATGTCCATAAAGTGTAATATATTCTAATTCTCTAGGGATTCATATTTTAAATTTGCTGTGTAGAAGAAAATGTGGCTTTTTTTTTTTTTTTCAAATGAAACCCTTCAGTAAATTATGTTTTAAATTGTATTTTAAAAGAAAGGTTTATACGCAACTACCTGTTACTTGTTGCTTCTTAGTAAATATTTGTTCTGCATTAATCATAAAGTTTTAGATACATATTCTCAATTTATATAAATATGGTCAGTGAAATGAAATGATCAAAGCCAATGTACAATTAAGACAGCTGTGTTCATGACAGTATAAACTATAAATTTAAAAAGTTTAGTATTAAACAGCTGCTGCATAAGCAGTAATAAAAAAGACCACAATGGCCCATACAGAAAGCTAGTAAGACTAAATGATGGAATGACAACTTCAGGGAGAGAAGTACATACGAAGAATTAACTTAAGATCTGTGAATACTGGAATGTATCAAAAACAGGCATCCAGAAATAAGTGAGTACAAGGACACCAATGGAAGGAATATAACTGCGCTGAGATAGCTTCAGATTCTCAGAAAGTAAAGTAAACTTTCTGCTTTCTACTCAAACTTTCTGCTTTCTACTCAAATTTGGTGTAAATGATTATGCATTTGCAAAGTGTCCTGCTCAAAATCATCTCAATCTTGTCTGTTTTTCTCAGTCTTGTTCTATTTCTACTAATTGTACTATTAAGTACAGCTCAGTCAGTTCACAGCTGATAACATAAAAAAAAAATCCTCCAGTAATGGGCCTGTTAAATAGAAGGCCCCAATCTTCCTTTGCTGCCTGTATCAGACATTAATAAAGAAACATTATTATTGAGATGGGCTGTAATCATTGATTAGATTTTTGCATACGCTAGAAAGTAAACAGAAACATGAATTTTATTTTTAAAGTCCATTAGGAATTTGAGAGTGAAACAAAAGTGGTGCCTGCAGAATACAAGTGGAGTTTTTTTTTTTTTTTTTTTTTTTTTTAAACAGAATAGCAGACATTTATTTTGTGTTTTTTAAGGGAAACTTCCAGAATAGTAAAAATTTCTTTAAAAATAAAAATGTGGAGGGTGGGAGGAAGACAATTTCTCCCACAAAATGTCTATGAGATTCAAAAATATATATTTTTGATTGATTACATATTACAGGAAAGGAGACTAAAAATAAATAAATAAATAAACAAACAACAACAACAAACATTAAAAGTACATCAAATCAATCATTGTAAGGTATCACTGACAGGTATAGTTATGTCACACTCTGATGATTTTAATCAAAGAAATGATATTAAAAAGGTAAACCTTAACTGTGAGCAAACTCCTGGCTCCATTGAAACTAGTTTCAGTTTTGCTATTCAATGAAAATAGGACAAGTTTATATATTTTATGGTATTCCCATATTCTGGTTTTATGCTAGCTGTATATGATTCAGGTCTAGATCCTTGACTAACATGAATCATGTCTTATCTGAGATCAGTGAAGTCAAAGTAAGTGAAAGAAAATACAGATTATGAAATAAAAATAAAAGAGTGGATATAGACAGATCCTACTGTGACTTGTGTAATAGGGATATTTATATATATATATATAATTAAATATTAAAGTTCTAAGTTTTCTACAGCATCAGGAGGTTCTTTGGTTGTAGATATTGATAATGTTCAATGTTGATATAAATGTTGTTTGTCTCTCAGGTTCTGATAATGATCTTGCCCAATCCACTTTGTCGAAAAAGTTTTGCCAGATACCTTTCATGTGCTTATATCAATAGCCCTCCTCCTTTTATGTTATATTTTCTCCTTAAAATATATTTTCAATATATGTCAAATGATTAATTTTTGAATTTGACAATATATTGGCACAGGCTCCTTCTATATTTCTCATTTTGACTTTTTTTTTTTTTTTCCTTAAACTGTCTTTTATTCTTCTTTTTACCTTATCTTAATGTCTTTCAAAAAAAAAAAAATCCCTTGTGATTCCTTCTCTTTTATGTGGGTAACCTTGCCAAAGTATTTTCTGTTTCTCACTTCATCTAAACTTTCTGAAAACATTCTCTCTTTTTGTTGTTGTTTCTTCTTCAAATAGCATAGGGATTACATGATCACACAGCATCTTTTGGATCTTTGCATAGTATGTAACACAGTCCTTCCAGTTACTCCTCGTGTTGTCAGATACATAAGGAATCTTGCACATCTCAGATAGAATTTATATTTATATAAATTGTGAATTCAAAACACTTGAAGTCGACATAGTTAAAAAATAATAGTTCTGATTATTTTGAATATAGTTCAAAGTAATTATTAATTTTATTAACATAAATTGATTAGACAACATGAAAGAAAGAAATGTTCATAGTGGCAAAGAGAAGTAGGACATAGCAATGAGGTTGGTAATAAAATTTGTGATATTATTATATTTTACGGAGTAGTAGTGTGAACCACTGACAATTTGGCAGGGAATACAGTTGTGAACAATGATGATAAATCTCATTCTCTACTGAATCCTTTCTAATTTCAAATAGAGTTGCTCATTTAGTTTTGTCTTTCTGATTCTGTGTCTTTTTCGAGGAGTGGGACACAGAGATCAGAGGGACAGTGCTTGAGTGACTGTGGTTATTTTTGCCGTTTTTTTGCCATTTTTTTTCATTCTGGTTGTTGAGTTTCATATATTTTATCCTTTTTCAAGGAGGTTGATGAGAATAACTAGAAAGCACATCAAAGAGAACGCATACAGTCCTAGGAATAGATATTCCTGTTATTTGTGCATTGGGGCAGCCAAGTAGATGTGAGAGTGAGTAGCCTTCTGTCCTCATGCAGCTATGATCTCATGATTATTGATCTCATTTTTCTCTCATAGAATATCTGAGTTGGAAGGTTAATCAAAGATAATCAAGTTGGTACCTGGGCCTCCAAAGGACCATCCTCCTCCCCACCTTTCCCCCACCTGCTGCCCCCCTCCCCCCAAAATAAATAAATAAATTAATTAATTAAATTTTAATTAATTTTAATTAATTAATTAATTTAAATTTTTTAATTAATTAATTAAAAAACAGATCTTGTGTCTGAGAGCATTGTCCAAACAATTCTTGAACTCTGGCAGGCTCAGTGCCATCCATTTCCCTGGGGAGCCTGCTTCAGTACCTAGACACCTTCTCAGTGATTTTTTTTTTCTCAACACCCAGCCTGACCCAGCCCTGTCACAACTTTAAGCTGTTCTCTCAGTAAGTTTTGTCATACAACTTTGTATATTTTCTGGGAAAGTGTGCCCTCTTTGGGGTGCTTACTGCATTTAGAGTATTCAAAAAATGTAATATGATATTAGCTTTAAAGGAACGTTAACCTCAAGCTTGTATTCATGTGAACGTTCATGAAACTCAGTACTCTAAGAGTACTTCCTCTTCCACTCTCCTCCCCTCTCCCCTTTTCTTTTGTTAAATGTTTATGCTGAAGTATCAAGCCTGACAGTTCTTGAAGCTGTAGTACAAGATGGTGTATTTCTGCTGGATTGATAATGTCAGAGAATCCATCACACAGAGAAAAAGAAGATGGTGAATTATTCATTAGGATTCAGAATTCTGATGATGGTGTGAAAACAAATTTGATGACTTAGCAAATTAAATTCAAAACATTAGAATTCCAGTTACACATTTGGACCTCAGAGCTGTGTGCTAGCTTCACGCTGTCAGTGAACATAATATTTGTGCCAATGTTTATGGTACTTTCTTAAAAAATGTTATTAGGACATAAAAACAGTGTTAAAACTTCTGCAGAAACCATCTCATTTGTAGAATTTGTTAACTCCACTGGATGGCAATTAAAGGACCCAACAACTCTTTGGAGTTTCTTCTAGGGAGCTTGAAAATCTCCAAGACTACTTGGTGAAAGAAGGAAGTTTATTCCTTCCTTTTTAAGGAGCAGACAACTCAAAGATGGGAAATTTAAGCAATATTTATTCATCTATGTAATTGGCTTCCTGTGTAAATATTTCAGTTTCTGTTTTTCAGCACCCAAAACTCATTTACCCTTACAGTACTAAATCGTTCTTCATTGGGGAGCCCACACTTGGGCATAAAGTATGTCAGGTGACAAAAATGTTTCACATATTTTGTGATACTGGTAATTACTCTACATAAGTTATCCAAAAAGATCTTGGTCAAGCAGGAAATATATTCATGTTCTTCCTTTGTTTTTCTTATCGTTTACTCCATGACTAGATGTTTGTATTCATTTTCCAATGATTCTTCAATTTTAAGACAAATGTGTTCCAGTTACAGTTTTCATCAGTTACAGTTTTCATCAGCTACCAAAGTGACCTGGCAAACAGGTCAGATGTCTACTTGTCAGTCATGAGATCTGGAATATCCACTAGGGTGATAACCTCTAAAAATTAAACAGAATATTCTGAAGTGCATTCTGTGCAAAATATAACATCTCTTCATCAGTTAATATCTAGCTAGAAAAATATGATCATTCAGTATTAATATCTGACAATATTTGGAAGAACCTGTAAGAGAGTTATATCTTCAAATGTTTAAATTTTACTACTCTTTCCTCTAATCCAACAATAGGTCTTTGTTGATTTTGTTAAAGTACCTGATTTGTAAGTTATTAAAACAGTTCCACTGTCACTGTGATATCAGATCCTCTAAAATTCTATATTCTCTATTTGTGTTAAATCTGATACCAAAGGACTATGAATTTTTATTTATTTATTTATTTTGATTTGGTTTAGTTTTGGTTTTGGTACACATACAACTAGTTGGTAGTTTAAAACTTTAGGGGAAAATACTTTCAGCAACTGAATATTTTCTAGAACTTTATCATAGTGTACAATTAACCGTTAACCTGTATGGATAAAGAATATCAGCCTTCTATGCTAGGTTATTAACTCTGTAAAGGGAAAAGGACAACAGAATTATTTCTTTAAGTAAGTGATTAAATATATAGTATTAATATAAAAGATCTAATTGATATGAGAGAAGAACTAGAGCAATCCCTCAGGGTACTCTTTTTCTCTGAGACGGCAGTAAGAAGGAAGAGTTTCCATTTCACAGAGTATAGTTAGAAAACTGAAACATTTTCAGCAAATATTACCTTATAGGTCATGTACTGCCACAGTTGATTCAAAAGTAGGTGAAAATTAAACTTACTTATCACAAAGCTTTCATATTTCTTATGATTTAATTCCCATTTCTTGCAAACTGAATTTGTCAGAATCAAGAGTCAAACCCATTGCTGTGCTAGCCTATGTTATGTGCTCATGGGAATCATTTATGAAAACAGCAAAGTAGGTTAGCATAATTTCTCGCCTCCTTTTGGAACTCTTGTTGTTTCTGTGTCATAGAAATTGTCGTTGTTTACAAAAAAAAAAAAAAAAAAAGAAAAAAAGGCAGCTGGTCCTAGACAGGAAACAGTCTCTCCATATTAAATAGTAATTGAGAACTGCTAGAGATAGTCTGGAAGAGTCTTGAAAATAAGTCTTTTTTTTGGATGTCAGAAAAGCAGACAACATAACAATGAAGAATTTAAGTGACAGACTAGGAAAATATCTCTGCACTTGCTTTTTGCCTGGCTTATCATGATAGTAAGTAGAAAACATTTTACAAAATCAAGAGATGTTGTACAAGGTTACCATAGACTATACTGTACTATATATATACACATATATCTACCTATACTATATGCTGATAGGAAAGATCTCTTTGAGGCATTATGCAAAATAATGCCTGAATTTGAGTTCATTGGGTGTGATAATATAGAGAAAGGTGCAAGTATACATTAAAACATAACTAAAGGCCAGACTTATGACTATGCTATACAAAATTATTAATAAGGAAAGCAGGCAGTTTTTTCTTTAGTAGAAAATCTGGTTGAATACAAACAAATAAAAACAAATAAATGAATAAATATTGCACCTTATAAGACAACAAAAGTTATGATAAGACTGATTTCCAAATGAAGCACGTGGAAGACAGCAGGTTATTGAACTGAAAAACCCAAATTCTCTCCTTACTGTTGCATTGATTTCTTCATAATTTAAGAGCAGTTTTTAGAATATATTTAAAGTATATTTTCTATGGATTGATGCAGCCTTGATGTTCATTCAGCTTGAGGTTTCACTGGGTTGGAAATTATAAAATAATTGAATAGTCTGGTTAGTTCTTTTTATTTGTGTGGGAAGAGATTGTACAAGCAGTCACACCTGGCTGTCAGAATGAGTTCACAGAAGAAGGATGAAGGTGAGAAACAGACTGACAAATATATTTGGTCTCCCTGAAGAGATCACAGCTGTAGTATGAGAGCAGAATGAAAAAGGTACAGATCACTAATTTTCAGATCTTGGGCAGTTTTCTGTGGATTTTCCCTTTCATAAATGGATGCTTTTGAAGTTTTAAGGATTATGTACAGTGAAGTTTTAAGGGTTAGTGAACAGAGCAGTACAGGTTGCCTGTCTGTACCCCCTAGTCCCATAATATCCTCAAAGGGCTCCATTGTTTGATAGCACAGGTAGTTCTACATCTGTCAATTTCATTATTAATATTATCATTATATTTACTTTTTAATAAGTATATGCATTTGTGAATTCATTTTTGGCAGATACATCCTACTAAAATGGCTGAAGAAATTATAAACGTGGAAGTTGGACTAAGACATAGGGCTCATGAAACATTACACTAAATTCAATGTCCATAGAGCTAGGAAGCAATAGCCAGTCTACAGCAAAGTTTTTAAAGGGATTGTCATGATAACCCAAACGTCGCTACTGCCTTTGTACTAAAAATAAATTAATAGATAAATAAATAAATCAGTATTTAACAAGGCATATCCTAGAGCAGAGATATCACTTTTCCACCAGATTTCAAGAATTACTTTCTTCTCTTATGACCTCCTAAAATGCATTTAATATTTTTAGGTTTTAATTAGATGTAAATTATTACAAAAGCTTGTCCAAGGCTCTAAGCACCCTGACATAATTAATCACACAATAAATGCAATTAAATTAAATCTCAGAAGATTAAAACTGATTTCACAAGAATGAGATTAGTAAATCAATCAGATACCAACACCCTCTATTGATTAGGAACTAAACCAGTACCATTCCACAGAGACCTCATCACATAGATCTTTATTTTAGTAAGCCTGGGAAATCATTTAATTTGGTCTCTTTTTTTCTGAATCTGTACAAAGATCCCTTTCTCATATTGCCCCATTTTCTTCTCATTAACATGGGTGATTTAATATAAGCTTGAAATATTCTGTGTGATACAAAATATTTGCTTTTGTCATAAATTGAAATTAAATAATGCTTGTCTAAGCTAAATAATTATATGGTTTGTGGTATTGCATTTGTGGGTTTACAATGACTCTGTAGATGAATTCCATATATGAAAATTTTGATTTAAAAAAAAAAGCAAACCAACCAACCAAACAAACAAGGGAACCTTTTTTTTTCTATGTAGGAAAAAAAGGCTTTTTTCAACTAAAAAAGCCCTATCCAGGGATTTTGTTTGTGTTTGTCAATGGAAAATTAATACTTCCAAAGTCTGAAGGTATTGTAAATCTAAGAACAAAAGGGACAACAAAAAGATCACTTTAGTTCAACATTTCTTCTCTTAGTTTTTTGAGGGGAAATTAACATAATCTCTCTTTTGGTCAAGATCACATAGCCCAGTATTGGTACACTTGTAAACTGAGATGACAATTTATTTATATACATCCAATTGGATACATATATAGGTCCACGGGACTCAGTAGGATTAATCCCACAGTACACAAAGAGCTGGCTTATATCATTGCAAGACCTCTCTTAATTATTTTTCAATGGTCTTGGAAATTTGAATTTTGGTCCCAATCAACTGGAAGCTTGTAAACACCTCAATTTTCAAGAAGGGCAAAAAAAACCCTTGTAATAATCTGTCAGTATCACTTCAGTGTCTTGCAAAACTATGGAGAAGATTATTCAGGGAGTTATCAAAAAACATTTGAAAGGCTATGAAGTTAATGTTCACAGACAGCATGGGTTCACACAGTGAAAGTCTTGCTTAACTCAATTTCCTTTTTACAACAGGGTCACCCACCTAGTTGACTTACAGAGGGCAGCTGATGTAATTTTTTGGATTTCGGAAAAACTTTCAATGTTGTATCTCACAGCATTCCTCTGGGCAAAATCTCCAGCATACAGTTAGATAAATACGAAATATGATGGGTGAACAACTAGCTGATGGATTGGACTCAAAAAGTTATAGTAAAGGGGTTAATAACTCAGGCTGGCTGCCAGCCATAAATGGGTTTCCCCAGGGAATCCATTTCAGGTCCAGTTCTCTTCAATGTTTTCATAAATGATTTGGATGCAGGATTCAAATGCATACTAAGTTAACAGATGAGACTGAACTGGGAAGAACTGTTGACTCCCTCGAGCCTTGAAGAGAGATGTTGAAAACTTTTAACTGCTGTTAAAGATAACAAAAAATGTTTTTTATAAACACATCAGTACAAAAAGGAGGACTAAGGACAATCTCCATCCTTTACTGGATGCGGGGGAAAACTTAGTTACGAGAGATGAGGAAAAGGCTGAGGTGTTTATTGCCTTCTTTGCCTCAGTCTTTAGCAGCAAGAGCAGTTGTTCTCTGGATAACCAGCACCCTGAGCTGATGGAAGGGGATGGGGAGCAGAACATAGCCCTCATAATCCACCAGAAAATGGTTGGCAACCTTCTACAACACTTGAATGTATGGAAGACAATGGGGCCGGATAGGATCCACCGGAGGATACTGAGAGAACTGGTGGAGGAGCTGGCCAAGCCGCTTACCATCATTTATCAACAGTCCTGGCTATTGGGCGAGGTCCCAGTTGACTGGCGGCTAGCAAAAATGACACCCATCTTCAAAAAGGGCCAGAGGGTAGACCCAGGGAACTATAGGCCTGTCAGTTTGACCTCAGTGCCAGGGAAGCTCATGGAGCAGATTATCTTGAGTGTCATCATGCGGCACTTGCAGGGCAACCAGGTGAACCAGGTTTAGGTTGGATATTAGGAAGAACTTCTTTACCGAAAGGGTTGTTAGGCATTGGAACAGGCTGCCCAGGGAAGTGGTTGAGTCACCATCCCTGGAGGTCTTTAAAAGACGTTTAGATGTAGAGCTTAGGGATATGGTTTAATGGGGACTGTTAGTGTTAGGTCAGAGGTTGGACTCGATGATCATCTTGGGTATCGATGGTCTCTTCCAACCTAGAAATTCTGTGATTCTGTGTGATTCTGTGATTCTTTTTTTTTAACATTTCAGTTTCAGAAGCAATTTAATTTCACACATACTCTGAGTTCACTGTGAAGGTTTCCAGCACAATAGCTTCTTCGGTTTCTTCCAGAAAGAAACAGAGTGGCAAAGAATACATTTAATAATTTGATTTTTTTATTATTATTATTATTATTATTATTATTATTATTATTATTATTATTATTATTATTATTATTATTATTATTTTACTCTGAACATCTTAAGGCTCTATAAACTTTCTGGCAGAACACTTCTGATATATTTGAAGAAAGTGTTTAAATTTATGATTCTGGTGTAAAATTATTTGGGTATTAGCAGAATTCTGACATAAGGGAGGAAGTGGGCAGCTAAAATTAAAATTAATCATTTATTCCTAAAATGGAAATATCACCTGTAACCAGGATTTGTCACTTTTACAGCTCTAACACCTCCATGGATATTACTGATTTCCTCTATTGTATCAGGATATGATTTCTGCTTATGTAAACCATCACAATACTCTATACAATAAATTTATTTGCTCCCTGAATTTCAATTGTTGTGCATCCATTTTTTAAGTTTAACTGCAAATTAGTGTGCAAAAAGCACACTTAAAAAAAAAAAAAAAAAAAAAAAAAAAAAAAAGTAAAGAAAAAGTTGCCATCAAAAGTAGGAAAGCTTATGAAAGCCTGCACTGGTCAAAGATTCAACCAATACAATATGCCTTTAGCAGATGTTTCAAGAAAGAGAATAAGAAAAATGTAGCTATACAATATTTTCTTTTCTTCCTTGCTTCCCTGCTATTTTAACTGTAGTAATCTGAAACCAAGCCTGATATAATTTATTATCTTTATGTGAAATAAACAGGCTTGTTTTCAAACACACAAGATTGATAAAATAAAATAACAAGCTTGAAAATTATTCTTTTTAGATTAAGGAGCATTATTTGAGTGGAAGTTGAAAAATGCATGGGAACTTCTGTGAAATTCTAGTCAACTTTAGAAAATATTTCACATTAATGGCTGGATAACATTCATCAGAGGGGGGATTTGTTTTATTTCTGTGATTTAATATCATATTCAGACTTTTTATAAACCACTCAAAAGATGCAAATATTAGATGATTTAAAAAATAAAATAAACCTAATTTTATTGCATGACAGGTAAGAGGACCAAATGCATCTTAACTAACTGAAAGAAGAGGTAAATAACTTTTTTTTTTCCCAAAACATCTGTTGAATGCAGTCAAACCAGGAGAACTTAGCTGAGTGCATTATGTTCCAGCAAAGCTTTTTCCAGGAAGGATGGAATATTTTTCTGGAGCTCTGCTTCACAGAAGCTAAGATTGAGGGAAGTATTCTCCAATGAATAAGAAAAAAAATATTGTAGATCAGAAGACAGAAATCCTAATTCTTCTTTTATATGCAGTGCTACAAATCAGAATGAGGCAAAATAAATTGATTTTTTTCCCTGAGCTGGGCCATATAGCCCACCTTTTTCCCTGACCTACCATATAGCTCTGTGTAGTCTCGTCACCATTAGCCCACACTCTTGTAAGCTAATCTATGCTGTTTATCCATGTTGAGATTCTGCAGGTTAAAAACATTAAGTATTTTTTTTATTAAGATGATTTTTAGGTTTCTGTTTTGCTCTAAAATAGCTTCAAAAATAATTATAGGAATATATAAAAATAAACAGTATAGAATTCATAGGAGGAAACAGAATTTCTAATATTTTTATCTCCTTTTCTCAGTACTTTTCTTTTATGAGGAAAAACTGTTTTATACCAGGGAGTTTAGTGTTAGTGCATTTAGATTACTTTGGTAATGAGACAGTAAAGTTAATTTATTTTACTCTTCTTTACTTTTGTATTCTGTTTAAATTTTATTTTGTGGGTCCAAGAATTTTAACTAAACACAAGAAGGTGGGTTTATATTTATGATTTTACCTATATACAAATTCACCTACCATCAATATTGATATCCTGTGGATTTTCAATATTCATTTCCAGATAGGGATATATTATTCAAAATTGTCAGGTGTAAAAATAAGGGATAATCTTTATCTGACCAAACATTTTTTTTCTGAAAATTCAAACAATATAAATAATATTATTACTGAGAAAAGATTCTTACATCTTGTGGAAACTATTTCTACCACATTACCATGCAAATATTCCTTTTTCCTGAGAGGGTGAGTGGGTTGCTCTGAAAAAGAAAGGAAATTCTACTCAACAATTTAATAAGTGAAGAGAATTTTTAAGATTATCTTTCTGCTGGCACTGATATTAAATCTCAGTGATTTTCATATCATGAAGGTGATGTCTTTTAACCACATTCCAATCTCAGAGATTCCCTCAAAAACTGGCTAGTATGTTACAGGAAACCTTTTTAAGATCCTTTGGGTGAGGAAAGGTTTATCCTTGGAAGAATTGCTTATCACTGAAAAAGTACTCTCTGATCTAAAGCTCTGGTTTGTTACTTTATAACAAGTAGCTAATAAAATAAGTTACTTGAAACTTGAATGTTTTCCTTAGATTCTGATCATCTAAGACCCATGGGAAATTATTTATCTCAACTCTCATTAAAAATTAGGATGCCACAAGAGTTTAATTAATTAAACATTAGAAGTTATTCTTTTTCATTGAGCATACATTATGTTGTCTATGAATATTTTACGTGATGATTATGGATTAGGATCAATGCTCTCTCAAGGTATGTTCTCACCTTAGTAAAAATTATTGTTTTATATCTTTACTGTTTTTTGGGTTTTTTTTTTTTTTTTTTTTACTTGAAAATATACCCCAAACATTTACCCACATGTGCAATATTAATATCTATATTTTTTTTTCTGTATATATTGAAAGGACTTATATTCTCATGTTTTCCTAAGAAACTTATAGTTTCTTACAGTAACCCAAGTATGTAAATATTTGGATTTTTTTTTAATTTGTTAGTTTTACTCTTTATTTAGATTCCTATTAAGTGTTCTGAATGCATTTCCTCCTGTGAGGGTATTTTCTCTCTATTTTTGTAACATTGCTATTTTTATGTTTATATTATATTTTTTCTACTTTTCGTTTCATTCAACATTATACATTCTCAATTCAAAGACAGTTATAAACTACCTATTCCCAGGAACTGTCATTAACACAGGTATGTTTGTTACAAAGAAAAAAGATCTTGTTAAAAAAATCTGATGATGTCTTCAGAAGACACTCACTGTGCCTACTAGATCAGAAATATATACATGTACATATATATATTATCCTAGAAATGTTTCAGAGATTTTCCATTTTTTTTACTTGGGAAAGAGAGAAAGAGAGAGAGAAGGAGAGAAAAAGAAAGAGAGAACGGGAGAGGGAGAAAGGGAGAGGAAGAGGGAGAGGGAGAGGGAAAGGGAGAGGGAGAGGGAGAGGGAGAGGGAGAGGGAGAGGGAGAGGGAGAGGGAGAGGGAGGGAGGGAGGGAGGGAGGGAGGGAGGGAGCAAGGAAGGAAGGAAGGAAGGAAGGAAGGAAGGAAGGAAGGAAGGAAGGAAGGAAGGAAATTTTATTTTTATTGCAAAGTGAAGAAAAGGCCAATGACCAATACGCGTGTTTCAGTGTTTTGCCTTCACAACACTTCCATGAGTCAAACAAATACTGTACTGTCCACTGTGTTTTGCAGATTGAGAACTGAAGAACCTTAGCATTTCTTATACCTAATCTTAGCATTTCTTATACCTAAGCAAGTTATTGGAGAATAAAAATTAATTCCAAGACGGTTGTTCTGTTTTTTCCAGAGTAAATGTACGTGTTCTTGCTTGGTAGTTGAGGTAGTTTACAGGAAGATACCTCATGTTGTGCTCCGAGCTATCTTCCTGTGCTCTCCAGCAGCAGGAGTCGGAAGAAAGCCAATCCTCTTCCCAGATTTAACTATTTAATTGCAATTTGGATGGTAGGTAAGAAATTCAGTACTAAGAAGCAGTTAGCAAGAAAATATGATGTTCTAAATAAGTTCTTAAACTGTCAGCTGTAATAATAGCTAATTTTAGTGAAGCATCAGAGAAATCATGTATTACTGCACGATGTTTTCAGATAGCAACTCTGACCTTACATGGAAAATGTTTAAGAAATTTAAGCAAGTAGAAAACATGCCAGACCTGATGGCTGGTCTCTGATTGAGTCCAACTGTGTCTTAGAGCAAAACTGTGGTGGTTTTGCTTTCCATAGTTATGTGCAATTTTTTTTTTATTTGATTTGTACTAGATTTGAATCATGTGGATGAACAATAAACCACCTTCATTTCAGAGAAATAATCATTTCAGTCTCCCTAAGCACATACTTCTCCAAGCAAGATTTTTCTCCAGTTGATGCCTCTTCCTGTGAGAATTGCAGGCTTCCAAACTAGGTCTGGAAGTAAATCTCCATTCCTTGACTGGAGAAGGATTTCTTGACAGGATTTAGTATATTTGTAACTCTTTGGTGCTCCTCTTACTAAACAGATACATTTTATCCTACACCTACCTGAGCTTTGGTGAATTGATTCAAAGAACCAAGAAGAAATATAACCTGCATCTGTCTGATATTTCTCTGACCTTTATCACCTTTTTGAACAGTATTTTGAACAATATTTCTGGTCACACTTGCCCTGTAATATCACACCTGTTTAAAATTACACTTGCATATCAATTTTGCATGGCTTCTGACTTTAGTAGTTAACACATATATTTATTCCATTGGATTTGTTTCACCTCTTAGAAAAGACACATATTAACAAAAAACTTGTAGTTTTTGTATTGTGCTTAGATAATGCATGTTCCTTCAGATCTAATATCTAAAGCAATAACCTGACTTTTTAAGGCCAGCAAATAAATTTCTATTCAGTATTGTAAACTGTTGAAAAAAAAATAATAATAATACACAAATTCTCTCTCTGGCTCTCACCATTTCCTCTTTTTTATGCACACACACACACACACACAAAAAAAAAAAAAAAAAAAAAAAAAAAAAAAAAAAAGGTGATAAAAATGTCCAATTTATAGATTTCATTAGACTACAAGTATTCTAACGAAATTGAATGAATAAATGTGTAAAATACACCCCCAAAATAAAAATCAGATATCAATAAAGATTTTCTTCAAATTAATTAATATAAAGTTAACTTTACATCATCATCATTATCATTATGATACTATCTTTATATAAAACAGTATACTTTTCCTAATATTATTTCTATAAAATAAAGGAAATCAAGTGTGAGCTTATTGAAAAAAAATAAGTTTAAATGTGCGGAAAATATAAGTTAATAAGAATAAATGGAACAGTAATCTCTTTCTCTTATGTCAATATGAGAATGTAAATACCATAAAAATTGTTTTGTTCCTGGGTCAAAAAATAAATATATATCTAGAATGGTTCATATGACCATGTCTCTATATCTCTCTAGAAAGTTTTTGTCTAATGGCTGTTAAAAGCTAACTTCTATTTTACATATACTTTCTCAATTCTAACCTCTTTATACTTCTGGTGTTTGTCTTACGCTTTTCTGGGTATTACTTACAAATTTGAAAAGCATAATTGTATATAGTATTCAGTTAATGAAGTACCATCAATAAGCATAATGATACAATATTATTCGATGTACTCTTTCCACTTAGTAGGCAGTACTTTTTGTACAATGTGTAGAGTGCAAGAGATCTTACACATTTTTGAGAGCCACTTTAATTTGTGAATTTAGTATATGAGAAGAAGCTGTAAACGTAAACACAAACATTGTAGAGTCTTTCAAATGTGTTTCTTATCCTATGCTCTTTGACTGCTTATAACATGCATGACACAAGTCAGATTGAAATGATTCATAATGTTATACTTTACAGATCTGAGCAAAAGATTTCAATAATCTTTTGTTAACTCAGCATGCCCAGGTTGTCAAGTTTCTGAAGAATCTTGAATCTCTCACTTTCCATGACCTTAAAGCAAAGTTATATTGAGGCATGTTTATGCAATTAAAAATAAATAAATAGAGTCTGATTAGTAAACACATGAATAATATTTGGGAAGAATTTTCTTTACTCCAGTGCACAGCAGCTTCCTCTAGAAAATTTTTTTTTTTTCCTTTGGCTCAGTCAATAAGAAAGGAATAAGAAATATTTTAATTATGGTACTCAAAAACTATTTTAGTGTTCTGCAGATTAGTTATTTCCATAATGTGTATATACCTATGAAAATAAATGCAATGAGATAATTTTAAGCTCTCATTTGCTTTTACAGCTGCTTCAAAGTTTATCTTTTTCTTGCTTTACTAACAAGTATGCTTACAGCTAGAAAAATGCCAAACTTAGGACTTAAGTACATCCACAGTCAACAGAAATTCAACTTAAATTGAAAAAGGGATATATTTTCTGAAGTTGTTCATGTTTATGAATAAGGAATAAAATAAGTAATCTTTCTAGCAGAAAAGAAGCACACATTTAAAATTACCCAAATGGAAATAATATTTGCTGAAAAGATCACAAAAGTGAAGTGATATTTCTCATGTGGTCTTTAATTCCATGAACCTAGACCAGCTAATCTACACAATCTGAAAACAATTGTTACCATTTTCCTCTACTGGTTCTAATAAAATATACATATATTATCTAACTGGGCTTAAGTAGGAACGTGAAATAATTAGGAATGTGAGTTGATTTACATGCATATCTTGCTTTTCTGGCCAAAATACAGGACAGATGCTGGAGGTTTACAGTTGAACAGTTGGCCTGGCAGCCACAGCAAGTAAGAGATATCTGGGGTGGGGCAGAAGCCTCACAGCCCAATGTTGTTTCAAGTGAAGCCAGGAATGCAACCTATCCTCCTACCGAATGTTGGCTTCACACCCTTCTCATTTATTCTTGAGAAATAATGTAATCTTCTTGAAAGCTATTTGTCTCCCATTAATAACTTAGTCCCACCTCACCAAAAGTATAAAGCTGGTATGCAGAAACCTCTATTTTGAGGACAGAATTAAAATTCTTGGCTGGGTCAACAGTCCTGGACCTCTCTCCTTCAGAGAGGCTGTAGTACTTTACTGAGAAAGATGGTGTCTGCTCCACCATGGAACACTTTGTCCTCTAAATCTGGAGTTCTCTCTGTTATTTCTCACTCTTTTTTTGTTCCGACCTCTTCTCTCCATATGACATTTTTTCCTCTTTCTTGAATACATTTTCCAAGAGGTGCCACCAGCTGGCCAGATTGACTCATTTGTGTCCTGTGGTGAGTCTTTTGGAACTGGCTGGAAACAGCTATGTTCAGCACTGGGCAGACTTTGGCCTTTTCTCACAGTGGCCACATCTGCAGCCAACAATACCTTGGCATGTAAATGCAGTACAGCTCAGGAAAGATACACTGCAATTACTTCTACACTCAACTGTCCAACAATATCACAGATATTTTCCCATTCAGGCAAGTTCCATGACAAAAATTAATAGCCATTTGTGAATGTCATCTCTGTACTTCCTACTTGTTTTGCTTCCATCTTGAGGTACCCTTTCAGATGACTTTGAAGTCACTTATGTTGCAGTAATTTGCAATTAGGCTAAACAAGAGCAGAGAATACCTGACTCTAAACCTTTCCAAACTTTGTGGTTTGTATGAATTTACCCTGGTTCTAATGAAACTACTGGTCAACCAGAAGGTGATTTAGCTTAAAAGTAATAAAAGTAGCTGTATAAATGTGTTATGTTTTCCATTATATTCCCTATATCTGTATCTGTTTGGGTCCTACCCATTATTATTAGATGTTCATTTTGTGCTTGAAGACTACACTAAATTAAATAATCTCTGTACTAAATGACAGTCTGCTCCAAGGAACAACAGCTTTGTATAATTTCATCACAATTTAGGTAAAAATAAACATATTTTCTAAGGGCTGCACTTTAGACCAATACCATTCTTAGTGAAACTTCAGCTCAATTGAAAACCTTGTGCAAGTTATGAATGAAACAAAACAAATGAAATTGAAATTCAAGATTAAGGATACAGGCTCAGCAGTTACATTTTTCAAATAGAAGCAAATTTAATAGGGGTACCAGTGGGGCAAACCAATGTGAAGCACCACATGGCATTTTCACATTCCCCTGCCTGATTACAATCACACCTTAATGATTTCAATCTCTTATTAATGCACCATGCTCACTGATTCACTGATTTACACACTAACTCTGGAAACAGCGCAACAAATAAATGCTTTTTTTTTTTTTTTTTCTTCACTTTTTACTGGATATTGCCACCAGACATACAAATACAATTGTATTTGTTTCCCTGGTGAATGTGCTGCTGCACCTCTTGTGGACTTTTATAACCACTGCTTCCCCCATCTAAAGGAGAATTAAGCCTCCTGGGAGAAGCAAACATATTTTGGTTAGATCTTGGTTTAAAGACAGGCACAATAATATTACACTGTCCTGTGCCTTTCATCCTATCCTTTCCCCTTCACTAGAACAGAGGCTTTTAAGTGCTGCCATGGTGCCATGGGATTCATACCAAGAATTCCTTTGAACTGCAGTTTCATGTCTTAACACCTACCTCACACATAGCTTTTCTTTGTTAGGATTGGGAGTTGTAACAGCCAGTGGATCAAAAGAAAGCAGAGAAGCAGCTGCTGCATTTTTTTATGGATGAAAAGTCTCAGGGTCAAACTAAGATGTGATTTTAGCAAAGAGAAACTTGTGTGTCCTTAGCAGAAGTTCATATGCTGAGAAGCTCCATCCTTTTAACCTCTGAAATAATAATTGTTTCTGTATTTGTAGCTAATCACTGAAATAACATCAGGAAACACAGAAGTTCTGTTTAATTGATGGACAAAAATATAAATAAACTAGAAAAGTATAATTTAAATATTACTATCTGTAGTGAAGTTCAGGTATGCTTCTTACTACAAACAGTGATGTGCTTAAGAATATTCACACCATGCTGATCTTTTAATATCTTTGAAATAAATTTTATACTATTCAATAAAGTGAAAGAGGTTTTCATATTTTTCTGATTGTTTTTAGTAATGACAACTACTAAAAGTAGAGCAGTCAACAAAAGTAAGAATTACTAGGGAAATGGGTCCCTGATTTTAGTGCATTTTTTTCTTAAGACATACATGAGAAGTAAAGAATATATTACATATACCTATGATTTCAGAAATGAGATGAAACACCATTTGGGAACAATTCTTTTCTGAACAGACAGTTGATAATTGAAGCTTTTTGTTTGTTGTTGTTGTTTTAATAAAAATAATGATTGTGATGATTAATTAATTAATAATGATTAACTACATTAATCATTAATAATGATTGATTAATTAATAATGATTAAAGAACTTCCTTACAAACCAAGCTTATTTTTACTCAGGCAACTTGTTTTCAGAAACAGAATTTAGTTTTCACACATTTTAGTGTGTCAAATCTCATATACTGCTGGCTTCAGCCAAACTAAGTAGAATCCTATTCCTCTTCACAACTTCTATTTAGTTAACTATTCAAGATTAGTTTGATTTCCTTGTACTGGAAAATGCAGCCCTATTTCTATGTGTGTTTTAAGAATTATTCTCATCTAAGAACTAGAAAAAAATCCTTATTTTCCAGTCTTACTACATAGACTTAAAATCCTTATATGAAATACTACTAATAATGCAGTTATAATTAAATAAAACCATGTACCCTTTCATCATTCCAAATTAGCTTAATCAGATAGAAGCTGTCTACAGAAAACAGACTCACCACAATATATTTAGTATTTTTGCACAATATAACATAATCTTCTTTCACCAATATATATATTCCACTGCTTTTTGATCTCCGAACACAGGGAGATTTTATTAATATTTACTGATATTTCTAAAAAATTGGTAAAGCCAATGTGCTAGGAATATCTTAGCTACAGCTAATTCTGTCCTGGGGCATGGAATTTGTTTGTATGATACCCCATGATCCTTTCCAGGTCTACTTTGTGTATTTGGTATCACTGTACATTCTGAGGTAATCATATCCACTTTTTTAAGACAGTGTTGGAAAACAATTAGAAAGGATCAATGCAAAGTAGGACACACAGCAGTATAAGTTATGTTGTCTGGCCCTCAGTTTAGCATGTGTTGGTATGGATTTCTGAAAATCTTTATATTCTTCATTTAGGCTGTTGCTACTATTGTTACAATAACTTGTTACAGAGTCACATGGTTCTTGGGCTGAGATGATATGATAATGACAAAAACAAAAAACAAAACCAAACACACACACACACACACACAAAAAAAAAAAAAAAAAGAAAAAAAGAAAAAAAAAAGAAAAAAAAGCTTGTTGTAGTTTGAGGAAGTTATAATAAAAAATAAACTTGCAGAAATTTTAATTGTTTTTCAGACAATGGATATTCAGACATTCAGTCTCCCTGAGAAGTAAACCGTGGTGTTTATTGTTGTTGTTGTTTCCCCTCTCCTCTCCTCTCCTCTCCTCTCCTCTCCTCTCCTCTCCTCTCCTCTCCTCTCCTCTCCTCTCCTCTCCTCTCCTCTCCTCTCCTCTCCTCTCCTCTCCTCTCCTCTCCTCTCCTCTCCTCTCTTTTCAGCCCAAGTACATACACTGTTTATTCAGATAAAATTTCTAATATTACAGAACAAGTGCTATAAATCCTGAACAGTTTGAGAGTTCCTCATTACTTAATCTGTAATTTCAGCTGCTTTGACAAAAATTATGTCTATGAAAGACAATTTTTTGCGAGTTACACTACCATAAATCTTCATATTCTAATATATTCCAGATTTCTTCAGGGGAATCAAATTTGAAGTATCAAATGTGGCTTCAAAATACTACTAAATGAACTGAAGAGTGTATTTCAGAAACAAGCCTGACACAAATAGCTAGTATGTGTAATCATTCTATGATTTTACTGGTATTATAGTAGCCTACATTCATGAGATTAAACCAGAGAGCAGTATTACTGACAATGTTTCTAGAAGTAACTTTTCATAATTGATTAAAAATAATAACCTTAACAATCAAAACTTTTGTTTATAGTCATTCAGATTGACACCACACAACTCAAGGATACTGCTAAATATAGTAACTATTAGTTTACTTAATTTATACTTCTTTTATACTTAGTTTAACAACATATATTTTTTTTGCTATTCCAAAAATAGTTATTTATTGTTTCAGACATTCATTAGCATAACACATCATTAATTCCAGACTGATAGGTATGCTCCCATATTATTTTAATTATGCAACGTGAGTTTGTAATGGACTGTCACTTCAAAAGGAATATTTTTTATTCTACACACAATGTGAATACTTTTAGTAAAAAAACTAAGTGCTCAATCTCAAGGGAAGCTTGGATAACCAAAATGGACATAACAGAAACAATAGGGTACTTCTGTAAATGTTGTCTACAATATTTCTGGGATTCAGTTTCAGGAACACATCTTTCACTAAACATGTCCTTGTACTTTTCTCATAGTTAAAAAGCTTTTTCATATTGTATGGGTTTCTTCCCCTCAGAAAACACTACACTTGTGACATTAGAGTGTCTTTGTAACAAAACCAACAACTTCAAAAGAATGCTTGTACCATTCTCTTTCCTCACTGAGAAAAGAGAAGACCCTTCACATCAAGAAGTTTAGCATATTTTTTTAGCAAAAACACAAGTTGTTGGAAGGACCGTTTTTAAAAGTACAACTAAATTGACATACTTGTTGTCTATGTGCTAATCACATAGATTTGGTCATACTTTAACTGATCTGGACTGAAGTATTCCAAAGTTATGAGCTTTTCAAAAAAAAAAAAAAAAAAGGTATACAAAAAAAAGGTATACAAACGTAAGCTTCTTGGCAGCAGTAGGGCAATTTTTGAGATAAATGGGTTGTTTTCTTTTCTTAAGCTATTAATAGACAAGACTAGCATTTGATTGATTTTTATTTTGTATGCCTCTGAGATATACTGTGATTACAAGCCTCTCTTTTGCTATCCCACCAGCACAAATAAAATCTGTGCTCTAGAATGAAGTTATAGTCTACCACTTTTCCTATAAAAGTTTACCTCTTTTATTTTTCCCCCTATAGAAAGGGGGTATACTTGGTGGGTGGTTCACTGAATGGTTGTTGTTGCTTAAAGGTGGGGAGCTAGGAGAAGCTACTCCCAGTAGCACGCACCATCCCTACTTCACATATGCAGAAAGTAGTCTTCCCTCATGTGTTTCTTGGGCTTTCAAGCTCCAGCTGCACTCCACAGAATAACCACACATCTGAAGGAAAGTCTGTGCCTTTCCTTCAGACTGCTGCAGCATTCAGTGAGCTAGCTGCCTTTGCTCCTTTGCTGCTTTGCCCTTAACAGCAGCCATCCCAACCAGACAGATAAAGGGGGAGGAGTCCAGCATCAAATTCTGCATGGAAATGAGGAAGAACGGGGTGGCTTCCTGCAATGTACACAAGTGGTGCTATTTTCCTGGAAGCTGCATGCTGCTTGTGTACTACAGGTACATGGAAGCTCAAAAAAGGTATAAGAAAACAGAATGGTGTTGGTGCAGGGGCCTCAAAATTAAAATCTTTCTTGGATTGCTGTATTTAATACTATATAATATTTGTATTCTGTAGTCACCAGAAAGGTTATTTAATGTAGGCACGTAAAATTTCTTTTACTTCAGATAAAACTAGGAGAATGACCAAAGGTCTCTGAAAAAAAACATTAACATTTTAGGTTCCATAGAAAGGTTTTTCCCCTTGGGTTTAATCCCACTTAGTCCCACAGTGACAAAAATAAATAAATAAAATATAACGATTCAAGAGCTCTACCAGCAGAAGTAATTTTTCTCTGTAAAGTAGTCTATGCATAGATTTTCTACCTCTGCATATTATGGTTATGAAACTTTCAAATTTGTAACAAATGCTTCACTGAGACACACAAAGTTTCAGCCTGCTATTGTTTAAAATGCTGTCATAATGATTCATTACTGTGCTGGTGGCTCTGATACAGCAAATCCCTGGAGAGATTCCTGATCTACTGTCAACTGTATCATTCTCTTTTTGTAAAGAGAGTGATCAGAGCTTAACAATTTGAAAAGCTAGTCCAATATTTAGTTTTGTAATTGGCAGCATTTTCAATATGCCCAAGGGTTCCAGGTTCTTTTGCTTCAAAATTTATTAATTGATTTCTTAGTTTCTGATGCACAGTTCAACAGTAAGTCTTAAATGCAATATTCATAATTCTCTTTAAGATATTCTGAGCAAGTTACTTACAGGTACCATTCTATTTTAAGAGTTGTGCTAGAATGTATCTCTTCCTGTATTGTCTTCCATGGCATGAATAACAGGACAGAAAGATAAATTTTAAATGAGTTAGACAAATAATGCAGTATGAAACTGTGAGTATTAAACTACTAACAAATTTCTTCACAAAGAAAGACAATTCATTTTCCTTTAATTCTGATTCATCTATTTGAAGTATAGATGAAAATAAATTGCTGAAAATGATAAATGTTTTCCACTGTTAAAATAAACACACCACTAATTATTTTTAAAAGGAGCTTTCAATTGCTGCAAAGTTTATTTCTCATTATGATAAATTTATCTGTGCATACTTTCAAGCTCAAATTTTATCTGGTATGTAAAACACATTTTAAAATAACCAGGATTAATACAAAAGGAAAGGGGAAAAATAAAAATAAATAAATAGATTTAAAAAAAAAAATCTCTTAACAGTGACATAATTTCAGTATACAATAAAAAGAGGTATTAGGATTAAAGTGTAAGACATTCAAAATATAGAGGCAATCTGAGCACATGAACAGTAATAAATAGTATAGGAAGTACACAAAGTACTTAAATTATATTTGAGTGCTCAATCTTTCAAAGAACTGTTATTTAATTACACAATTGTGTTTAAATAACTATTTATTCTACTGTGCTATTTTTGCTTAGTTGGAATTCTTTCAGACTTCACTGCAAGGTTTTCAGAACTACAGCTGCTGTAGCTTGGCATAAGCTTATTGAAATTCATTAACTACACTTCCTTATCTTCATGAGCTGTTTTTTGAATCCAGATCCACACCAGAGACAACTCCCATTACATTTTGGTTTCAAAGATAAAGGCTACATATCATGCCTTCCTGAACTATCATGTAGTTCAGCAGTTCTTTTAGGTGAGAAAATACATGGCATAGTATGTATTCTCAGTAGCAGAATGGTAGGAAACTTATTTGTTTCACTTCCAAAATGATATTCAGAAGCTGAATGGACCCTTCCATTGCATTTCACTTGTTGGAAAGGTTGAAAGGTTGGAAAGGACACTTTGGTTATATTGTATGTAAGAAATAAAAATGCTGCACCCCCTGTTTATGTTTAGAATACTTTTCCTTAATTGATTCATACTTCAAGTTATTTACTCTGTGTACAATATGACTTCCTTTGCATAAGTGAAGTCTTTCTTTTTGTATTGTCTTTACAGACCTACATATATAAGAATCACATACATATAAGAAAATAAATGAATTTTGAAAAATGTAAATTTTGTTTAACTTCTGCAGCTGATCACAGATAATCTTGTATGTTCAGATTTTGACTTTTGATTGTATGTATGTATGTACGTAAATGTTCTTGTTTTTTGATGTGGTTCTCTTGCACAGGGAAGGTGAAGTAAGAGTCTAGAGAAAGAAAATAAATTATAAATGAAAAGCACCTGGAATTATTTATCATTTTACAGGAATGTAATACACTATGACACAGAATTATTAATTAAGCTTTCAATTTTACTAAATAAGCTCTGTCGGTAAATAATAACAGCAGTAATAATGACAGTAAGAACAGTATTCTTATTAGTAGTTCTTAGGCTAAAATACTTATTAACACGAGGTTCAGAATTAGGCTGGGTTTGCAGAGAGCCTTGGGAGTCAAAAACACAGAGAATCCATTTTTCAGCGTCATATTTCTTGAGCATATGGTGAAAAGGATGAGGTAAAGTGCACTGTCATGTGAAGCAGATTAAACAAAGCACTAACCATGTGATGTTTGCTGCAGGTGTTCTGCCTGCAGGATGCTGATGCAGAGACAATGCCTGCAGGAATATTAGACGAGTGTGGTCAGGAACAACCATTGCTTTACACTTTCAAATGGAAACAGCATAAACCTGTCTTAGGTTTCAGAAGATAAAAATTGCAAAATTGAAGCAGCACAACAATACTTAATCTAGAGCCAATTTCTGTGGAAATATGCTTCCAAATGACTCATAAATAAAGGTTAGTCTTAATTACAACTATATTAAATGACCTTAGAGGTAACTAAATCTTAATACTAGGAGTTTCTGAGATACTCCAAAAGTAACCCACAAAAGTAATTACAATACAGAACAAGAAGGTTTGGTTTGCAGCAACCTGGGTAGTGGGATAAGCAACACAGATAGTGGGACTGTGTGCAGCCTCAGCAAGTTTGCAGTTGACACCAAGCTACATATAAGTTGATACAAAAGAAGGAAGGGAAGTCATCCATTCAAAGGGACCTGGACAAGCTTGAGAATTGGGCCAATGTGAACCTAATGAGGTTCAACAAGTCCAAGTGCAAGGTGCTGCACCTGGGTCAGGGCAGTCCTAGACAGCTGTACAGACTGGGAGAATAATTTTTTGAGAGAAGCCCTACAGAGAAAAACTTGGGGGTTCTGGTAGACAAAAAACTTGACATGAGCCAGCATTGAGAGCTTGGAGTCCAGAAAGCCAACTGAATCCTGGGCTGCACCAACAGAGGAGTGGCCAGCAGGTCAAGAGAGGTGATTATTCCCCTCTAACCTTGTGAGTTCACACTTGGAGTGCTGCATGCAGGTCTGGGACCCCCAGCACAAGAATGATGTGGATTCATTAGAATGGGTCCAGAGAAAGATCATGAAGTTGATTGTAGGGCTGGAACACCTCTCTTATGAAGAAAGGATGAGAGAGCTGGGGATGTTTGGCCTGCAGAAAAGATAGCTCCAGGGAGGCCTCATTGCAGCTTTTCAGTACTTAAAGGGGGCTTACAAAAAGGATAGGGAGCAACTTTTTGCTCAATCAGATAATGACAGGACAAGGGGGAATGGTTTAAAAATAAAAGAGGGGAAATTTATATTAAATGTCAGGTGGAAATTCTTCACTCAGAATGGTGAGGCACTGGCACAGAGAAGCTGTGGATGTCTCATCCCTGGAGGTTTTCAAAACCAGGTTGGATGAGACCCTGAGCAACCTGATCTAATGTCCCTTCCAACCTGTGCCATTCTGATTCTATAGTTCTATGAATACTTTGCTATCACAAATGAATGCAATGTCAAAATTTTCAAAATTGTATCTTATTTTGCAGATATAAAAATATTTCCAGAATTCCTCTACTAGCAAAACCCTCTACCCACTCTACCATCCCTTACCCACATGAGAAACATCAGGACCTTCAAGCTGCCTGAGAATTTATCCTAACCATTCCCGAGCAGTCCTGGAATTTCTCATGTGTCTGACATCATGTCCTTGGGTTCTATCTGTGTCCTGTGCAGTCTTCCAGCCAGCAGGAATCTCTAAATCTCAGTTCACTATACAACCACAGTCAGGAGGTCCATGTTTTGAGGCTTTTAATAAGTCAACAAGGCAAGAACCTCATAGCTGCCAAAAGAACAGACAGGGATGGATCTAGTTTCAAAGATCAATTAAGATGACATTTTTCAAAAAGTGCTTTGGTTCTGTCAGAATTCCATTTAAATTGGTATTTTTCAGAGATTGCTAAAATTCTAAATAATTGAGCCCTTGCCCTAGTTCAGACTAGAAAGGAAGTTGAATGCTAGCCTCTGGAGTGAGGAAGGAGTGAACCTCTCCAGTGCTAGCTGATCAGGGGAAGTGATTGTCTTTTTCTATTCTGCACTGGTGCAGCCTCACCTTGAGTACTGCATACAGTTTGCGGCACTACCATATAAGAAAGACATAAAACTAATAGAATCTGTCCAAAAGACAGCTACAAATATGGTGAGGGAAGGGTCTACAAGGGAAGAAATTATAGGAGCAGCTGGGGTCCCTTGGTTTGTTCAGCAAAAGAGAAGAGACTGAGGGGAGGCCTCATGGCAGCCTGCAGTTTCATCAAGAGGGGAGTGGAGGGGCAGGAGCTGAGCTCTGCTCTCTGCCCAATACTATTCAACATTACTGATAGATTTTCTTCAGAGCATACTGCATTATACTAACAATTGGTACATATTCTTGTCTTCCTTTAACATTTCTCTATATTAATATAATAATAAAGCCTAAAAAGTTACATAATATAGTGTGTTTTTCTCAGAGGGTACTAGCAAGTTGATATATGAAGATCCCTACTGCATCTTAACACTTCATGCATCCTTGAAATGCAGCCACTTTAGGTAAAACTCAGCACCTGTTTAACAATGCATTTCAAACCTCACATAATATTTTACTAGAATAATAAGATATACAGTGTCCAAATAAAATGCAGGGGGATTTACTGGCATAGTGTAATTACTTGTGTTGGAATTTGTCCAGGGCACTAGGGTTAATGCTCCTACTGTTACGAAAAATCCGACTAGCTATTTAACAGCTCCAAATAGTAGAGGCTGGAGTATGGTTTGATGTCTGATATAAAGTATTAGATGAGAATCTTTGAAAGGTCTCCGTGTTTGAGTCTGTTCTCAGTCCAGCTTGTAGGTAGCATAGCGTTGACTCTTCTGTGTAGTTATCAGTGATCTAAATTAGTAAGAAAATGTTGTGCTTTCAAAAAATGTCATGATTCACTAAAAGGCTGATATTCATGATATTAGGCTTGCATAATATTGATAGAGTATGGACTATTAAAGGTCGTGATTCAAAACACCATAATCAATACATGATGTTGCCCAGAGACAATGTAGATGCCCCATCCCTGGAGGTGTTCATGACCAGATTAGATGAGGCCCTAGGCTATCTTATCTAATGGGTGACATCCTTTTCTATGGCAGGGGAGTTGAAGTTAGATGATCTTTAGGGTCTCTTCCAACCCGAGCCATTCTATGATTCTATATAAATTCATCAGGAAGTAAGTAACACGTTAGGGGTTGTGTTTCTAATATAGTTAACAGTTTCTGTATTATTCCAAGCTGAAGAGATAGCTCTATAAACAGGATCTCTCTACACAAGATATAATCCCAAAATGTTATTAGAGAAGAAACACATTATATGTGGGAAAGAAGAGCTGGTAAGCAACATGTGAAAAATGTATTGATTTTCAACTTATGAGAGAACTCACATGTACTTAAGTCCAGATAGAAATATATATATATATTACTCTGATGTTTATACCTTAATGATTTATCTAATTAGAAAATAAATAAAACAATTAATTTATTTTGAAGAAATTTGCCTAAGTATTGAAAATATTATTTATGTTAATGCTGTTTTGTCATGAAAAACAACTAATTTTTAAGAAAAAGGCAGCTTCCATTGAACAGAGGAGCTAACAACACAAAGGCATATACCAATAGAAAGGTAAGTTTTACCAGGTAGCTACAGATTTATGTGTGTTTGTGTGCACATGAGAAGTTTGTTGTTTTTTTTTTTAATGTTTGTTTGTTTTTTATCAGATTTGAAATGATTTTTCTTTGATTTCACAAGATGTGAATGTCACAATACGTTCTAACCATACTCTTACTGTTGAAACAAATACAGACTTTGACAGAACACAGTAGCTTTGCAAATCAGTTCTTGTTAAATTGCTTATATAAATCATTCAAAGGTCTTTAAAAAAAAATAAGTAAATAAAAGATTTTTTTGTTTGTTTGTTTTTTCCTGATACTTGACAGTCTATGCAATTATAAGCATATGCAAGCCACAATGGGAAAGAAAGATCTGGTGTGTAAACTTTATTTGAATGATTGTTACCCAGCTCACTATTGTTTCTATTTTAGCTACTTCAAGGCATATAATCTAATTTTGTTGTTTTGACTGCCAGCATTCTCAAAGCAGAGAAATAGAAACTGACTCTTTATTTTTTAGCAAGGATAAATAGGTGAAACTGCCCTCCAGTGACTAAGGAAGGAGACAGACAGTTACTTTAAGAGATGAAATGCACCAAAATCGTGGATGTTATAGTTTCCACATTGCAACAAAAAAGTGTCCCTGGAAATCAAAAAGTTCCCTTGAAAATCTCATAAAATAGTAAAATGTTTTTAATTCTGAGAAATGTGTCTTCAGATTTACATTCTGTACCGTACAGAAATGTCTTTAAAAATACACATAAAATAAAGCATGAGATCACTTTTGAAAATAACAATTATAGTCCTAATGCACTCTCATCCTTCTGAATGTTCTATCTTTTAATCTTTGCTATACAGTGAACAAGAAGAATAGCTCTTACATTTCAGCAATTAGGAGGTTGAGTTTTAAACACTATGTATGGCTTTATAATCCAAAACTCTTTTCCTCCTTGAGTTACTGATGGAAAAGATAAGAGACATAATTCATAAGTCTCTGTTGCAATTTGATGTTATTGTTTTCTTTCATCTTTTCTCTCAGCATTAAAGTCAGTTTTACACAATTCTGGTTATTCTTTCCATTGACAAGCACTGCATTTTATAGAAGTCAATAGTATTGAACTAATAACTTATAATAACATAGCATGGTAGTTCTCAAACTATTACAACTAAATATAAAAGATCTTTAGGACTGTCCATAGCTTCCTGATTAAAATACTTTAAAAGTTTAAACCCTCTGGTTAGACACATTAATATTTAAACCATGTTCAACTAAAAAAAAAAAAATGTACTATGAGGAGGGGAGGGGAGGGGAGGGGAGGGGAGGGGAGGGGAGGGGAGGGGAGGGGAGGGGAGGGGAGGGGAGGGGAGGGGAGGGGAGAGAGGGGGGGAGGGGGGGGGAGGGGAGGGGAGGGGGGGGGAGGGAGGGGGAGGGGGGGGAGGGGTGAAATGATGAAACAAACAGGTAAGAAACTGTTTTCCTGCCCACCACCTCTTCTCCCACTTTTCTCAGTCCTTCATTTCTTTGTTTTCGGTGTACATGATGCTAAATTCATTCCAAACCGTTTGGTGAGGCAACATCAAGAACAAGAGCTTGGAGTTACTGTCTAGCGGCTACTTTCTGCTGTTTTGTCCTTACTCATTTTCCTTCTCTGCCCCATGCTTCCTAGTGTTCCTTTGTTCTGACCTGTGCTGCTCCATGCGCTGCAAACTCTTAGGGGTGTTTCTGCCCCAGTGTAGGCCACCCACAACCACAGTCTTCTCAGAAGCATTTGTCCTCTGGCATGAAGCTCCTCTTTCAAAGAGTGTGACTGCAGTTTTGTCCCCATCAGTTCCTCTGCTTCCTCCTCTATTTTATCCAAAATCTCACCTCTTCACAGTTCTCTGGTGTCTACTTTTGTTTGTGCTTCCAAATCTTCTTTCACATCTCTTTCTGGTGTCTCCTCACATCTCTTCTTTTGTGTCTCTCATGTGTACCCACATATTTCCTCAGCTGAGTCCCTGTATTCTGTCTCTAACAGCCTTCACCCTTTCTTAATTATGCCTGAGGAGCAATGCCATGCGTTCCTCTGACTGGCTGCAGTTTTGGGGTGCAGTGGGGTTTCTAACCACTGGTGTACTCATGGGTTTGTCCCACACAGGGTACCCTGAAGCCCTGTCTACACACACCTTAGAAGCTATGATGAATAAAGAAGATAAATAAATTAATCAATTTAAGTTTGGTGGAAATCATCATTTTCAGAGCAAAACAAGAAAGGAAAATAAATAAATAAAAATAGAAGAACATATTCCAAGCCTATGTCCTAAATGTCTTAAAGAGAGCCTGGGAAAGGTATATATACAGTTGCAATGTTGTCTGTTTGTGTGTGTGTGCTTTTTTGTTTGTTTGTTTGCTTGCTTGTTTGTTTTGTTTTGTTTTTTTGCATGTGCTTTTTAAAGTGTCACAAGACAGATTTTTGAATCATTACTTTGTCACCATTTACTTTTACTATTCTATGTCCATTAAAAATTGAATCGTAATCTTCTAGCTCCCACAGGTTTGAAGTTCTGGAATAAATGGGGCTGTAATCTGCCTCTAGCATTGGTGTTAGTCTAAGGTACAAGAGCAGATAAAGTACACACATACATTTCTGAGAAAAGATAACAGACAGAAAGGTGACAGAAAGGAGCAGTACTACTGTCCATTCAAACCTTCAGAATCGTAGGAATATAGAGCTGTAATATGCTAAGATCCAAATGCAGCGATGCGTGAGAACAGCATGGGCTGAGCTTTACCAGAGCCACATTTTCCATTAATTATTGCTTATGAGAAAAAACAGAAACACATAAACAGATAGTACTTGATTTAATTTTTTGTGAAAGGAGGAGTATGAAAATAGATGCCATTAAGATCATAAATCACTTTATGAACCAGATACACATAAAGAAGTTATATAGGCTGTGTAATGAAACTCATTTTTTAAAACATGAAATACTTATTTTACAGAGAAACTGCAGCATATATATTTAAAAATGCACATTAAAATACTATACTTATACTATAATATAGGAGATACACCAGGTGGATAATCTTCAAATAAAATATGCAGTTAGTCTTGAAGCATGTTATATTAATATATATATACATATCACTTTAAATATTTTTCTTACGAAAATGGCAACACTGAAAATCAGGAATTCATTCAGTTTCATTGTGTAGGCTTAGCCATTTCATATCTATGATAACCTCAGTTTATGGGTCAGCAGTTATCAGCACTTTATTATGGTTATTAGCACAGACTGGTGTTTGATCAATCCTGAGTTGCAAACAGTAGTAGTATACTATTAATTCTTCTGATGCAACTCAACTACAAGATGCATTCCAGATTGTTCTGAAAGATAACGTGCTTTGGAGAGAAGAACTTCAATTTGAGGAAAATATAAATTTGGAAAGATGTTTATTATGGCTTCATAAAGTGAAATACTGACCCTGTCAATATGAAGTCCATGCAGAAAGTTCAAGTGAAGTTTAAATATGATTTTGCTGTTTCAAAATGTGTTTTGAAAACACATATGAAGAGAAGACTCTGAAAGAACTGAGTAACATATAAATAACTTCTTGAGGAGAAAACATACTAATTGAGGAAGGGTAAAACCAGCAGAAGTAGGATGTCCTCAAAGTGTTTAAGGCCGTGTTGGATGTAGCTTTGAGCAACCTTGTCTAGTGGAAGGTGTCCCTGCCATATGGCAGGTGCGTTGGAATTAGATGATCTTTATGGTCCCTTCCAACCCAAACCATTCTATGATTCTATGATTCTATGATTCTATGATTCTATGATTCTATGATTCTATGATTCTATGATTCTAAGTACCAAAATAATATTCTGACACTAGAAGACACCAACATCCCAAATCATTGAGCCTGTCAAACAAACCTTATACACTGTTATCTATTAACATGAAAGAGAAATAAGGATTACCTGTTTATTTTAATAAGAATCATTGAATCATATAATATCTTGAGTTGGAAGGGACCCCCAACAATCATCAAGTCCAACTCCCGATTCCAGATAGGAACATATGAAAATCAAACAGTCTGAGTGTGTTGTCCAAAGGTTTCTCAAACTCTTAACAGGCATGTTGCCATGACCACTTCCTTGGGGAGCCTGTTCCAGTGCACACCCCCTTGGTGAAGAATCTTTTCCTAACATCCAGCCTGAAATCCCCCGTTGAAGTTTCATGCTGTTTCCTCTGGTCCTATCTCTGTCCCCAGAGAACAGAGATCCATGTCTGCCCCTTCACTCCCCTCGTGAGGAAGCTGCAGGCCACCATGAGGTCTCCCCTCAGTCTCCTTTTCACTGGGCTGAATAAATCAAGTGACCAAAGCTGCTACTCATGTCTTCCCCTCTAAACCCTTCCCTTCACCATCTTTGTAGCCCTCCTTTGCACACAGACTTTAACAGGTTGTGTGTTTTTGTTTTTTTTGTTTGTTTGTTTGTTTTCTTGTTTGTTTGTTTTCTTTTTTCCTAATATGTCTTTCTTATATTGTGGTGCCCAAAACTGTAAGCTGTACTTGAGTTGAGACCACAGCAGTGCAGAGTAGAGCAGGAAAATCACTTCACTTGACCAGCTAGCAACACCATGCTTGATGTACCCCAGGATACGGCTGGCCCTTTTGGCTGCCAGTGCCCACTGTTGGCTCATATTCATCTTGCTATCAAGAATGGATCTGTGTGTTGTAGATTCATCAGTTACAAATTTCCAACTAAATGAACAGACCAGGTGATGCATATGTATTTGCTACTGGGAAGAGTTACTGCATATTATTTCCCCAGTTGTGTCTCAACACTATCTGGGTGAGTTTCATTTGGTTTGAATGAAATCCATCCCAGGTATCATATTAACAATTACATAAATGGAAAGTCATGGACAAGAGCTCAATCCCATGACCTTCCCCTATTTATTACCTAGTATGGAGGTAGAAGTAAATTTTATGGTAAAAAAAAAATAATAAAAAAAAATGGTATAATCCACTGTTTCTTTTTGATTAATGCTGGTCTTTATGTAACAAGCAAGCAGTTCATTATTCTCATTTTTTACTAGTACTCTATTACATACATCTTCAAATGGTACTGAGATGAAAAAAAAAAAAAGTAAATAATTATTCTTTCCAATACTTCACAGGATCATGAAGCCTTGATTGGACTTGATTGTCAAGTGCTTTATAGTTTTTTACTCTTAAACTGTGATTTCCAGTTCAGATTTTTTTTAGATTAATTTTACAGACTTTGTATCTTGCTATTGCTTGTATATTCGATGCTAAAAAATCCTCTCTCAGATGCATTCTCCTCTTTACATATTTTAGATTATAATTCACAGAATCACAGAATCACGGAATCATTTAGGTTGGAAGAGACCTCCAAGAGTCCAGCCTCTGACCTAACACTAACAAGTCCTCCACTAAACCATATCCCTAAGCTCAACATCTAAACCTCTTTTAAAGACCTTCAGGGATGGTGACTCCACCACTTCCCTGAGCAGTCCGTTCCAATGCCTAACAACCCTTTCCGTAAAGAAGTTCTTCCTAATACCCAACCTAAACCTCCCCTGGTGCAACTTTAGCCCATTCCCCCTTGTCCTGTCACCAGGCACATGGGAGAACAGACCAATCCCCACCTTGCTACAGCCTCCTTTAAGGTACCTATAGAGAGCAATAAGGTCGCCCCTGAGCCTCCTTTTCTCCAGGCTGAACAAGCCCAGCTCCCTCAGCTGCTCCTCATAGGACTTGTTCTCCAGACCCCTCACCAGCATCGTCGCCCTTCTCTGGACTCGCTCAAGCACCTCCATGTCCTTCTTGTAGCGAGGGGCCCAAAACTGAACACAGTACTCGAGGTGCGGCCTCACCAGAGCCGAGTACAGGGGGACGATCACTTCCCTAGCCCTGCTGGTCACACTGTTTCTCACACAAGCCAGGATGCTGTTGGCCTTCTTGGCCACCTAAGCACACTGCTGGCTCATATTCAGCCGACTGTCCACCAATACTCCCAGGTCCTTCTCCGCCAGGCAGCTCTCCAACAACTCATCTCCCAGTTGGTAGCTCTGCTTGGGGTTGTTGTGCCCCAGGTGCAGGACCCAGCACTTGGCCTTGTTGAACTTCATGCAGTTGACCTCAGCCCATCGGTCCAGCCTATCCAGATCCTCCTGCAGAGCCTTTCTACCCTCGATCTGATCGACACACACACCTAACTTGGTGTCATCTGAGAACTTTCTGAGGGTGCACTCAATGCCCTCATCCAGATCATCAATAAAGATATTGAAGAGGACCGGCCCCAGTACCGAGCACTGGGGAATGACACTAGTGACCAGCCTCCAACTGGCTTTGACTCCATTCACCAGAACTCTTTGGGCCCGGCTATCCAGCCAGTTTTTAACCCAACAAAGCGTACGCCAGTCCAAGCCATGAGCAGCCAGTTTCTTGAGGAGAATGTTGTGGGAAACGGTGTCAAAAGCCTTGCTGAAGTCAAGGTAGACCGCATCCACAGCCTTTCCCTCATCCACCCAGTGCGTCACTTTGTCATAAAAGGAGATCAGGTTCGTCAAGCAGGACTTGCATTTCATAAACCCATGCTGACTGGGCCTGATCACCTGGTTGCACTGTAAGTGCTGCATGATGACACTCAAGATAATCTGCTCCATGAGCTTCCCTGGCACTGAGGTCAAACTGACAGGCCTATAGTTCCCTGGGTCTACCCTCTGGCCCTTTTTGAAGATGGGCGTCATTTTTGCTAGCCGCCAGTCAACTGGGACCTCGCCCAATAGCCAGGACTGTTGATAAATGATGGTAAGCGGCTTGGCCAGCTCCTCTGCCAGTTCTCTCAGTATTCTCGAGTGGATCCCATCTGGCCCCATTGACTTGCGTACACCCAAGCGCTGTAGCAGGTCACAAACCATTTTCTGGTAGATTATGAGGGCCATGTTCTGCTCCCCATCCCCTTCCATCAGCTCAGGGTGCTGGTTATCCAGAGAACAACTGCTCTTGCTGCTAAAGACTGAGGCAAAGAAGGCATTAAGCACCTCAGCCTTTTCCTCATCTCTTGTAACTAAGTTTCCCCCCACATCCAGTAAAGGATGGAGATTCTCCCTAGTCCTCCTTTTTGTGTTGATGTATTTGTAAAAACATTTTTTGTTGTCTTTAATGGCAGTAGCCAGATTGAGCTCCAGATGAGCTTTGGCCTTTCTAATTTTGTCCCTGCACAGACTCGCAACATCCTTATAGTCTTCCCAAGTGGCCCACCCTATTTTCCAAAGATCATAAACCCTCTTTTTTCTCCTAAGTTCATCCCATAACTCTCTGTTCAGCCAGTCCAGTCTTCTTCCACACCAGCTTGTCTTTGGACACATGGGGACAGACCGCTCCTGAGCCATTAAGATTTCCTTCTTGAAGAGTGCCCAGCCTTCCTGGACCACTCTGCCCTTCAGAACCACCTCCCAAGGGACTCTACCAACCAGTGTCCTGAACAGCTCAGAGTCAGCCCTATGGAAGTCCAAGACTGCAGTTTTACTGATCCCGGCCATCAGGCCTGGTGCTGAGTAAAGCACCCCATGGTCAAAAAAAAACACTAAATTTCTGTGTTGGCACCAGCCTCTGAGCCATGTGTTTATCAGGTGGGCTTTCTGTGTCCTCTCTATACCCCTCCCTGCCACCGTAGGAATGGATGAAAACACCACCTGTACTCCCGCTCCATCCACTACCCGTCCCAGTCCCCTAAAATCCTGTTCGATAGCCTTCAGGCTTCTCTCTTCAATATTATCACTGCCAGCCTGGACTATCAAAGAAGGATAGTAATCAGAGGAGCAAACTTCTTTGGATTTTTGATCTTTCGATTTTCATCAAAAAAAAACAAAACACAACATCACACAAGCATCTATGAAGAAAATTAATTCTATCTTCACCAAAACCAGTACACTTCTAAACATGTTACCACAAGAGATTTTTGCAAAAAAAAAAATCAACCATCAAGAAAAAAACAAAACAAAACAAAAAACTCAGATTCAAAGAAAACACAGCTAGAGTTTTTGTTGTCTAGATTTATTAAATACGTATATTCTAATAGTAGTTTTATGCCTCCAGCAAACACTTCAGCCTCATGAGAACATATGGATAGATTTTGCTCTTTAGAACTTAAAGGTAAACCTCAATGTCTGTTTCAGTAGACTTAAACAGAGGAGAAAGTTATTTATATGATGAAAGATACTGTCAATAAAATGTGGCTTTACAGCATGTTGTAAGAATGGAGAGTAATTTAAAAAATCAATTAATTGTTCAGCTCCTAATGAACAGAAATAAAATTTTATTTTTTCTTTTTCCCCCCATAGGTCTGTTTATAGAACTAGCCTGCCATGTTGTAAATGCAGCATGACAAAAACCTCTCTGCAAATCCATCTTTACCTTTTCTTGTAACCATTATATATGTCTAAGTAGTGTAATCAATCAAGAAGGATCATAAGACTATCAGTTGCCTAAATGGCTGGAGATATATGTGCCTACTAGAACACAAAATACACATTTCAGCTATTGTTATTAATCTTCAGACTGGGTAGAGCAAAACCTGATGACTTAGATTTTGCTATTTGTGAATTAAAAATATTGCAGCAGACAAAAAGAAAGGAAGCAAATTGCAGCCTACAACTGAAGAGTTTAATGCATACTTCTCAAAAAACAGACATGCAAAACAACTCTGCGTGTGATACTTCTGGTCTTTTGCTAGACTTTGAGAACTGGAATCTCTGAATGTGCCAAAATATTTTTCATTAAAAGTTTCAAAGAAAAGACTACTATTCAGTATCATTAAATTTTCTTAAAAAGAAAAAATACTTAAACTGCTGGATCATTAGATGTTAGCCTTTAATATTAGAGGCTGTAAATCATCTATTTTCAGACAGTGACAGCAAGGTTTTATGTATCATGTAATCCCATTTAAATTCTGCAGTGAGGAGCTAATTGAGACTTAAGTGATGTGTCATCCCTGTGCAGGCCATCTGCACAGGCTGAATCACATTCAGAGGCAGCCTGTGAGAAACTACAGAGTACCCAATTACTTCTTGTTTGGAAAAAAAAAAAAAAAAAAAAAAAGAATGTACAAATTTATCTCCATCTCAATTAATATGGTAAAATGAATTACAGGCTATTATAATATAGTCCAGACTCTTGTATTTCTATATCAGTCGATCAGGTTCAGATCAGAGATTCAGATTCCACCATGTCAAAACAAGTTCACTTTTTACTCATTTTGACTTTATAATTTGGCAATGTGAGGAACCAAGTTTCTGGACCAGAGTCCATATCCTCTATGTTTTGTATGCACAGACACAAATAAAGTAACGCATCCTGAAGTTTTCAATACATTACCTAAAGAACCTTCATCTTCCTCCACTTCTAAAATAAATAAATGAATATATAAACCAATCTATTTTCCTAAAGCTCCATAATCAAAGTGAGAGTGACAGTGGCAAAGAAGCAAGGAAAGAATCACAGAATTACAAAATATTTGAGGTTGGAAGGGACCTCTGGCGGGCATCTGGTCCATCCCTACTCCTTACCCCCTCCTCTGCTCAAGCAGGGACACCTAGAGATGGTTCCCTAGAAACATGTCTGGGCAGCTTTTAGAAGATCTTCAACCAGGAAGACTCTACAACCTCCACAACTCTACAACTGGGCAACCTATTCCAGTGCTCAGTTGTGCCCACTGTAAAATAAATAAATAAATAAAATAAAGTAATTAAAAAAAAAATTATGTTTAGACAGAACCTCTTATGTTCCGTTTTGTGCCTTTTTGCCTCTTGTCCAGACAGTGGGCACCACTGAAAAGAACCTTGCTCCATTTTCTTTACACCCTCCCTTCAGTACCCATTGGTGAGATGCCCCCAAGCTTTCTCTTCTCTAGGCTGAACAGTCCGAACCTTGTCAATGTCTCCTCCCAGGAGATATGCTAGAGTCCCTTGATCATCTTGGTGGCCCTTTGCTGCATGTATCTCTTGCACAGGAAAGCACAGAACAAGACACAGTACATCAGGTATGGCTTCACTGATGCTGAGTAGAGGAGAAGGATCACCTCCCTCCACCTGCTGGCAACATTCCACAAATGCAACCATGCAACCCAAGATAGTTAAAAGTATTTCTTTGCAATTAAGGCACATTACTGGCTCTGTTCAGCTTTGTGTATATCAGGACCACCAAGTCCTTCTTTGTAAGCCTGCTTTCAAGTGTGTTAGCTCCCAGCATATACTACTTCTTGGGGTTATTTGTCCCCAGGTGCAGGAATTTACACTTTCCTTGTTGAACTTCATAAGGTTCCTATCAGCTCATTTTTCCAGCCTGTCCACATCTCTCTGGTGAATCAACCACTCCTCAAAGTTTTGTGCCATCAGCAGATCTGCAGAGGATACACTCTGCTTCATAATCCATGTTGTTAATGAAGATGTTGAACAGGACTGGAACCAGTATTGACTCCAGGGGTTCTCTATTCATTACTGAACTCCAATTAGACTCTACACCAATGATCATCACCCTCTGGCCTTGGCCATTCAGCCAGTTTTTGATCCACCTCACTATCTGCCCATCCAGTCCATACATCAATAGCTTGTCTCTGAGGATCTGATGTGAGACAGTGTCAATGGCTGTACTTAAGTCCATGAAGACAATATCCACTGTTCTCCCCTCATCTACCAGGTTATTCTCTTAATCATAGAAGCTTATCTGGTTGGTCAAGAATAACTTAGTCTTGGTGAAGATATGCTGATTACTCCTGACGATTTTCTTGCCCTTCAGAAGCCTGGAAATGCTTCAACACCTTCCCAAGCATCTAAGTGAAGCTGACCAATCTGTAGTTCCCCAGATCCTTCTTCTTGTCCTTCTTGAAGATAGGAGTGACATTTACTTCCATACAGTCTTCAGGAAGTTCTCCCAGTTGCCACAATCTAGCAAAGATTATAGGGTGGCCTTGCAATCACATCTGTCAGCTCTCTCAGCACTCATGGGTGCATCCCACCAGGGCCCATGGACCAGTGTATGTCCAGTTTGCTTAAGTATTCCCTGACCTGATCCTTTTCCACCAATGGTACATCTTCCTTGCTCCAGCCTTTCCCCCAGGGATTTCCCCCAGATTCTAAGTTCTGGGATTCTTGAAGGTCAGTCTTGCAAAGAAGGCACTCACTACCTCAGCCTTTTCCCTATCCTGTGTCTCTAGGTCCCCTGCCTTACTCAGCAATGGGCTCACATTTTCCTTTGTCTTCCTTTTGTTACCTAACCACTTACAGAAGCCATTCTTCTTGTCTTTGACATCCCTGGCTACCTTCATTTCTACCTGGACTTTGTCTTCCCTAACTTCATTGCTGGATGATCAGTCTCTGTATTCCTCTCAGACTATCCATCCTTGCTTTTACATCTGTATGCTTCTTTTTTTGTATTTGTGTGTGGCCAGGAGCTCCTTGTTCAGTATGAATACAGACTGTGTCCAAACCCATAGGAGTCATCTGATACATAAATATCATATTTTTATAAACTTTCTTTTTGTCTATCTAAAGACATCTAATTTATGTTTTCAGTGTATCATCATTCAGTCTAGTCTATACTTTGGACAGTAAATGATAGGTTTGATCTCAACCTCTTTCTCTTCTTCCACTTTCTTAACTACATTGGAATGCATAAAAAAGAGGCAAACTACCCTGTTATCTTGATTTGGAATACTAAACTAAGTGACTTGCTCTTCTGATCACAGTAATAACTATTGCTGAGCAATAAAATTAGAAACTACCAAGTGAGAAGAATCCTTTTCTAAAAGAGGATCTATGTGGAAAACAGGCAATGTCATCATACTCTTTCTGGTGACATATATATCCGTACCTATAGAAAAGGATATATGAAGAACATGGCCAAATAAATAAGCAACATAGCACAACAGTGAAATTTCTTTGACTGATTACAGACTGTCAGTGTTTGAGCAAATGCAAATAGCATACCCAAGGTATGCATTAATCACATCTACTATACATTTTGCATTGAGGGATTATGATGTTAAAATATGCCTGGAAGAGTAACACTATTGCAGGCTAAAGTGACTTTAAATATTACAGTGATATGTGGGGTACCTATGGACTATACTTACCATTTTACTATTAGAAATAACTTCTAGCTTTTTCATTTTTTTCAGGTAATATTAAAACTGAATTAAACAAATCTCATTTCCCTACCTGAACATGGAAAGTGTTTTTTGAACTGAAAGAGAGATGGTCAGGTCCTCAGATGAGGGGTAAGAGCTTGTGTTCAAACTTCCTTGTGCTTGTACTAAAATTTCCTTTTCCCTACCATCGTTTTGTCACTTAAGGTAGAAGCAGGCGTGTACATAGAATTAAGAAGGAGCTTCTGGCTTAGAGATGTTTTTTCTTTGACTGATACCTTCAAATATTGTCTTAATGTATTCCTTCCCCTCATAGCAAAAATACAAGAGGAGCAGATATGGGCTGAGTGTTGGGAGGCTGTATACCCTCAAGTGTTAGCTATACAGATTGGGGATATTTCATCTCAATATTAATAAAATACCTATATGGTAAAAGAATGATGCATAGAGAAGCCATCTTTCATGTTAAGCAGATACAGTTTACTAGCTCCATCTTGATCTACATTTGTTCCTAGACATATTAAAGGAAGAGATTATTGAACATGCTATTTTCAGATTGTTTCCTTTGAGATGAAAATACTTCCTGGAATAAGAAAAAAAAAAAATAAAGCAGATGACAGGTAATTTTAAATTCACTCTTCATACTTTTTTTTTTTTTTCCCAGCTGAACATATTAAGATATTGCATCTTTCTCATCTCCATAAAAGGGGGATAAAAGGGGATTTCATTTGACTTCCATGGGAAAAGCATCAGGACATATTAAGTAGCAGCTCTCAAAACACTTCCATCAACAAAATGTTTACATAAAGAGAATCAGGTACTTAGGGTTTGAATGGACATTTCAAAGTAGGAAGACATTTTGCAAAGCAAATCAACTTTTCAATGAAAAATGAAGCTTCCCACCATTAAATCCTTTTAGTAATAGGATTTTAGTGAAGCTGGAAAACCACAGAGGAGAATGGCAATCTAAGGCATTCAGTTTAGAATTCTTCTGAAGTATGACAGCAATACTACCAAACTGATATTTTTAGACATCTCAGACAAAAATATTTGTTTCTCAGTTTTCATTTCTGAAATGAAAGTTCTTTCTTCTTTTCTAAAATAGTTATTCAAAGGCTCAGTTTTCTGTTAAAAATAAACAAACAACAGAAAACAATTCTGAAGGAATAACTTCAACAGTTCCTTTTCTTTTTCAAAGCCAAAATTGCATCTGTTATTAAAATACATGCTAAAATACATGACTTAATGAGGTTTTGAAGTCATGAGATCTTGAAGTTTAACTGCATTTAAAGAGGAATATCCCTGTGCAGTATGCCAGTGAATTGTTACATATTATTCTAGATATATCCGCATGGAAAACATGAAAAGCATTTGCAGCCATTAGATGATATCTGATCATCCTTTGTTTCTAAAAGTATTGAGAGATATAGTGATCATTAGAAACTAGGCATTTATATTTGAATAGTCCATTCACAGTGAACAAAGCCTGGAAACGCAGATGAGGAATTTGCTCCGTAAAATATTCACAAGAACATAACCAAGTTTACATATTCATATTTTTCTGTCACTTCCATTTTTGCCTTATCTGTTGCTAAAACCATGCCAGCTTTCCAAGTCTTTTTTAGCTACATATTCATGTAACTTTAGTTACGTATTCATGTTCACTACCAAATATTAATAGCAACAAAGATATTATTTTTTTTTCTGCTACAATTTAGAAATCCAGCTGAAATCGGGACTCCCTTTTTCAGAAGGTGTATAAGAATACTTGAGTGGCAAGTGAACTAAAATGAAGTAGTTTCTGCTAGCTAGCCAAAACCTGGGAAAATAACTTTGATCTTCTGACATTTAGTTATATGAATCTCTGAAATACATGCTACAGTGTGAGCTCACTTAAATTTCAGATGAATGTATCGTCAACTAGATGTCTGTATATTTGCACCCTGTGAATTTATGAAAATATATTCCACTGAGAGAAATAAAAGATTTAGCTTCTACTCTCTGCTTGTTGCATAAATACATTTAAAATTAATGTTAATGGGACTTATGTGGACTTGCAGGATCTGATATGAAAGCAGAATTATGAAGTATTGGAAAAGGGATTGAAGCCAAGCTAAAAGAGACATAAACTTCTTATAGTGCCTAGTATGTTTAAAAACTAAGACTAATAAGCAAAAAATTAAAACTTTAACATAAGATAATATCTTATTAATCTGAACTTTCAAAATTACAGACTGCAGAGTTTTTGCAAGTATTTTTTTAAAGCAGAAATTAAAGTATAGATAGAACTAGTATGTCAGGACAATTTAAAAATGATATATTTTGTACAACTGGTTAAATGACAAAGCACATAAAAAGATGTTTTTTGTTTTTTAGTACTTTATTATAAGTGAACTACTAGTGGATTTTAAGATAACTTTATAAAAAAAGGTCCTAGATTATGATATTGCAGCCTATTGTGACCTCATATCTTTATATAAGTAAATATCCTTAAGGTAAAATACTTTCTTCTCTGTGTTAAAAGCTAAATTAAAAAATGTAACCATTTGTATCAGTGGATGAACTGTATCTTCTGGTGTAGAGCTTTAAATATATCTTCATTTTCTGACATTTTATTATATTTCACCATTCTTGGCAAGTAGCCCAAGACCACTAGCCAGAGCAATGCTTCCAAGTGATAAAAATGAAAAAGAGAAAATGAGGTAGAGTTATACCTGTCCTTCCAAAACAATGGGGAGCTGTTCAAGGTTGAATCACTATAATGGCAGTCACTCAAGTCCCCTCACAGTTGGAATCCAATCCAGAGGTTTGATTTGCAAAGAGAGAATAATCTCCTTGATAGGAAATAGGAGATAGGTCACTCTTTTATGTGATACATAAAGTGTCCTCTTACATCGCTACCCTCACATTTTGAAATTGATATTCAAGCATATATTGCTTGAAATTTTCTTGTGAATACAGTATTTAAGCAATGGTAGCAGCTACATTTCAAAATATATTGTATTATATATCTTTTTTCATCTAGCAAAAATAGCATTTGCATTTCTCTTTTATTTTATATAAAGTCATAAATTAACTAGCAGAAGAGAAAAAAAAAATGAACAAAAGGGGGAAAATAGCAAGATGTTTGTTTCTTAATATTAATGCCTTAACACAAAATATAACTCTAACCAGAGGAAATCATATTATATAGTTATATTTTACATCATAGAACTAGAGAAAGAGAAAAGCGATAGAAAAGGCACTTAGAAAATAACATTTGCTCTTTCAGGGTTTTTTAACATTTTGAAATGATTGTGGTTGAAGAGATAATCGTATGAATTCATCCCAAGTGAAGCTGAGCTTAGCAGAAAAATGAGGATACAGGAAAAGTAAATTGTAAGTTCAGCCAAGCTCAGCTGATTAGCCTGAAACCTGCATTAATTCTGGTGTGGAACATTTGACCACTAACATTGGCTAAGATGCAGTACCACATCTGTATAAGACTGTTCAGGAGAAGACTTTCAAACTGTTCTCTCTGCTAGGAGTACAAAGTCATATAGAGCAGGCTGTGTTTTTCCAACACCTAGAATAGATCAATACTTTTTCTTTCTCAAACATTAAGAGAAACAATTTCTATGCATAAAATTTTCCCATGAGGAGAACTTTCTCTTGAATTGAAAGAGATTTGAGAATACACAAGCTTCTCAAACATCTCATTTAAGTACATACTTGAAGCCAACCTCTTACTTTTACAGATTAACAGTCTGTAAATTTAAAGAATAAAAAGATTAAAGGATAGCATAGTCTTAGCTGCTAAGTGACTATGATGGGAAAGTATCAAGGGGAACATCATTATTTATTGTTGTTACACTTTCAGGAAACAGATGTTGATTTTAATCTCTGCATTTTGTCAGTATTTCATAGAATCATAGATTACTTTGAGTTGTAAGAGACTTTAAAGATCATCTACTTCCAACCCCCCTGACATAAGCAGGGACACCTACTACTAGAGAAGGTTGCTACATTTCCAGGGGTGGGGCATCCACATCTTCTCTTGGCAACTTGTTCTAGTGCCTCACCACCCTCAGAGTAAAGAATTGCTTCCTAATATTTAATATAAATCTATCCTCATTTAGTTTAAAATTGTTATGGTCCTTTTCCTACCTCCTTGATAAAAGAATCTCTTCCCAGCTTTCCTGTAGGTCCCATTCAGGTACCGGAAGGCCACTCTAAGGTCTTCCCAAAGCCGCCTTTTCTCTAGGCTGAACAACCCCAACTTTATTGTCCTGTCTTCATAGGAGAGGTGCTCCAGCCTTTTGATGATCTTTTTTTATGGCCCTCCTCTGGACTAAATCCAACAGGTCCATGTCCTGATACTGGGGGCCCCAGAGCCCACTCTCCAGGTGAAGTCTCATAGAAGTGGAGTAGAGGCAGAGAATCATCTCCTTTGACCTGCTGGCGATGCTTCTTTTGATGCAGCCCTAGATACAGTTGACTTTCTGATCTGCAAGTGCACATTGCTATCTCAATTTGAGTTTCTCTTCAAACAACACCCCCAGGTCCTTCTAAGGGCTGCTCTCAATCCATTCTCCAATCACTCTGTATATTATCTTAGGATTGCCCTAGCTCAGATGCAGGACTTTGAACTTGGCCTTGTTGAACTTTACTCTCAAGCCTGTGAAGGTCCCTCTGGATGGCATCCCTTCACTCCAGAATGTTAACCACACCACACAGCTTGGTATCACTAGAAAACTTGCTAATTACTGATTGTTCATTCAATCCCACTGTCCATGTCACTGACAAGGATGTTAAATAGCACTAGTCCCAGTACTGAACCTTGAGGAACACCACTCATCAATGGTCTCCACCTGGACATCAAGAAATTGACTGAAACATTTTGAGTGCAGCCATCCATCTAGTTCCTTATTCATAAAGTTGTCTATCCATCAAAAAACACTCTCCAATTTAGAGACAAGGAGACTGTGTGGGACAGTGTCAAATGCTTTTCACAAGTCATTTCATAATAAGTAGATGAGTTTCAAGATTTTTTGTTATGGGATGCCCACTCCCTGGAAGTGTTCCAGGCCAGTTTGGATAGGACAATCTGATGATATCTATCCACAGTGGGGAGTAAGGTGTGGTTGGGAAGGGAATTAAATGACTTTTAGAGGTTCTTTGCAAGCCAAACCATTCTGTTGTTCTATGATTCTAAGTCTCATTGAAAATTATCCTGAGCAGGAGACAATAGTCCCACATTGTAAGTATGCTGAGTTCTTGGCTACTAAATGTGAGAAGACATCACTGGCTGCTTTATGTATTTTGTATGAGATAATATATATTCAAAGCATACTCAGATTGAATCTTGTAGGTAAGGAAAGTATTGAAACATTCATTTTATAAATTTTGTTTGATCTTAGGTGTAGTAAGGGCACAAACTAGTGACTAGTGTTTCTGGCATAGCTTTTTGTGACCTAATGGAAAAAAAAAAAAAAAGAAAGAAAGAAAAAAAAAAAAGAGAGATGAAATAAGGGAAGAGTTTTTACATAGTCTCTCTCATTATAAAAACAAATATTTGATGTATATATATTGAAGTACACCAATTAAAAAATATAAAATTTGCCATCACTGTCCAGGGTTCAGTTAGGATAGAGTTAATTTTGCTCCTAGTAGCTGGTATGGTACTGTGTTTGGGATTTAGGATGAGAATAATGTTGATATCACACATGCTTTAATTCTTGCAGAGCAGTGCTTACACTAAGCCAAGGACTTTAGCTTCTCACACTGTCCTGCCAGAGGGTAGGCTGGATGTGCAGCAGGAGCTGGGAGGGCACAGACGCAGGACATCTGACCCAAACTGGCCAAAGGGCTATTATCTGATATCATCTGATGTCATGCTGAACAATTAATATGGTGGGGCTTGCCGCGGTGAGGAGTCCAGCTGCTCGGGGATAGGCTGGGCATCGGTCAGTGGGTGGTGAACAATGGCATTGTGCAATTGTGTTTTGTACACGTTATTACTATTATTATTATTGTTATTGTTATTATTATCCTTTCTTTTCTGTCCTAATAAACTGTCTTTATCTCAACCCACAGGCTTTCATTTCTTTCTGATTTTCTCCCCCATCCCAGAGACGGAGGGGGGAGGGTGAGCGTGTGTGGTGTTTAGCTGCCAGCTGTATTAAACCACAACAATCACTTAATATAAGAAGTTATTTACTAAAAATCATCTGAAAATGAAAATCTGACAAGCTAGATTCCCTACAGAAATGCAAATGGTGTTCATTTATTTTTCTAACATTATTCAAGGACTTTTGGAAAGCAACATTAAAATCTTTCTTAATACCTTGGCACAGAGATCTTGATACCTTAATACCAAAGTCTTAACTGCTTATTATTCATGAGAAAGAAGAGAAGGAAGAGAGGGAGAGAGGGAGAGAGGGAGAGAAGGAGAGAGAGAGGGAGAGAGAGAGAGAGAGAGAGAGAGAGAAAGAAAGAAAGAAAGAAAGAAAGCAGTCCATGTTCTTAACAATGGTTCCCATATTCTACTTGAAAAAAAAAAATCAATTTTGAAACTACATTCACATCTTTTTAACAATCTAAAAATATATATATTAATTAATAGCTACTGTACGCCACTTCCCAGAAAACTACAGGATGGCTCTGGGGAGATCATCTACTTTCCTTTGAGTAAGGTTTATTATGCATTACTAAACTGAGCAATAGTAGACCTTGTTCTCTGGTTCTGCAGTCATGCATCCAGCTGTGATGTAGTCATATCTACAATATTAAAATATCTTGCTTATAAAACCATAAAGATGGTTGCAACCAGAATGTGTGCTGGAAAAAAGTCTGTATCTCATGTTTGAAACATGCTCATGAATTATCTAGGAGATAACAAATGGGACAAAGTCACGCCAGAGATGATTTTAAGTATTTAATCAGTTAGCTGAAGAATTTGTAATGATGGTTCAGTTCTTGGGCCTTTTCCTCATGAATGTTCAATTTACTCTTGAACATTTAGTATGCGCACTATGTAAACATAGCAGATTGGGCACTGCAATCACTAGGAGTAGTCAGCAAAACTGAAGTATTTCAGTGTTTAATCTGATATATAAAAAAAAAAAAAAGGAAAAAAAAAAAAAGCTTTATCAATATTGAACAACTTTTTAAAATGTTATGTAAAACAGTATTATTTTTCTTGACTGCATCATATAACACCTAGAAAATCTCTTGTAATATTTATATTTCTGCCTTATATTGATGTGTTTAAGCTACAAAATCCTCTTCCAACCAAGGTTTTTCTTTTCCTGCTATATGCCTCTTTCTGCTGGAGTAATGATATTCTGTCTTCATGAAAACTAAAGTACGTCCTCACCTTAACACAGCAAAATCCCAAACTAACTATTCATTTAGACTTATCGTCCACATCAATGGCCATTAGCTTCAACAATGTGCCTCTGAACCTTTAAATATACCCCTTATATATTAATATTGCAAATATAGAAATGGAGTGATAATAAAGTCCTTGTATCTTGATAGATGCCTTACTAGATGTTTGCCAGTGGGTCTTTCAAAGTCCGTTAGGGCCTCAGAGCTTCAGGAGTGTTCCACAGTGCATTGCATTATTTGTGAGAAAGCCTTATAATTTGCAAAATATGATGCTTGTAATATCTCAGCAGACACCACCCACAGCCTTTGGACTATGACAGGAGGAAGAAAATGTAGACAGAACACATTCTTTAATTAAATCTATAAACATAATCATTTTGATTATGAGATTACAAACAATTTCTGCAGCTCTTGTTGGCATAGGCAAGTAAGGTGTAAGCAAAAGCTCAGTTTTGTGACACGCTGAATGTCTGGTTAAGGATAATCCACATTTCTTTCATGATTATTCATGCTCAGTCCTGAAAAATGAGATCCCAACAAAAAAAACTTGTGCTTCCATTTTATATATCTATATCTTATAGATATATATCTTATATCTCATATCTATTTTATATATCTGTATCTACATTCACTGCCTCGTTCCGCATCCATGTCATATTGTACACTTCTCTCTTTCACATTTTCCTGCTTCACTGTTTAGCCAAGACCTCAATATGCTTCCATTATTTGTTTATTTGATTTGTCCAATGGATTCAGGACAAGGGTGCAGGTGAAGGAACTGATCTGGTTCCTGCAGGGCATTCAGGGAATGTAGACTGGAAAATCAGAATCTGCTTCTGCATAAACCAATATTTTTCACTGATTTGCGTATCAAAGTTAAGTGTTTAGATAGTGTGATATGACTAAGACATAGTTAGTTAGTTTCCTTCAAATAATATCTGTTTGAGTTGAGATGCGTAGATGAAGGTTATGAGAAAAAGTAGATCAGAAAATGGAAAAAAATACTTTTTAAAAAATTATTATTTATTTAGTGAACTAGTATAGTTATGTTCAAGGAAATTTCTGTTGAAAGTTGTTGAGAAAAAAAAAAAAAGACTATAGGAAAGTGTGTTTTATAAAGGTATGTTTTAAATGATAGAGATATGTGTTTCTGTAAAAACAAACTGTAGTCTGGTGATGAGACATACTTTCCAGTGAGTAAATACTTTTGTTTTTCCTGCCTTTTTATTCCAGACTTTACATAAAAATGTATGACTCTATTAGCTGTACAAAGACTAAGCTAGTATCTGGTCATTAGATCTTCAGACACAGGAAATAAAAGATGAAAATGTCAATCACTGTGCTATATATGCTATATATATTTTATACAATGTCTGAGCCGTGGGTATGACAAAATGAAATTAGAAACAAAACAAGATGCCTAGAAATGCTTAGTTTATTATTAGGCTTCATATATACATATATATACTGGAGGGCTGAGATGAGGTGAACATCTACACTGATGAGCTGTCTGCTCTAAGGTACTACCAACTACAAATCTATAGATAGTTGGGAACTAATGGCTGTTCCCACTTTGTTTCCAATAATATTTCCTTGCAATCTTGCCAGATTTATGTTCTGGTAAGGTAGAGTTCAGAATTACTTACTATTGCCCATTAGTTAAAATTTTAATGTAGCTTCAAATATATCCATTTAACAATGGAGAAAATATATGGTCCTTGCTCAAAAGAGACCAGTTCTTGCAATGAAACAGACATGATGCACACAGTTAAAGTGAGAATAAAATTACTTTTAAGTAATTTCTTATATGGTCTATTATTCATTCTTAAAGAAATAAGGAAGTTCCAAAGGGCAGAGAATGGCAGAAGAAGGAATTTATCCATTGCAAACCACAGGAGTGACAACTTGAACTGCAATTCTGACAAGCAGATAGAATTTGCGTGTTCTTCCTGATATGACTCCTCACATAGATAATGCTATTAAAATGGAACTCAGAGCCAAAAGAAAAGCTTTTCTATTTGAGTTAACTGAGTAACTACTAAGGGGTAACTTATTCAGAGGTGAACTTATTCGGAGGTAACTTATTTGGGAAGTTAGATAAAACATACTCACCAATGATTTCTAACTGATGTTGGACTAGATGTATAATGAATTATGTGGCATACTAATGGAAAGTTAGAATTACAGCTTTCTCTTACTTGAATTTCTGCATGATTATTGGTGGCAAACCTGAAACATATCACTCACTCATTGATCCTTGTGAGGGCAGTAGCTTCTTTTGATATATAACCGAATTGTGGAACTCTTTGGCACTTATATGGCTCAAAGGCAGATGGTTTATGTACATGTGTACGGGAAGGAAAAGCCACACTGTACATATCATACTTAAGCTTTGGTCTAGTACAAAAGGCTGAACAGGCTTTTGGTACTAGACAGCCTTAAAGGCTGAAAGCTGGAAAACACTGAATACTTCTAAACACCATTTTTGTAACATTGAAAAAGTAGACCGACAGACTTTCAGAAAAAAATGGTTAAACGTGAGACTATGTAGATCTTACGTATCTCCCCACTCCAACCACAAGATCTAAAACTCAGACAAAAATAAGTTAAATAAATAAATAAATAAATCGATGTTTCTTTAATATATCCATGCATTAGACATAGGAATTATGCCTGCAGATTGCAAAGGTTTATTTGAAACTGTATGTATATATGTGTGCTTTAATCAGTTTTCAGACCTGATATAAGTAGTGTGTATACACATACACAAGTATATTTTAATGTCTGTTAGAGGCCATAGTATCTAGAACAGAATAAATGACCTAAACACTAGAGAGAGCACTGGCTGTGAGTTTCAACTACCAGAAGACTATTAATTATAAATGTCTGCTTTACTGTACTTTATGCATTTGTCTGTGCTCATGCAACTGAACCACATAAAACAAAATCAAGTTAAATTTCTGGAACAGAACATTTGTCTTATTCACTAAATATTGTATCCAAGCCTTGAAATATCTGAATTATATTGCTTATCCTGGGAGTTTGATTATACCTCTATTAGTTTCATACTTTACATTAATAATCTATAGTCGTATAGCCATGCTTTACTAGCTGTGAATTTTTATATTGCCTAAACAAGAGAATTTTTGAATTGACCAGAAATTTCCTAATGATAATAATTCATGAGGTTAAAAATTAATACAATTTCCTAAGAGGAGACTATTGACATGAGCCTCAGACAGACTGGAGTATCTTGGTAAATTAAGCTGCCTGTATGGATAATTTGCTACAACCCTGTTTTTCCAAGATATGATCAGTTCGTTGCATGGTCAGAAAATCAGATTGACATTGTTGAGCAGCTTGGGCTAAAATATGGGGAACTTTTTTAGAAAGTTAAAAGATAATTAATTTGTCAAATGTTAACATCATTTTAACAGTTCAAAAAGAAGTTCTGAACTTTTCTGTTCAAAATATTCTTCATTTAAAAGTAAATCTAAATTTTCTAAAGACATTTTTGAAAGTTTTTTTTAAAAAAAGGTTCCAAGTGTTTAATCCAAGTTTATTTATATTGATCCCAAATGTATAATAAATATAATAATAAGTAACATATAAATATATTAATATTTTATTATGTATGTAAGTAGATATATAAAAGGGTATACATACATTAATATATTTGAAGTATATAAAATTATAAATTATATATATTATATATTAATGCACAAGAGAAATTATAAAATAAAAATCAATTTTAATGTTAATGATTTGTATGAATACTTAATGCTTAATACTTAATATAGTGAACTGATAATGCATTGATTATATATTACCATCATGTGTTATTATTATTATTATTGTTGTTATTATTATTATTATTAATTATTATTTCTACTCATTTATGTTACCATTATTTGGTTTTTGATTGTTGAATGCAACCCTACTCTTTAACTCCTCCTGACCTTATTCAAACCTCTTAACTCTTGTTCAAAATTTAAAAGGGGAAAAAAAAAAAAAAAAGACGATCCATTTTTTCATTAAGGTTTAACTTGACCAAGGATCAACAGTAAACAATTTTTCCAGTATTACTGAAGACCCAAAAAGTAAATATTCCCAGGTCAAGAGATTTCCTTAAGCTAGCTTTTTGCTGTTGTTGTTATTAGGACAGTGGGTAGAGCTATTTCTTGGACCTACCATTGACATAATCAGAAATTCCCTTTGATGGTAATAGTGAGGTTCACTGATGGTGTTATCTTCAGGTTTAAAACACCTTTAGTATCCTGGAGACAGAGACTTAAATCCAGTATGACTGAATCAATCTTTAAACTTCAAAGGCAGATAAATCAATTACTCCTGTGTGATGTTTGGTATAGACCTTAGAAATGGCTGTCCTTTCTGCTCTGTGTGGAGAGTAAAGTTGCAGCAACTTTATTTCTGAAATAAAGGAGTTGCTTTTGTAAATACAGTAAACAGTCTTTCCAGAATTACGCAGTGGTTTGTGGTTTGGGACATGGAAAATATTTTTAAAATACCTTGGAATGAAAGACAATTAGATACAAAATATTCAGTGTATTTACATAATCTTCCTGATTAACTAATAACCTGGAGCTCAGATATACTAACAAACATAAGACATATTTGATGTTTGAATCATTTCTATTCATTTTCAGACAATACTGTTATATTTATTCATCTGATAATGATCAGCTAACTAAGTAGAAAGAAGTTAAACTCTGAATGATTGGTGAAGTGCAAAAAGACTTCATTAGAGAAAATTTTAAATGGATATGTGTCCATCTATGTTCTGACAGATGGTGCTTTCCCCTTATGCTGTCTGTGTTCAGAAATATATATATATATTATTTATAATACTACTTTAAATTTCACATCACAAAATAAAAATACTTACAAATCAAAATGAATGGCTGATTATGTAATAAATCCCTGAACCTGATTAGTTCCAGGACTTCATGAGTCTGGAACATATTGGAAATTTTAAAATTTCAAAATCTCTTTCAAAATTAAAAAAGAGATTCAAAATCTCTTTCTAACAATATTTAATGAACTTAAATACAAGAACTTAAAAATTATCTTCATTTTCATAATCTGACAGTTTAAAAACAAAGATTTTGAGACGAAAAATATAACTTCCTCAAACAAAATGTGAAATGCACTATTGATTTTCTAAACTTTATACATCAAGTAAAGGTTTTAGGAAGATTAGTTACCTGCCTAGACAGCTTCCAGACAGATTATGTTTCATTTGTATATATTTTTCAAACATTAATATAGTGTTGTTGTTTTTTTTTTTTTTTTAATATCTATTACCAAATTAATATATTTGAGGAAATGAAAGGATTTTATTGGTAAAAATGAATTGAAAGTATTTGTTATTCATTCTTCCTCTTTATCAGCAGGACTGCTGTCTAGTCTCTCAAGCAGACAATCTCCAGTACAATACCATCTGATGCTGTCATTAAATCCTCAGCGTCAGGTTTCTGTAGCAACAGAAGAGCTCTCCCTGCTCCACTGTCTACATCTGAAATCCGGAACAAAAACAGTTAATATTTTTCTGTTCTTCTACTGTTTTTGACAGGCTAAGTCTGAGAACTTCTGTATCTGGAAAGAAGTGGTAAGTAGCAGTTAAAGTTTGTGATTATTGAATCATAGAGCTGTATGTTAGTTGTTGATGTACATGCACACCAGATGGTGGCCTGCTGCACTCCCCACCAGATTAGACAGATAAAGCCTGGGCTATATGTAGGCCTATACATGTAAACCATAAGAGGTTACAGGGCTTATTTAAGACAGCAGATCTTGAAAAGCTTTACTTTCATTTGGCTATAAATTTTACAGGATGAACATATTACCAAGGTGTTTAAAGTTAACTTCAGTGCTATTGTTTTCACACTGTTATCCCTCTCCAGGCTGACAATAACAAGCACCATATAAGTAATGTGGAGCATAACAGGTTTAGGAGTTGTTGTTTGCAAAATTGGCAACTCTATGTGACTCAAAATATATGATAATAACTATAAATACTAACCAGAACTGAGATATAATTTTCAGAAAAACTGTGAAATACTTCTGAATGGGATTTAAAGACTCATTTTTTGTACTCATTAACATACTCTAAATAAAAGCTTTTTTTTTTCAGATGAATAAAACTGAAGAAGCCACCTCCTAAAATCAGGGGGCTTGTTTGTTTTCTAAAAAGTCATTTTTTCTTAAAGCCAGCGTAAAGCCCATGCAGTTAGCTTGGGCAGTTCATAGATCAGTAGAGTTCTGAGTTTTATTTTAGTAGTTAACTATTCTTCACATTTTTATGATCTTATTCTGTTGTTGTTATCGATAACATGGATTACACTTTAAAGGAATTTGACTTAGGTACAGCACCAATTAATTTGGATCAATATCTATGCAAAGTTCTGCAGACATTTAAAAATATGATAAATAAGCCTAAACTACAGTTACTGGTATACAAAATTTAGTTATGTTAATAAGGAAAGTTATTGTTGTTACCAGTTGTGATTGTGGTTTTATTGCCTAAATTAAACTAAGAGATTGTGTATGCTTCTGAAAACTGGAAGAAAGACAGTAACATTTATATATCATAACCATTGTTGATAATGCATTTATGAAACTGTGTTTTGACATTTTATTAATGAGACAGGACATCACAAAGAGGAAGAAATACTGTAGTATCAAGAACTTTTACAGAATCTGTATTTTTGCCCTTTTGTCAGGCATCTCCAGTGCTCACTTCTAGAGAAATTTAATCGTTTTACCATAAAATTATATCTTTATGTGCAATGCTAATTTTTAAATAACTGTGAAAGTTGTTAAACTCATGAATAGAATATCCTGTTTCATTTTTTAAGTAATTTGCTCTTTAATTATAGTGATTACTAAGAAGTCTTTAGGAGATTTCATTAAAAAACAATGGTCATATAATTAAGGGTTAAACCTCTTTGCTGAAGTAACCAGAACATATAGTCATTGTCTATGGGCCTTTTCCAAGAAACATCAGTGATAGCTGGCCTTTGCTAAAGAACAGTGTGATATTAGAGAGAGCATATTCATATGAAAGGCATGCAAATATTTACTGACAATATGTCATAAATATTTAATATTATTTTAATATGACAAATTTAAATGATTTGAATATAGGAAGTTAAATACACCTTTATACATTTTAGGTTCATAGCATTGCACAACTGAAATGTCACTTGGTACTGACATGTCTGTGAAGGGCAGTTAAATAAACCCATCTGAGGAGTCTGTGTGTTTGAGGTGTCTACTTGGTACAATTTACAACAAGAAAGAGGGTAGGAAATAGGCAGACCCTTGACCACACAGTATGATGCAAGTAGCAGTATTGAACTGATTTGATGATGAATGTGGAATGGAAAAAATCCACACTTGGAACTTTGACACAGTCATCCCTTTTGCAAAGATATGAGGATGCTAAAAGGATAGAGAATTAAAGAATTAGAGATTAGAGAATTAGAGATTTTGATTCTCATTAGAGAATCAAAAACAAACAAAAACAGACATCTTGACCACACATTACAAACAGCACGTAAGGTGTACTCAACCTCAACCTTGCAAAGGTCCATTGTATGTCCACACACTGCACAACAGTGCTCTGGACCGACCGTGGAAACAGAACCAGCTGTAGAACTTGAACTGTGTTTTTAACGATTTTTAGCAATTTTCTTAGTCTACCTTTAATTTTAAATAAACTTTCCCTTCTTTGAAATAGAATTGATATCTTCCTACTCTGCCAGTGATGTTGTATGGGGCTGTGTAAGTGCCTAGACAGATCTTGGATCAGCTTACTATAAACACAAAGCAACCGATCCTGTTTTGTTTTGTTTTGTTTTTAAAAAAAAAAAAGTGTTTCTGGAGAAACAATTATGCCCATGGGAACACAGCTGAGTATTCAAGGTTAAATGGAGGCAGAATTATTTAGTCATGTAGTCATTAGTAAAGTGCTTGGCCTGGAGAAATCAAAAAAGGAGAGTTTATCTACATCTTTATCTCTGCTGTCAAATTGGTATTCATAATAATGCTAACTATTCAATATTTTTTCACTATTTTACTGACAAGAAATCCAGTTAAAAATTATGTAATCAAATTTTAACAAATCAGAAGCTCATCTGCCAAATTTATGATAAGTATTTTTACTTCTCTTACAGACTTACATTACAGAAAACATGGAGATTTGCACACAGGTTCATTCTTGTTTTCCTCTAGGGACTTCTCATTCTTTATTCTCATTCCCTAATAGTGAATTATAGCATGAATAGGGAAAAAATATATTTGGGCTTTAATATACACATATATATGTATATTTAAATAGTACCCTCCCATGCTCTGAACAATGTTATGCAATGAATGCTAAAGAATATTATATTCTGTATATGATATTCTAGAGAATATGATATGCTGTAAACATAGACAATTCGTGCTCCTAAAACCATTTGGGAGAGTTGATTTTTTTCTGGTGTTACACTCCTTGAGTTGAGACGTCTTAATATATATATATTTTTCTCATAAGCATTTGTTGAATATAGTTTTATTATAAGATTTATTAGAGTGAACATGCTGACAGAAACTGACTATGATAGAAGCAGAAACATGATGATTTCATGTCCATAATGATGTATTTTGTTACCTTCTACCCATTTTGTCAGTGTAGGATCATTTCACTTATACCAGTCAAATTAGTAACATTTGAGCCCCAAATTCCTGAGGCTCAACTAGCTATACAGAGAAAGAAAAACAATGTAATTGATTCCACCAATGAAAACCACTTCTCTGGAAAAGATGCATGGCAGAGTAAAATAAATTAATAAAATAAAATAAAAACATAAAATAAAATAAATACAATAAAATAACTTTCTATACTTTAGTCATTTTGTAAAAAAAAAAAAAAAAAAAAAAAAATCAACTTTTTATGAAGTTAGCAAATCAGACAGAAGAACAATTGAAAATCTACTGAAAAAAAAAATGCCTGTGCAAATGGAATGCAAGAATAGATCATAACATGTCATTCAAAGTGTTGATGAGAATGTGTGTATTCGAAAGCATACCTCTGACAAGAGTGGTAGTAGAAGTCACCTTGTTCTTAAAATGTATTCAACGTGAATTTCAGACTAAAGTGTCAAAGATATTTAAGGTTAATAAAGATTTCCAAGGTACATGATGAAGAAGCTGCTAGTAGCTATAAATATATCTTGAACATTGACATTCTGGATCACTCCAGTTATTGTACCAATTATAAATCATAATAATTATTTATTAAATCAAAAGGGACAAAGATTCATTTTTTCTATAAATGTTATTCATTGATGCAGGCTGTAAAAAATCTTGGCGTAGACTGTCAAGCTTCTGCTGTATCTGTAGGTTCCCTCTAACCCCCTCAGTCTTTTATTGGCTTTTCTAATTTTTTATGTCTCCCCAACAGCAGTGTGCTCTTTTTAACATCTTCTCTTGGAAGATAAGAACTGCTTTTTTTTATTTATTTTTTTCAATTTATCAATGCTACATTAGTAAATCTGGACATAGTGTTTGCAGGGTAGACTCCCTATGGCTCTTTTTTTATTGTTAGATACTTGTTAGATGAACATTGTTCAGTTTTTATCTTAAAGGATCTATAGTTCTTGCACACTTGTTTCTTCACAGATTGAGTGGATGCTTCTTGCATGGCTAATAGCATATAGATAGGTCATTGGTGGACTATATGAATTTACATTTCCTAGACAAAGAAATAAGCTACACAGAAATCTTTCCTCTCTTTGGCACAAAGAACTGTTCTATGAGAGCTACACAGATCATTCTTCATAGGAAAAGAGAATTCAATGTGCCTGAAATATTTTAATGGGACAAAAGAAAGATAATATGTTCTTCCAGGATTGTTAGTCATTTTGAAATTTTGGAGCTCTTTTCCTTCTTCTATAGTCAAGATATTACTATGAATTTCCATAGGAGTCTCCTGCTTCTTACAAGGTTTAAAACTACTGTTTTGCACTTGCTTGAGGAGGGTTTGCAACTTATGCATTCTTCTCTCTTCTTACTCACTGAATATATATATGTCATATATATCTTATATATCATATATCATCTTATATATCTTATGCAGTTTATGTTAGCTTAAATGAGATACTGAGAATAACTAAAATTTTACAGGGGTGCAGAACAAATAGAAAATACCGAAGCTATGTCTCTTAAGAGGTTAGTTTTCTTAAATGCTAAGTTGGTGAAACAATATCTACTTTGCATCTTTTGAAGTAGAAATGATATATTCAGTCTTAAGATGAGCACAATTTGGGGGTTGTCTTGGAAAAAAAAAAAAAAAGTTTCATTTATTTTTATTTCAATGAAGAGAGCTAAATAACTTTGTGGTACATTATTTTCTTTTTATCTATTTAAACTGATTTCTCCTCTTCTTCCACACTTAAGTTAGACTACTGAACTAAAAACATAGAATCATAGAATCATAGAATCATAGAATATCCTGAGTTGGAAGGGACCCTTAAGGATCATCAAGTCCAACTCTTGACACCGCACAGGTCTACCCAAGTTCAGACCATGTGACTAAGTGCACAGTCCAATCTCTTCTTAAATTCAGTCAGGCTCGGTGCAGTGACCACTTCCCTGGGGAGCCTGTTCCAGTGTGCAACCACTCTCTCTGTGAAGAATAATGCTCCTCCAGTCTTATTTCACTACACATCTTGCCAGGGAACTGTAAACATTCATTAATACAATGTTTGTGAGATACTTATATCTCTAAGTAATTTTATTTTTGCAGACTGTCATTGAAATTAGTGTTGGCGTTTATATCTAGTTTTCAGGAAACAGTAAGAAAGAGAGAAATGAAAACTAGGAGGAGTAGATATATTACTACACCTTTGTAAATTCCCTCTTTTGGCGTCTAATACTTTGCCATTTAGTTGGTTCTAAACAATGTTGCAGCCTTGGGAAAGTCTATGAAAGGAGCCAGGTGCTTGCATATATTTGGAAATTCTATGTAAAATAAATAATAAAATAAAATAAAATAAAATAAAATAAAATAAAATAAAATAAAATTAAATTAAATTAAATTAAAATAAAATAAAATAAAATAAAATAAAATAAAATAAAATAAAATAAAATAAAAATAAATCCAAGCAAAATATTTCTTCTAAAAGTCATTTTATCTTTGCATAAGGACTTCAGATTTGCCTTCTATAATGTCCTCTTTATTTATCAGACTAATCTCAGTGTATATTTTGTTGCCTGTGGGTGGTGGGTTAAGCAGCAAAACGAACCACCTCATGGAAGGGACTGCCGTTCTCATTAATTTTCACTCTGTGGTGAGAAGTGCTACCCTATGTTCACTTTACATAAAAAACTAATTAGATATTTTCCTATCATTTTGCAAATCATACAACAGTAACTCATATGCAATGTTATTGATCAGAATTTCTCTTCTGTCCCTGCTGTTTTACAGTACATGCTTGTTCTTTTACAGAGAAATGATGCATTGCTGAAAGCAGAGTAGTTATTTATACTCATGTAAATGTAAGAAAGACACTTTTAAGACATCTCATCATTAAAAAAGTGTGTGTCCTTATCTACAGCTACATGGATGAATCACTTTCTGTTACAATGAATACATATTTTCCCCACTTGTCACCTAGAAAATAATTTATTTTCATTCATTGTCAGATTTTGCATCTGTACAGGATGGATCTGTGTGGTGAAAATTAAATGGTGATTTATAACATAAGGGGGGAAAGTACTAGGGCATTATGACCTTGTCACAGCCTTGAATTATTCTCTTGTTTTTGAAATAGGTAATAATATTACTTTTTGCCTAAGACATTCTAGATGCTTCTGGAATCAGACCAGCAAATACTGCGGTGTTTAGCATGCTTTATTTGTGTTGAAGTCTTAAGATAAGCAAAGTGCAATAAAACTATTTCTTATTGTGTTATTAAATGTTATATCCTCTTGTATAATCATACGTAACCTAATATCTCACCATCCTGAATATATGTTCAGGTTATTTTATCTAAAGTATTATGAACTGTATTTTTAAAATAGTGGCAGTATGTAAAGATGAAGAACCTACATGTGGCTTACATGAAGGTTATGAAGTAATGGAGAATTAAAGCAGCCTTTCTTAGTCTTTGGAAACAATACTTGAATGATCATATAAATAATGTCGTATTTTGTCATGCTTTTTTTCATCTCTGCATTTCAGTTGCTTTATTTCAAGTGAATGTGAGGCTAACATAGTTGTGACCCATAGCCAGCAAGTTTTGCAAATTTAGCCCATTGTGTTAATGGATCCTACTCAATATAGCAATGACTAAACTAGTTAACATTAATGCTCACTTATGAATATTACACATCCTAAAAGCCTGTGGCTACAACATAAAGGGCATTTGATATGCCAATTAATTTTTCTAGATTGCAGAACTTCTCCAGGGTGACAAAAGACTGTTATATGTTATTCAGATAATGTTAGTCAGTTAAATTATTTAACATGTCCTTTCTTTTTCTCTTGTTTTCCAGGAAATATTTTTGTTTATTACCCCAATTGCCAGAACACCTAATTAAAACAAAAATGATTTTCAGCCTTACTTTGTTATATGCTATATATATAACATAACAACATATCAGAGAAGCCTTAACAACATATCAGAGAAGGCAAAGACCAGCAACATACTGGAAAAAGCAAAACATTGTTAAAAATGAGGCTGGCAGAATGGACTGAGTATCTACCCTTTTGATTCTATTACACAAATCACTTTGATCTCAACATGAAAAAAAAGAGGAATTTTGCCAAACATGTCAATTTGGCCAAGCTCTGCTTTTCTTCCCTACTCCCTGTCTTGTTTTGCTAAATTAAAAGACTTGATTTCTTGCCTGTTAATTAATTTGCATAAGTAGCAGCCTTTATCACTCACAATAGAAACTCTGCATGATGATTCATTGTATTGAAGGAACCACACAGATCTGCTTTCTATTTTTATGACCAACAATGTCCAAGCAGCCATCTCCCTTATGGCATTTGAAGAGGACAGCAGATGACAATTTCAAGAACATTTAGAGAGTGCATTTAATTTTGTACCTCAGTAAATCCTTTCAATAATCTTTGCCACAAGAAAAGGTATATGTGCAACTTCCTTTTCTCAATACACTCATTGTCATAAGAATAAGAAACAGTACATAATTGACAAGGAATAGTTTTGCCATCTAACAAACTACCAAACTGCTGTAAATTTAAAAGCATTTTTAAAGACTTTAAACATTGCCATTAATCCAACCCTTCCTAAGAGCAGAGGTTTCTAAGAGCAGGTGACTCATTAGCAGACCATAGTGAAAACTGTTGAAGGGGTTGAGATAACACTTTTGGCTGTTTATCACCACAGCCCCCCCAAAGTCATAACATACAATTGGAAGTGCTACTGTTCTTAGCTTCCTGCCAAGAACAAATCAGTTTGACCAAGTGCTGATCCACAGCTGGAGGGCTGCCTGAAGTAACAACACAATCATGCCATACTGAAGTGCCTCACACATTAAGTCAGACACAGTGTGATACAACGATTGCACATAAAATGCATCGTATTAAAAACAAAGACACAAACAAATCCTGTGATCAGGGCAGAACACCAGATTGCGTGCATATTTTTATTGTGTTTTCTTTCATATAGAAAGTCATTTTTACACTACGAATGTCTTAATTTCATATTTATATGGTATGTTATTGATGACATCTCATGCTGAAATGAAAGCTGATAAAATAGATCAATGGCTACCCATTCCCATATCAGGTGCAAATTTACCAAAGTGGTGTTGGTGCTACTCCTACATCACGCCACTCAGTGCTGTGTTCATCTTATGGCTCTTTACTTTTATGAAATCTGTTTTTCATTGTTGTGTACATCTTTTTATGAGGCTGCTTTAAATAGGATATGTCTGCATGTAGCCCTCTAAGGACTGTAGTACTTGAGCTCAAGGTGTAAACTGATCCAGTTCATCAGCAGGATGGCAATCATTTTGTATATTTATATAAAACATTCTTACACAGAGACTGCTTTAGACATCACATTGTACTAGAAGCTGGAATAGAAGCTGGAAAACAATGCTGCTTTTCATTATCAGAAGGTCTGTTTTGTTTCTAACACTACTGCACCTAAAAGTAAATTGTGAGATTCAGTAATGAAAACCAGGGCACAGAGAAATTAGCAGTCTCTGAGATATCCTCGCCAGTGGAACTGGACATCATTAGGCTAACATTTTTATTAAAAAAAACTTTTCCATAGTTGTTAAACTGAAACAAAGCATGTTTTTTGTTTTGTTTTGTTTTGTTTTGTTTTGTTTTGTTTTTCCTGTGGCAACCAGTCCATATAATTATAAACTGTATCTCCAACTGAAAAGAACTGGACAAATAGTGCTGTAGCAAAAATGCGTGCTTTGCTACTTTTCTTTTTACTATATTGATTTAAATTTTCAGAAAGGAAACATAGTAGAGGTATCGTACTGACAGATTTTTGAAGAGAACTGTTCTGAAAGAATAGAATAGAATAGAATAGAATAGAATAGAATAGAATAGAATAGAATAGAATAGAATAGAATAGAATAGAATAGAATAGAATAGAATAGAATAGAATAGAATAGAATAGAATAGAATAGAATAGAATAGATGTGTTTAATCAGACTATTCAAGAGACTTACAGATCTACCAAAATAGTCAAGTATGTGTATATCACTATCACCTCAATTTCCTTAGAATCCAGAGGTGGTTAAACATTTTCAGAATTTCAGGTGAACAGAGACCTAACTGCTCATTTTTTCTTCCAGTAATATTTATTATCATCATCATCATCTTTTACCCCTCTGACCAATTTCCATCAGTTTCAGCAAGTATGACAATGGAAAGTACTGCTTTCTCTCAAAAAGCATGTCCTTTTTCTTCTCTTCTTGTACTTTCTCCCTTCTTCCTGCAGAATACTGGCTTTGTGTATGTTGCACCCCCTCCATTGTTCCACTGAGACAAAGTTTATTCAGTCTGGTTTGTATATATATATATTTTTGTCAGACAAAAGACTAGTAGTTCCTGTCTTTCTAACAGAAAAATAGGTGATGTAGGAAAATGTTGACCATCAAAGGACAATAAAACAATGCAAGGAACTCATTATATCAGAAAGCATTAATCAGAAACACAAACATACATCCAGATATGTTCCCCAAACTGCCAAAATAAATATCTAATATAGAAACTACTTTTGGATACTTATTAAGGAAGAAGCATTGCTGTGAAAGGTAATTAGTGTACTCTGTAATTCTATTTCAGTGAAACATAGTTTCTTGCGTTTCATATTCTATACAGAATGCTATTTCCCTAATTAGGATTAAGAGAGTTTGTGCTCCTGAGCTCGACTTAATCCCATCTCTAATTTCTTTGAAATCTCTCTCTCCCTCTTTTCTTCTCTTCCTTTCTCCCCCTCTCCCTCTCTTTCTCTCTGGTCTTTGGAAGTCTCAGAACTCAGTCCATTTCTTGCTTGGTTAACTGGCTATTTTTAATTTGCTCTTCCAATCATATCATCACAGCAAGCCTGTGTGTTTCTTGATGAATTCTTTAGCTAAGAGCCATGTGTCTGCTGACTACCACCTAAGTGTTAAAAGGCAGAGTGAGAGTAGAAGACTGGTACTTTGTCAAATAGTTGACACAGCAACGTTTTGAAGGGCACTACAACTTAATATAACGTCTGTCCTTAGAAAAAATCATTGAACCTACAAAAAGAAGTTCAGTTAAAGAATCTGGGTGTTCAGGACCAATTTTCAGATGGTCCAGGCCATTCAGCTTTTGCTCACTTCAAGCAGTTCTATTTTAACTATGCTGAGATTCAAGTGCTGTGATTCCCTGCTGTCTACACTAGAACAGCTCTCTTCAAAAAATGCCCTAGATATGACTTTCAAGAAACTATATGTGTAATTTTATAACACTAACTCTTTGTAAGAGGCTGGATCACCTTGAAGACAGTGTCTGATGTCACTGCCTGGAGAGATCATTTTGTTCATTAGGAGAATTGTATCTGCTAGATCCTATGAGGCAGCATCCTGACATCATTAAACAGATAGATAGATAGACATGGCACAAAGACTCCATGGGTACAAAAAGAGAGACAAAAGCCAACTCAGCCAACATTTCAATGGTCTTTTTGAATAAAAGTTTGAAATGGTCTTTATATGTAGAATTTTATAGTTTGCCTGTTACAGTCATTGCAATTGAATGTGTAAACTAACTTTTTAGTTGCTCCATCTCAACTGGAGATGGAGCAACTTTCTTTTAAAGAATAGGTAATTGCTCAAATGATATAAAGCATTGAGCAGAGGTGTTGCTTAATGTAATTCTGAATCGATATACTTTATCTGCTTTCTTTTACTTTACAGTTTCAAAACTGTAGTGAGCAAAAAAGAAGAGTAATAGCAACTCCGCTTTGGAGCTTTTGGTCAGTTCTGAAAGTTATTAGGATACCAAGACCAAAGGAAGATTTAGTGTAGTAGGATAAGGCATATAAAACAAGGTAAGACTATGAGATTAATTCAAAATTAATCAATGACAAGCTATTTTTTTTACTCATTATTTTGTAAATTAGTAATTTAAAAAGCTAGGCTTTATTCTCATTAAGTTATTCGTCATGAGAACTCTGAAGAATTGTATGCCCAGTAAATTATGTGAGATCAGGTTGAGTTCTGTGTTTCTCCTTCTTTTCCATATATTGTTTCGATGCAAATGTTTCCACCTGAAGAAGGAAAACCGTTGTTAAAAAAAAATCTAAGTTATATATTTATGTATAACGCACAGAAACAATCATAAAGAAAAAAAGGTTTACAGCGAGCAGGACAGACAGACATAAACTGCTGACCAGCTGCTATAGATGGCCACACTGCATTGTAGCTGGGCCTCATGTTTGAGTTCTCCAGGCTCAGGAAAGCTTGCAATACACTAGCATAGCAGGTGGTTCTTGTGATCACTTTATCAATCTGTTTTGCTCATCAGATTTCTTGATGTGATGCTGGGAACTGCACAAAGAGGATATCATAGGTCTCTACCATGTGTTTGGATGGCATTTGTCATAATTAAGCATAATCACAAAGAGGATTTTTATTTTTTGAGGTAATTGGACAGTCAGACACTTTGTCTCCTTTATATAACCAATGTCAAAGAAAGAAATTGGAAATCCTCGATTTATCTCTTAAAGACAATGTCTGCAGTAACACTATTATGATGGTAGGCAGACGGGGAATTCTTAGATCATGGACACAAAGGAAACCCATGCAAAAAGCCAAACACAGGAATGTGGAAGTTCTTACTGGAATACTCCAATTAGTGTGTATCTATTAACCTACTCAGTTTTTATCTGTTAAAACACTGAGCTGCATTTATGGAACATGGTTAATCCTATTCATGGTGCATCAGGTTCTCTGGTGCTTGGGAAATCAAATCACAGTGAACTGTTTAAGCTTTGCAAAAATGCAATCATAGAAGCATAGAGATGAAAATACTTTAGTTGTAGGCAGATTGGGGTCTACATACAAACTGACTTTTTTTGTTGTTGTTATATACAGCCTAAGCAATAACACTATGAATCTAAGTGGTGACAAAATGCAGTTAATATGCAGTAGTTAAAATAAGGATGTGATTCTTTGGAGATATCTTTTGAGTGATCTTTCTGGATATTAAGCCATATGTATTTAAAAAAGCTATGTGAACACACAAAAAATTAACATTTTTAGCAATGTTGATAGCAAACATTAACTTTTATGTTTATTTGTAATCCACATGAAGCAAGGTCAATTATAACAGTAATGACAAAATATTTGTTATACTTAGAAAAAAAAAATCCATATGAAGAAAACTGGAAGATTTGAAAGTGAGAAAATCACCTAATATATGTCACATTTCTTCTACCTGTGAAAGAAACTCTATTGACATTGAAAATCTGAGTATCTTAAGCCGCTTGGAATCCACAAAAACTGACATTTCATTTTATTGGAACACGTATTCTTTTCTTAAGAGTAAGATGAATCTGAGCACTATATATCCAGTCTATATGTCTGTATGTTTACTATATGTCTGAATTTTTATATAACTGTTTCACAGATATGGGAAGAAGGGTGCCCTTATTTTCACTACTCAGGTCAGCCATTGCAGTTTCTTCACAGCCGCATGGCTTTGTTTCTATGTGTAAAAAAGGACCAATTTATAAATATGCTGTCAAGTTTAGCTACCTGGAACTGATCTGAATGCTTTTTTAAAACAGGAATGCAAAGTATAGAATGAAATGGTGCAAAATGGCCAGGAGATGCACATCAAAGGAATTAAAAAATGTGGTTAAAATATAGATCTCTTCTCACTATCTCAGTATCTGAGAGCTACAATATTGCAATCATAACAGAGTAATGAAAATGGATTTAGCTGATGCCATTTCTCATTTTCATTACCATCATTTTCATGAGAATGGATTAATATTGTGCTATTTTGTATTCTTGTGGCAATTTTTGTCACAAAATGGATTCATGCCAAGCCATCTTCTGTTCTTGTTAATTTTTGTCAAGAAGGCAGAACACCAAATTTTTCATGACCCACTGAGTTCATAAGAATCTGTAAAACTTCTGCAAGCTTGCCAAATTCAAACTTCTCTTTTTGGTGGTTTGGATAGTATAACCCTCTGTGATGAAACAATACCAGTAGAACCAGAAAGCATGAGAAACACAACAAAATATTAAGATTTATTTTTCTTAATGTAGTTTATAGCAAGAACAGTAGAAAATACAAAAATGTAATACCTATGGAGACAAGTGCATAGAGGTCATAAGTGACTTAGTTAACTATTTAGGTTTTTACATTTTCATGGAAAAGTAGGGATATACATCCAAAATACTTCTAGCATACATACGTGTACTTGGTATTTAAATTATGACAATACGACATAAAGATATTGATTATAACCGATTATAACCAAAATTCAAACCCACTATGTTTTCATTGTAGTGAAATATGTATGGTGGAGCTTAAAAAAGGCAGAGAAGGCACCTCAAACAACATATACAATCCTTTTCATATGTGTATACGTGTATATTTGTGCATAAGCCATTTGACTATCATTTTGAGCTAGCCTGTTTGAATTAGTTTATTTTTATTTTTTTTACTTTCTCTTCAATCTACTTCTGATTCATATCAAATACATTAAATAGTAATCTGAATACTATTCATCAACCATTCATCAAATATCTGAAATAGTAATATATTTGAAATAAAACAAGTCCATACAAGCATTATATAATCATTGGCATTACGTAACTTACAAATTGATGTATTTTTGATTTACATGCTGAAAGAAGAATGTAAGATAGCATGGTAATTCAAGTAGGATGGTGGAATGTATGTATGTATGAAACTCTCCTCCACATAGGGATATGTTCTTATTCCTGTCTTGAACAAGACTGCATGTGATCATTAAATAGGTTGATACATTTGTGTGTGTGTGTCATGGTGTTGGCAAAAGGGACTGCAGGGGAACACTGTGAAGAGAAGCCAGGGCTGCCCTTTGCTGGGCACAGCCAGTTCCATATGGCTCCAACTGCCCTACCACAGGGGGCACAGCTGGGCCTGGCAGCCAAGACCACAGTGCCTTTAGGAGAGTGTCTTCAAGCATGGGAAGAAAGTGCCCAGCAGACAAAGAAAGGGGAAAAAAAATCAACACATGGAACTGTTACGTGAGGTGAATAGCATGACTGCCTCCTCAGAGCATGACAGCTTCTCTAGTCTAGGACCACTCCTGCAGAGCTGCCAGGGCCCAGCATAGTGCCATAGGACCCAGGGTCTCTGGCCAGGCTGGCCAGGGGTACATGGTTACTGTTTTCTCCTTTGCAGGTTCAACAGGTAGCAAAGCTAAGCACATATCCCAGAGACACACAAATGTACACATTTGGATATATATTTGGAAAGGATAGACATAACCGGTCATGCAGGCTATTGCACAACTGGGTAACGTCAACAGCACTTACACACAGGACTCTTGCAAAATATAGACACAGACAGCCACAATCCCTTCTTCCTCTTCAGGTGGTACAGATAGATGGTCACTAGAGAAAGCTCACTCATAGCACTGTCTAGGTTTACAAGCACACCTACATTTGCGAATCATTTGAGTACTGGCAAAGCTCATCTGTCTGACTAGCACCCCTTCCTGGATCCCAGATCCCTCGCCCACTTCAAAGGTTGCTTTCTCACCAGCTGGTCCATATTAAAGCTTGCTGTGCACACACATACATGCAGACCTACACATACACACACACACATGCACACACACGCAGACCTACACACACACACAGACACAGACAGACCTACAGACACACACACAGACACACACACACACACTTATCCCTCAGGCACATCATGTTCTCCAGTCCCCCTGAGCTTACCAGCACAGACTCTCCACCAAGCTGATAGTACAGCCCAGTGCTGAGGCCCAGAGCCTTTCCATCTAGTCCAGTTTAAAGTTTGCTATCTATATACACACTCATCCCATATGCTTTGGATTTGGACATACTCACCCCTCCCAGAAGCTGGCACCAGACACATGAGCTGTGACCCATGGCCCTGCTCCAGCTGCTGCTGCAGAGCCCTGAAGTAACCTCATTCACATTGGTCCCCCCAAGTTGCTGGTTTAGGAAAACACACTGCTCCTGTCCCATGGAGCTCCAGGAGCTGGCACCACAACCCACAGGGCTGACACCCCTGGCCTAACTCCAGCAGCTGGCATCAATTTAACTCACATACACACACAGGTCATCCTAATAACTGGAGCTGAGACCCCTGCACTCACTCCAGTAGTTAGCACTAGAGGCCAGAGGTGCCAGCTCCCCTGGTCTGACTCCAGTAGCTGGCACCACTCTTCACTCACATTCAGTCTTCCTGTTAGCTGGCATATACTCCCTGCAGCACACAGGAGAGAGAGAGTGAATATGAAGAGAAGTTAGAAAAGATTTAATGAGAAAATATAATAAGATAGGAAAGACTGAGTTGATCAGGTGCAGAGCTCAGCCAGAGAAGTGCCCAGCCCCAGATCAGGCCTTTTATACCCCCCTTTTTTCCTCCTTCTCTCCCTTCTCTCTGTACATCCTCCCATGGGTTTGCAGAGCTTTGCCTTTTTCTGATCTCTTCCCAACCCCCCCTTATTTCACAGTCTCAACAACTGGAAAGTCCAGGTTGATCTTCCTGAAACTGGCTCCTGTAGTTTGATAGACCATTAGCTATTGTGACTTGGAGGTTTGTTCCTTGTCATCGTCTTCATGTTTGCTTTGTCAGGTCTGTATCTGAGCATTTAGACTATTGTTCCCCTTCTTTTTTCTTATCATCCCAATCCAGAAATTCTCACTCAGATAACCTTGCTTCAATCAACACTCCCACAATCTGTTCCTTTCCTTATCAATTCATACAACTGACCAGGTTTTGATTCCCATCCCATCCTCCCTTTTTAATTATCCTTTGTTGCATTGGAAAAGGTCCTTGACCAGATACAATTAAAGGAGCAGACCTTCCTTCATACACGTACCTAAGTCAAGTCTGAATACTGATGAAGTAGGAAAGTTCTTAGTAGTATAGGGCAGAGTACAATAAAGCCATATTTGCATTTGCAAATAAAACAGAAGCCCTGTTTTATTTGCAAGTGACTGTTGATGAATTAGACATCACAAAGTAATAATCATATAACAGCAAGAAACAAAACTTAGAGCTGCTTTGTTGAAGTTATAGGGCCTTGCTTTCCCAAAGCAGGAAAGTGAATTTCTTAGCTTCACTTTATTTCTACTTATGCAAGGTAATCTGTAGGAACATATATATTTGAATGCCTGTAAAAAAAATGAAGATATTGAACTTTGCTCTTGCACATTGACATGTGTCAATGCTCTAATAAGAAGACTATTACATCCTGAGTGGATGAGAGCATCATTCACAAACATTGTGTTACTCCTGTGTGATAAGGCTTTTGAGGTCACCCCTGCCCTCGGTGTTTCCTGTTTCCTACATACAGATAGCTATAATCAATTGCTGAATGTGCTAACTTCGGATGAAGTCCTGTTCAGTATTTGTAGGTTTTGTTTTCAGATCTGTGTTGCTTTTATTTATAAGAGCCTCTGTGTCTACCATTAGAAAGATGATCATATTCCAAGGTCCACATATTTAAAAGCTGAATACTGCTGTGATATATTCAGTTCCTTGGATATGGACTACCATTACTATATTACTATAATATTACTATATTACTATATATTACTATGTGTTGCAAAATTATTTATGAAGAAATAGATAGTAAAACCAAAGAAAGAGTTAGAGACCGTTTTACACATCTTTATTTGTTAAACAGAACAAGAACACGTAAAAGCCCTATGAAACACTTCTAATAAGAAAATTCTGTAATAAGATTGCAGGACTGGTCATCATTACAATGAATGAACCTTCAAAACCTCAGTAGACAAAGGTTACATTAAGACACCTGCTGTGTAAAGGGCAGTGACAAGTGCATATGCTCAGTTTTTTATCACTTTTTATTGTATGTAAAACTCTTGCTGATAAAATGCAATGTCGCTATCCTGATGCATCTTTTTCTCTTCGTATACATCCTAACATTAAGCAAACACCACACAAAATAATTCAGTTTTCTCTGTTAATTTTTTTTTTACTGTAGTCATATGGGAGGTAGAAAGAAATAATCTCCAATTATTCATTTTGGGTAAAAACATCAAAACAGAATTCTAAGTTTGTTGTAAGTGTTCTTTCACAAATCACACAAATATTTGTTAGAAATAATTTTAAAGATTTAAAAGAAAATAAAAAATAAAACTATTTGTTGCTTCAAAAAAAAAAAAAAGGAAAGTGGGAAAGTAGAAAGGGAGAGAGAATCAAAGTGGTTAAGTGAAATTAATACTTGCTCTTTTATTTTTTTATTTATTTTTTCCTATTTTTTAAAAACACCAGGAAAACGTGTGGAATCACAGGAAAATCCTTAATCTTTCTTGCTTTAAATGATGAACTATATATAATGACCAACAGATTAAACACCTTTCTTGATTTCTTTGTATCAGATTTTGTGCAATGAAACTCAAGTTTCGAGTTTTATCTAGTTTTGATATTTTGAAGTGGACAATACAGGTAGTTCTCAATAAAGCATCTACCAATTGTTATTCAATGAAGAACTGAGAAGGCTGGAAATGTAACTTCCCATGTCTTCATTATTAACACCACCTACAGTGCTATAAATGTATTAGGATACTATATTACCCCTTTCCTTTTTGTTATTGGTTGACACAAACCTGAAAAGCATCTACTAAATTGGTTTTTGCCTTCCTTTTAAATGAGAACCTACAAAGCTGAAACTAGGACTGGTCAAGTTAGGCCTTTGTGAATCTTCATGTCTTTTTCAAATGATCACTCAGTCACTAGCTCTTTGTGGCAAAGTTTTGTTGTTGTTGCTGTTTTGCATAATTTTTTTTCTGCTCTGCAAGAAAGATAATAATCATTGATGGCACCATTGACTAGAAAAAAGAGCAGAAACTTATAGTGGCTGCCTTACTCTGTTTTAATCCATCTCGCATTAGGTTGTTTTGAGCAGGAAGTTCATTGGTTGCTTCTATTACATTGAAGGCGTTCTTCTCTCGAGGAGAAAAGAAACATAAGATTTTAAGATAAATTAATGTATGTAGCAGAATAAGTCTATTTCTATCTCAGACGGTAAAAATTATTTTAATTATGAGAAAAAAAATGATTATCTAGAAACTGCATCTGTTAAATGTATTGTATTCATAATGTCTGTTAATAAAAAAGCATACACATAAAAATAGAAATGGAAAAGAACTATAATGAATTCTCATTCAGGGAAAAAGATAGCTTTGTACTATTTTTGTCCTTCTATTGCATACTAGAGTACCATTGTCTGTAGTAATCTACAGTGTTTTTGTGTGTGTGTTGTGTTTTTTTTTAACCTTCTGTTTTATTAATATAAAGCAATTAGTGTCTTCATAGCACACACAGACTTTCAGGCATGTTGCTTAGTTGTTAACAAAAATAGCATGGAAGAAACTGATACAATCTTTTCCCTTATTAACATTTCCAGAGATTCTGACTGATACATTTTTGTTGTTGCTGATGTTGATTGTTGTAGTAGTTGTTGTTTTACTTGTATGATGGTGGTTTTCATTTTCACATAGATCTAACTTCTAAACAGGTAATAATGACTGACGTTACACTCAATGCTGTGTGATAAGCACTGTGATATAGTGCTTTCCCTGCAACTAATCATGATCTAAAAGAAATAAATTTGATTTGATCACTTGTTTTGAAATCAGCTATGGCCAATGTAAGCCATATTGTCAACAATTCAGTAAGCTCAGAAAGCATCATCTTCCTAAATCTAAATTTAAATTCCCTGAATTCTATAACTATAGGTATGTTGAGCCAAATTAATAGTATATTGTCACTACACCATTACTTTGTTGGAGACTGACCTCACAGATGTGGAATAAGACAGTTGTACATTACACTATTCACTCTGACATACATAATAGAAGACTATAGATTTTGTAGTGCAGGTGCATGTATTAACAAGATGAAGAAATAGCTTCACTGTGCAGGTAGGTCTTGTAGAAAGTGTTCAATATTAAGCATATTTCCCAACACAGTATGTGTTGGGAAAACCTCTGAAATAAACACTAAATGCAGAGTGTTCTGCTTTTCTAATCTTCATTAGTGTTGTCATGGTTTCCAGAAAACAGAAAGTCTGCAAGAAGAAAGAACAGAAAATATTGTAGTTTCTAAGCATCTGCAAAAGAAACATTTTAATAATTCCGAAGAATGGGAATTACTCATACATTGAGTTTTTGACAGATTTATAGATAAACCAGATTATTTAAGGTTATTAACATTTTTGCCTAAACAATACAGTATGCTTGAATATATGTAATATATCCAATACAACACATTCACTGTTATATGCTTGAATATATGTAATATTTCTAATACAACACATTCTCTGTTATTTGGAGATATCAAATTTGAAACAGCTTCCATAAAAAATGTAGATATCATTATTTTTCTTCTGCAAATAATGACTTGGAAACTGTTTTTTTTGTTTGTTTGTTTGTTTGTTTGTTTTTGTTTTTTGTAACTAGAATAATATAATTCAAAGTCTTAAAAGAAGATAAAATGAGATTAAAGTAGACAATAGACAAAATAACTGCAATGCCTTTGGTTTATTTGAAGTGACAGAGAAATGAACAGTCACTTGTTATGAATAATCGAGGGACTTGTTAGAAAAGTTTAGTGCATAAAATGACATTTTCTACTACTTCTACATTAGTAAATAGATCTGCTGCATATTGCCAATAGCACTTGCATTTATCTAAAGCATTGAGAAGAAAAGCTTCCAAGGTTTTAAATGTTTCACAAAAATTCTAATTTGTGTCAAAACGGAGAATATTGCATTTGAAGTTCTCAAATTTTAATTTCATTGATACAATTTTTAATACCTATGTACATTTATTATTTGGTATGAATATAGTGTTCATAAGCTTTCCATACCTGACTGTGTTAAATAACCAAAAATCAGTGCATTATTAAATTAGTATCGTAAAGGTTAAGTATGACGCTAAGAAGTCAGATAATACATGAATATCTTTAGAAGAATGGGTAAAGATACACTGATATGTTGTGTAGAGGTTGTGGTGATGTCAGGTTTTTTTGTTGTTGTTGTTGTTTGTTTTTTTTGCTGTTGTGTGTTTTTGTGTTTGTTTGGGTTAGTCTGATTATTTGTTTTTTTACAGAATTCAATAATTTCCACTCAAAAAAAAAAAAAAAAAAAAAAAAAAAGGAAGAAAAGGCAGAGGAGCTGGCCAAGCCCCTATCCATCATTTATCAGCAGTCCTGGCTATCGGGGGAGGTCCCAGTTGACTGGCGGCTAGCAAATGTGACGTTCATTTACAAGAAGGGCTGGAGGGCAGACCCGGGAAACTACAGGCCTGTCAGTTTGACCTCAGTACCAGGGAAGCTCATGGAGCAGATCCTCTTGAGAGTCATCACACAGCACTTGCAGGGCAAGCAGGCGATCAGGCTCAGTCAGCATGGGTTTATGGAAGGCAGATCCTGCTTGACGAACCTGATCTCCTTCTATGACAAAGTGACGTGCTGGGTGGACGAGGGAAAGGCTGTGGATGTGATCTACTTTGACTTCAGCAAGGCTTTTGACACCGTCTCCCACAGCATTCTCCTCAAGAAACTAGCTGCTCTTGGCTTGGACTGGCGCACGCTTCGTTGGGTTAGAAACTGGCTGGATAGCCGGGCCCAAAGAGTCGTGGTAAATGGAGTCAAATCCAGTTGGAGGCCAGTCACTAGTAGCGTTCCCCAGGGCTCAGTGCTGGGGCCGGTCCTCTTTAATATCTTCATCGATGATCTGGATGAGGGCATTGAGTGCAGCCTCAGTAAGTTTGCAGATGACACCAAGCTATGCGCATGTGTCAATCTGCTCGAGGGTAGGAAAGCTCTGCAGGAGGATCTGGATAGGCTGCACTGATGTGCTGAGGTCAACTGCATGAAGTTCAACAAGGCCAAGTGCCGGGTCCTGCACCTGGGGCGCAATAACCCCAAGCAGAGCTACAGGCTGGGAGATGAGTGGTTGGAGAGCTGCCAGGCAGAGAAGGACCTGGGAGTGATGGTGGACAGTCGGCTGAATATGAGCCAGCAGTGTGCTCAGGTGGCCAAGAAGGCCAACAGCATCCTGGCTTGTATCAGAAACAGTGTGACCAGCAGGGCTAGGGAGGTGATCGTCCCCCTGTACTCGGCTCTGGTGAGGCCGCACCTCGAGTACTGTGTTCAGTTTTGGGCCCCTCGCTACAAGAAGGACATCGAGGTGCTTGAGCGGGTCCAGAGAAGGGCGACAAAGCTGGTGAGGGGCCTGGAGAACAAGTCCTACGAGGAGTGGCTGAGGGAGCTGGGCTTGTTCAGCCTGGAGAAAAGGAGGCTCAGGGGCGACCTTATTGCTCTCTACAGGTACCTTAAAGGAGGCTGTAGCGAGGTGGGGGTTGGCCTGTTCTCCCACGTGCCTGGTGACAGGATGAGGGGGAATGGGCTTAAGTTGCGCCAGGGGAGTTTTAGGTTGGATGTTAGGAAGAACTTCTTTACTGAAAGGGTTGTTAGACACTGGAACAGGCTGCCCAGGGAAGTGGTGGAGTCACCTTCCCTGGAAGTCTTTAAAAGACGTTTAGGTGTAGAGCTTAGGGATATGGTTTAGTGGGGACTGTTAGCGTTAGGTCAGAGGTTGGACTCGATGATCTTGGGGTCTCTTCCAACCTAGAAATTCTGTGATTCTGTGAAATATCTGAGAAACTACTTTTCTTCATTCCTCCGCATTCTGCAACACTATGTCCTACATTAAATGAAAACCTTTCTTCAGAATTGCTTTCCTTTCCTTAGGAGTCTTATGTAGTCTTAATTTTGGAATCACAATGGTTTCCAAAATTTGTCAGGTACTATACAGGGATTGGTCATTAGAGAAACCTTCCTAAGTGTTCCAGCTGTGTTAGGAGATGTAATTTCATTTATCAGATCTCTTCTATGAAACTATAAATGATGTTTTACTATTTAGAGATTCTTCTTTTATTGATGTATAAAATCACTGATTGTCATATATGAACTGCCTAACTGAACAGATACAAATCTATGGGGCCCGATGATAACCTCGTAACTTTACCTTTACTATGTCTTGGGGGACCAAGAACTTGACTCCATGGTACTCCTCACCAGAGCTGAGCAGAGGGCAAGGATCACTTCCATTGATCTGCTGGCAATACTTTGCCTAATGCAGCCCAGGATACAATGAGCCTTCTTTGTTCAGCTGAAATTGCTGGCTCACGTTCAACTTGGTGCCTGCTGAGACTCCTAGATCCTTTTTCTGAAAAGCTGACTTCCAGCTATGTAGCCCCAGTGATTACCACCCTCTGGGTCTGGCCATTCAGACAGTTTTTGATCTGTCTTACTGCCTGATCATCCAGCCCATACTTTATCAACTTGTCTTTGAGGATCTTTTGGGGGACAGTGTCAAAGGCCTTACTGAAGTCCAGGTGGACAATATCCACTGCTCTTCCTTCATGCTCCAGGCTGGTCATTTTGTTATAGAAGATTATCAAATTGGTCAAGCCTGACTTCTCTTTGCTGAATCCATACTGATTACTCCTGATGATTCTAGCTGAGCAGGTCTTGTTAATAGGACTTTATCTCTCTTTTATTTTCAACAAATTCTACTCTCATTTTTGGTCTCCACGTTTAGTTAAAGTGTAAAAGATTGCTACAAAGATGATTCAGAAACCATTTGCATAATGTAATCAAAGTCTAGGAATGGCATTTTTTATATAATTATTCTTCTCTTTTTCCAAGTCAGTTTAGGCCTTGACACAGTAAGATAGTTTCCAGTAAGTACTTAGAAACATAGGTCTCACTGGGAGCTCTTGGGTTTTAGAAATAAAGCCTGTGTTATTGCAGTAATCATAGCTCAAAAATCCTTTACAATCCATTTTAAAGTCGATGGATTTTCCTTTGCACTGATTTAATTTTTGTCCTTCTCTCTTGCAGCTGAAACACCTATTTATACCAGAATGCTGTTTAGGACAGGTTTAGTGACTATTAGACATTTTTCTAATTTCTGATTCAAATGTTTTCACAGCTGGTATATACCCATCCACTGTTGTGCCAATACTGACCTGTAGCTTAAACAATGCATTTTTTTTTGCTGATGATTATACCCTCGTTGCATTTGTAAAGAGGTATCATACTCCTCAGTCTTTCTTTTGCTAGATTGCATCTGATACAGAGAATTTCACTGTCTAGATTCTAGCTAAATAACAGATCCTTGGCTTTATGATAAGCCCATACATTTGAAATCTGTAGTAAGATGTTTCTAACACTACAGTTTTTAGTGTTCCTCCCAGTACATTAGAAATACTATGATAGAGTGCATAAACCACATATTTCCTGTTTCCTCTCCTAAGATCAGGTCCCTACTCACTTTGTCATTGCAAGTCAGGCAAATATCGCAAGTCAGGCAGGCGTGGCAGGAGGCCGGCGTGGCTGACCAGGAACATTCTGATGGAGATTAGGCGGAAACAGAGAGTGTTTCGCTACTGGAAGGAGGGCCAGGTGACATGGAAAGAATACAGGGATGCTGTTCGTGTCTGTAGGAAGAAAATTCGTATGGCTAAAGCACACCTAGAGTTGAAGCTGGCTGTGTCTGTGAGAGAAAATAAAAAGGGTTTTTTTAGATATGTGAATGGAAAAAGGAGAACTAAAGAATACATAGGGCCGCTCCTTGACAGGGAAGGTCTTCTCACAGACGATGACATAGGCAAAGCAGAGACGCTTAACACCTTCTTTGCCTCTGTCTTCAATGCCGATGATGGGCTTCGGGACCCAGGGTGCCCCGAGCTGGAGGACCGGGACGGTGGGGATGACAAACTCCCAATCGACCCTGAACATGTGCGGGATCTGCTACTCCACCTGGATCCCTACAAGTCCATGGGTCTGGATGGGATTCATCCCCGGGTGCTGAAGGAGCTGGCGGACGTCATCGCGGAACCTCTCTCAATTATTTTTCAACGATCCTGGGAGTCTGGAGAGGTCCCGGTAGACTGGAAGCTGGCAAATGTTGTGCCGATTTTCAAGAAGGGTCAGAAAGAAGACCCTAGCAATTACAGGCCTGTCAGTCTCACGTCAGTACCTGGTAAAATCATGGAGAAGATGGTTCTCGAACTTACTGAGGCACACCTGGGGGACAATGCAGTCATTGGTCCCAGCCAGCATGGGTTTGTGAAGGGTAGGTCCTGCCTAACTAACCTGATTTCCTTTTATGATAAGATCACCCGTATGGTGGACCAAGGGAAACCAGCTGATGTGATTTTTTTGGACTTCAGCAAGGCTTTTGACACGGTTTCCCATAGGATCCTACTGGACAAAATGTCCACCATACAGCTAAATAAAAACATCATACGATGGGTGAGCAATTGGCTAACGGGCAGGGCCCAAAGGGTTATGGTAAATGGGGCTGCGTCAGGCTGGCGGGTGGTCACCAGTGGGGTCCCTCAAGGCTCCATTTTAGGGCCGGTACTTTTCAATATTTTTATAAACGATCTGGATGCAGGAATAGAAGGCATTTTGAGCCAGTTTGCTGATGACACCAAACTTGGAGGAGTTGTGGACTCGAATGAGGGTGGAAAGGCCTTGCAGAGGGATCTGGATAGGTTGGAGAGCTGGGCGATCGCCAACCGCATGAAGTTCAATAAGAGCAAGTGCCGGGTCCTGCACCTGGGACGGGGAAACCCTGGCTGCACGTACAGACTGGGCGATGAGACGCTGGAGAGCAGCCTAGAAGAGAGGGATCTGGGGGTCGTGGTAGACAGCAAGTTGAATATGAGCCAGCAGTGTGCCCTGGCAGCCAGGAGGGCCAACCGTGTCCTGGGGTGCATCAAGCACGGCATCGCTAGCAGGTCGAGGGAGGTGATTGTCCCGCTCTACTCTGCGCTGGTGCGGCCTCACCTCGAGTACTGTGTGCAGTTCTGGGCACCACAGTATAAAAAGGACATGAAACTGTTGGAGAGTGTCCAGAGGAGGGCTACGAAGATGGTGAAAGGCCTGGAGGGGAAGACGTACGAGGAACGGCTGAGGGCACTGGGCCTGTTCAGCCTGGAGAAGAGGAGGCTGAGGGGAGACCTCATCGCAGTCTACAACTTCCTCGTAAGGGGGTGTCGAGAGGCAGGAGACCTTTTCTCCATTAACACCAGCGACAGGACCCGCGGGAACGGGGTTAAGCTGAGGCAGGGGAAGTTTAGACTTGACATCAGGAGGGGGTTCTTCACAGAGAGAGTGGTTGCACACTGGAACAGGCTCCCCAGGGAAGTGGTCACTGCACCGAGCCTGACTGAATTTAAGAAGAGATTGGACTGTGCACTTAGTCACATGGTCTGAACTTGGGTAGACCTGTGCGGTGTCAAGAGTTGGACTTGATGATCCTTAAGGGTCCCTTCCAACTCAGGATATTCTATGATTCTACGATTCTATGATTGCTCTTGTCATCATCGTTTGTAGTTTGATGCCATTGGTCTTGTACATGAGGAAAAAGAATGGTATTCAGCATTTGAGAAATAAAGTGATGGTGATTGCCAACTTTTCTGGAGAAAGTCTTAGCTGAAGTATCTTGGAGCTTATCTTTCTTCCACTGATAGCTCATTTATTCATTCCATTATGACTTTGTATACTTAGGCTTTTCTTCTCAGTTGCTCTCTGTCAATATGCTTGTGGAAAAGTTGTGTAGCTAGAAGAAATCTCCAGAAAGTAATTTGTTCTACAATAAATGTCTAAGACAGAAGGTGTACATCTTATTGAGGTTTTTCTTTCTTTCTTTCCATTGTTGATGGAGATCCAGCCATACTAGCTTCATCCTGAGACCTGATTTTCAGCTAGCTTAAGTGGAATGCAGGACAGAAACTCGTATTTACATTTTACTTAATTTAAACCTGTAAATAATAGAAAGTTGAAAAAGGAATTATTTTTAAACTACAGTTCAATATTTGTTTTTAAACCAGTGTCAGTAATATCTAACTAGACATTAAGTTGTCCATTTATCACTCTGATAATTTGTAAATAAAATCTTTTTTTTTAATTAAAAACAAATAAACAAAACAACCAACATTAAACAAATCTAATTTCATAGTACATGTATATACCTCTAGCTACGTAGCTAAGAATATATTCCATTATTTTGTTCAGATATCCAGTCATTCTATGAAACTATCTTGCATTCTGCTGCGTTTCCAAGCATAACTGAATAGACACTGACAATTTAGAACTTAGACGTGTGTTCTCAAGAATTAGTGCTAAAAAATGTGGTAAAACTAACTGACATCATAAAATCACTATATTGCATGGGAAATGCTCAGTTTCCATTTTAGTTATTTGGCTCGTTGGCCAGAAAAAAATTAAATTTCACTCAAATCTGGAATATAGAATCACAGAATCACAGAATTTCTAGGTTGGAAGATACCTCAAGATTCAAACAATGAAGTTTGTATAAAATGACCTTTAACCAGCTTATAATTTTAAAAGAAGTTGTATCAATATTCATACATTATACTGGTAAAGCTTTATTTACACCTTTGAATGTGTAAAGGAAATCTTAACTGAATAACTTATGTTAATAAATATGTGTGAGCTTTTATTTTGAGAATGGTATGTTGTAGATGGTGCTGATTATCATATCGTCAAGAAACATCTGGAACACTTATGTCTCTGAAAATCTCTCCATATGTTACTAAAATTTTTAAAGTAGATCTGTGATATAGGTTGATCTAAAAAATAGAACTTGGATTGAGAAAACATGTTCATTTTTTTATATCTGACAGAGGTTTCTTGGGAGATTTCCACAGATAACTTGGGTTCTCATTGTTTTCTTCCCTCTGTGTAAAACATTCATTCCATATCTAGGGTCTGTGTGAAAATATACACAAAGATATGCTGTCCTTGTAATACAAAAGGGAGGACAAACAATTACTGACTGTTAATCAAAACTTACTTTGACAAATAAACCCCATTCTAATCGGACACGTTCCCACAGTATCTTCAGGCCCTTTGGTACACAACCATTAATTTATGCCCAGTAGAATGCCACCTGTTTACCTTTCTCTTGGAAATTTATCCACCAATATCACTTTTCTGCCAGTCCATTATGCAGCTGTTTTACTTTGCAGCTTTCTCTGTTATAGGTAGATACCTATTAAAGTAGGAATAGACACAATCATTTTAGGCAAAACATGATTGACTTTATGGCATAATGCTGTTTAAAAGGACCACACAGATACATTATAAAGATGTTTTTGCCAAGGTAATTATGTAAAGAATGGTTGGATGGAAGAGATGGTGTAGTTCAAGGTTTAGATCTTTCTTCCTCCTCCTCCTCCTCCTCAAAAAAAAAAAAAAAAAAAAAAAAAAAAAAAAAAAAAAAAACCTGAACCAATTAACCAATTCTGTTTTGTTCTGTTCTATTCTATCTTACTCTATAAGGTGGAGAATAGATAGCTTGACATGTATATACTGTCACTTTCACTGTTTCAGATTCCATTCTCCAAATCCAATTATTCAAGGAGAAGTATTGTTTCAATGATATGGACACACAGTGGTTAAGACAAGCTGAAGAAATAAGATTTAATTTGTGAGCTAATGATTTGAATTTGGGTCTCCAGTGATAAAAGGGAACATTTTAGCAACCCACTTTAAATTGTGTTGGATAGAGGTATCCTGTAAGTAATGTGGTGTTCTGATACTCTATGTTGTTTCGTGTTGACTACAATATGTATCTTCTCAAGATGCTGGAAAATTACTAACATGCCAAATGGATGTGGCAATCACAACAAAAAATATAAATGCAACTACAGAACAATCATATATTTTTGAGCCTGTCACTGTTATTAACACCATTATCTTCATCTACTAGATTGTTCTTCCACATTTTTTTTCTGTAACATCTCTTAACAATGACACCAACAGCACAGTAAGTTAATGCTGTCATTTAGAGATGCAAATGACAGGAGGTCACAGTGTTAAATAACACCAAACATTTGGCACCCTATTTTTAAATAGCAAACTAATGTAATAGATTTCATTGTATAATTTTTATACATACCGAAAAGTTTTAAAATCCTCACAATTTATGTAAAGAAAATCTGAATTTTCAAGAACTAGAAGCTGATTTTTTTCCCCTAGGCATCCAAGTCCTTGTTTATTTAATCCTGTAAAAGTTTCAGTCAGTTAGCAGAAAGCAGACATACATGTATGTCACAGAAAGCAAGAGGCACTAGATTACATCTATTTCCTAATCACAGTTGTTCCACATTTTATCCTTTCTATAATCCAATGTCATTTATTCTGACTTTATTGCTTTTTGACAATATATTACACTCAAATATAGCAGGAAATCTACTAAGTCTTTATATATTACTTTTATGTCAGTAGTACATTTTGATGGTAGAACGAATCTAATTGAATGAATGAAGCAAATGAGGATTATTCCCCATTCAAGGCTTACTTCATAGCTACAACTTCAATCAAATTAAAAATTCTTTTCTTCTTGACTTTGACCATTGTCTAATGGTATCAAAGCACTGCAAAATCTCATGTCATGCATGACTCAAATTATTTGTTCAAATTTGGGGCAGGATCAGCCCAATCATTAGAGATTTTTCAAGAATGCATTAAAAATGTAGGATCATAGGTTATTGGTTCAGTTCTTTTCATTTTCATCTATCTTATGCATTATGTTTATGCACTGTCAGTGAAACAGCTTCTGCTATTTTAAGATAACAATTTTCTTTCTTATCTTTCAAGATTACACACATTCTGATGTTACACTTTCAGGTCTGGCAACAATATATAATTTGCTTTCTCTTGTCACCCACATTTTACTGTAAAAGTCAATATGGTATAAGTATATGGAATGACAGAAAAATAAATTGTGGCTTAATACTTTTGATTTTGATCAAAAAGTCTTAATGGTCTTTGCATCTGTTACACATTATAAAGTGAGAGAAATAATTGATTTTCTTTTGACTTTATGAAAAATTTACAATAGTTGGAAAAATCTTTTGTTGACACTATATGCTTGACTGATTTAATTCAACAAATAGTGCCATTATCTTCATCATGAAACACTATGGTTATGAAGTAATTTAAACACATTGATAGACACAGATGAATTAATTAGACTTAATTTCAGGTGTACATTTTAAAAAGGAATAATCTCAAATTAGAGAAAAAAATAGAAAAATAGATTTTATATTAAAATATTAAAATATATTTATATTAAAATATAGATTTTATATTAAAATAATAGAAAATAGATTTTAAAAATCTATTACATTAAAAAAAAAACAAACTTAAAAGGCAGTGTACTACCTTAGTTTTCATTATAATGTAGAACTACCTTAGTTCATTATAATGTAGTGAACTATGATCACATAAGATGTCATAATATAGGTTTTTATTTTAGACTAGTAACTAGAAGATTTATACTTATATTTACTTTTGTGTCAAAAGCTATTTAATTATGTAATAATCCCTCCAAACCTATAATACCTATAATACCTATAATACCTCCAGACCCTACCTAACCGTTTTTTATGATGATGAAAACATTTCTCCAAAAATGTTTCTAATTTTTATTAAGACAAAAACTATATACAGAATCTATCCACTTCTTCCAAAAGGATCACTTAGTTATTAGATATGTTTCCTTCTATATTTTTTTCTAAATTTAGGCTCCAGACATTGATTCTTATCATGCCTTTCTCTACATTAGAAAGTCCTTTCGATTTTTTTAGTGTTTTGTTGTTGTTGTTGTTGTTTGTTTGTTTGTTTGTTTGTTTCAGCAAGGGGAATGAAAAACTATGATCAAGCTGGAAATTTATTCTGTTGGAATATATTGTCATTTAAGTCAATGACAATAGAGTGGCTGTATATCAGTTTTGATCTCTTCTTTGTGCTTTGTGTATTTTGTTATCTATAAAATCTAGTTATAAAAACTCAATGCAAACTTTTACAAGTAGAAAATTACTTTTCTCTGTGTCTGCACTATTTTGTACGAAATCACTCTAATTTTTTTCATTTTTATGACTTAATTCTAGAGCCACTGCAGTTTATGAATGTGCTATCTGTAGGTATGGCCTTCATTTCTTGCTCTAAACCCTTTGCTTTCTGTTTGATTGGCCACAGCTAATCAAATCATGAGGACACTTTATCACCAACCTATCCTTCTAATTCTTTAACATCCCAATAACCTTTGTGTGCCCTATAAATTTTATTCATAGTGATAATTTAAGATATATAAAAAGAATTTCTAATTAAGTACACTTAATTTACATTTTATTGGCTCACTGTTTTAGTCTTACTTAGTTGTTATACCAGCTTAATAGGTGACCTTCTTAAATGATATTAGAATTACATTTTATAAGGAAATATAATATTCTTCCTTACGTCAAATAAAACTTGAAGCCATTTGGGAGAAAAACACGGGGAAAATTAGGAAAAAAAAAAAAAAAAAAAAGGAACAAAAAAAGCAGTCTGCATCACAAGAATCTTATTGTATTACTGTTGTGTATATTTATTCAGCTTCTTTTGAGCAATGGAGAATAGAATCTTGCATAAAATGCAGTAACACGTTACTAGTAGGTTTATAAAAAATAGTATCCTAGTTGCTTCATGCTGTTATCTAGTTTAGCAGAGGTTTCATCTTCCACACTGTGTTAACATTTGATTTATATTACCAGAATTCTCCACTGCATTTGAAGTCAATTTATGAAATATTACCTTTGATTTTATGGATACAATTTTTTATCTAATGGACTGTATGGAAAGTATACAATATTTATTCCATAGAGACTAAAACCTTGCTTTATGCTGAAACGTACATATCAGCAGAAGTGGAAGCTTTGCCATGATGCTTTGTAGACATGGGCATAATCTCATCTGGAAAGCAGAGGAACTGGATGTCAATGCGCTAATTCATCAAGAAAGATGAACAGGTAGACAGAAGTAAACAACACTTTCACCTTTTTGATGAGCAAATAACATATTGTCATAGTGGAAAGATATTTTTAGCTGCGAAGGAAAATAATGTATACTGTTGCACTGGTAAGTGAACTAGGTGTATTGGTTTAAATGATTTTTGTATCTCTTTTGTAACTAATGGGTTTTAGAAAAGTTGGGGAAAAAAAAAAAAAAAAAAAAAAAAACTATTTTGTTTTGGAAATAGAGTCCATAACCTAGGATCTTTTATTCATGGCCAAGGTGTATCAGTCCTAATTGTGTGACCATAGGCCAGGATAAGGAACTAATAGGGTATTGATTTTGCTTTGTACAAATCTTTTCTATTTTCTCAAATGTTTAAGGAGACATGTATAGGTCACTGATAAAAAGAAGAGCCTGATGTTGTTATTCTTGTGTAGAACTGTGTAGTTGATGTTTGTGTTTATGTGAGTTTATTGGTGTTTTGTATATTGGTATTTATCATGTGAGATTCTAAAGGCATACTGTAACATATACCTTAAGAACAGCCATGTTGTAATGGGAAATAAGCAGAAATAAAATTAAGAAGTTGAATACTAAAAGAATATACTTAATACTTAAATATATTTCCTTAATATACTTAGGTGTATTTCTTCATATACTTAAGGAATTCCTTAATACTTAAGGAATGTCATATCTATAATGTGTTTCAGAACCTCAGAACTTGATATGGTTATGCCCAATTAGGGATATAGTGTCTTTGCTTCTTGTGTTGCAAGTCATTTATGCAAATATATATTTTTATATATATAAATAAATAAATAAAATAAAAATAAGAAAAAAAAATATTTTTATCTCAATACATTATAGCAGATGTTACATTCTCTAATTGTACACAGACTAATCAGTCGTAAAATACTGGAAAATTAATAGTGACATAAAAAAAATATAGAGAGCTAATACCATCTTCTCAATTCAGTAAAAAAATAAAATAAAATAAATGTCTATATAACTTCCAATGACATATTAAAAGCTTATTGTTCTCAATGATGTTTCTGGCTGCAGAAAAACTGAAGTTTTAAATTAAAAGTTTTTGCTGGAATTTTCTTTGGCAATAATGTTCTCTTATGTTCTTGCTTATAGTGAAATGAAATAGTACTTAATTGCCATACATTTTGAATACAATGTAGCATATTAAAAATGTTTAAATAAAATTTATCCTTGAACTAAAAATTAAATTGTTACATTTGAATATTATAACTGAATATAAGTACACAGTTGGACATGTTAGATTTTATTTCCTAAAATAAATAGTTTCACTTATTTATTTATATATTTTTTTTCACATTGATAAACCTTTTGTCACAATTCTTCTTAATTAGCTGACATAATACATGTATAATAATAATATAATATAATAAATGCATATGCACAAAATGCACAAAATCTACTTTTTTCAAGAACGTTTTATCAATTCTACTACTTTTTTTCTTGTTTAGTGATAACACGTTTTTAAATCAAACCAACAATCTTTTATGTGTTTACCTAGAAATTAGAGTTTACATACAACTTAGTAAGAATTAAATTATTTATTTTGTTTCAAAATAAAAATTTTGAGGTATTTAATGTCTTTAAAAAAAAAAAAAAAAAAAAAAAAAAAAAAAAACAGAAAATGAGTACCTAACTTTTGTTCACTCTCTAGCTACACCCTTTTAAGCTATATAATATGAAAATCACTAATGCCCTCTATGAATTTTAGAAAAAAAGTCTAGTGCTTTATGGTTAAAAGTGCCAATGATATAATGTTTATGAAAGATACAAGCTAAATTTTAGAGTGTAAACAAAACTGTAGTACTTTAGCTGGGATTAAGAGACTTCTATAAGATTTCCTGTGGAAATCCTAATTCACTTATCCATATATTACGGACTCTGTTCTCCAAAATGGAAATAAGAATATATCCATGTTTATCAAGGTGCGGTGAAAAGGATGAAAATATTTAAAAGCACTATATGTGTGTGTGTATATAGGTATACAGTTCTGAAATTATGTATGCATGTATTTACCTGCATAATATAATTGCTTATGACAAGAAGCACTTTAAATAACATATCCAAGGCACTAAAACAACATGATAATGTGGTAGAGAGAAATAAACTTTTTAAATAGCTTTAACTGACAAAAAATGAGCTAACATATTATGATTTCTTGTGTCCTATTCTATGTACATAGGCATAAATTAGTTTATTCCCTGAGATTCCAATTTAAAATCATTTAGCATTCCTCCTTTAAGAATAAGGTGGCAATAAAAAAATCAATAATTCACACAGAATTTGATATGATTCTGTCTTATCTCACTGGCATAAGACTCATCAAATGATATTGTAAAACACATTTTTGGAAATATTAATTCCTTCACATATAGCCTATAGTTCAAAGTAATTTGTCTGACAAGTAAGGTCTAATATTTCAGTGACAGGCATGAAACAAACTTTCTTTTCCAATAAGGCTATTTTTTTACAACACACTCCCTCTTATACCATAATACCTTTTTTTCTTGGAAGTATAAACGGCATACAATGAAACAAATTTATCTTTGAAATGAGATTTTTACTGTGATCAAATGCTTATTATTTCTTGCCTATGTATACTGTACAGTTTCTTTTCTAATAAGAATATTTATTTGCTAAATGTAATAGAATATCAGAAGTAACGAGAATAAAAGACCTGCTTGTAATTTGTGCATTCTCCTAGCATCATATAATTGATTTTTGAATCACTTTCACCCTGGCTTGAAGAAGTCAGTCTGAATATATGTCATTTTCTGAGTTATACCATTTTAAAATACTTTATTCACTCTTATTTTCAAAAGTATGAGAAATATCCTAAAAAATATATAATCTGACATAATTTTATATATTTTAACCTACTCAGTTGTTTTATATTCACTTTGATAATAAATGAAAAATGCAAAGTATGCTCAAAAATCCTTAACCTTAGAAGTTAAAAACACCTTTTTTTTTTTTCTTCTTACAACATTACTTTCTCGTATTTCTTTGTTATATTTCTATAACATGAATAATAAATGGTATCTCCTAGACTAGAAGCATACACTTTCTATTTAATCTGAGTGAGGAAAGGTTATTAATAGGCTTAATGGTTATTAACATAACACATTCAGGTTGATTGCCACATTTCTTTTCATTAGTACAATTTTTTATTTTTTTTTTTTCATTATCAACTTTTCAGTTATTTGATTCAATTTCTATATATCCAAATTGTTCTGTGTATCATACCTGGATTTTTGTGGAGTTATTAAGAAATGTTTATAGAATAATTTTGACTTATTTGCTTTTTAAATAATTTGAATAAATTCAACATATGGTCAAATTTCGACCACATTGTCTTGATTATGAACATATAAATATATGTTCATGATTATTTTATAACACTTTCTATTTATTGGAAATCCTTTGAATTTTCAAAGTGCATCTGAGAATCTGGTGAGAAACATTGAAAACAGTCTCCTGCTTACCCTTGCTGGATGACAACAATACCGCTGACTACCAAGTACAACCTAAAGTAGAATAGTAACACTTAGCACAAAATTATTTATTAAATATAAGATAAATGTGGTAAAACAGAACAGTACATCTATCGTTAACTTTCAGAACGAAATCAGACTTTAAAAGATTATCTGCTGATTTTTTTTCTTATGTTTAACTTTTCTCCATTCTCCTTTCATCATTCCAAGCTTCTAAAAGACTGATATTAAAGAAAAGCAAAGAAATCTAGCATAGCCCCTGAGACCCCTAGTGGCAAAAGTGTGAATCGCCACCACAGCGTTTGTCAGAAAAAAAAAAAAATGTATTTAACTACAGAAACAGTCTCTTTTTCCCCTGCCTTTAATTCCCTTTGTAATATAGTGTTCCAAATATTTATATGTATATTTTATTTTGCATCTAAACAATACATAAATATATAAAGAAAGTGGGAGATGGAGATACTTTCCAACAGAGGCAGTCAAAGAGAGAAAGGGAGAAGTTCTTCCCCTATTATGGATACTTTGTCTTTTTCTTTAGTCTTACCATAGTTTAATTGTTAAGAATTAATATGCTGTAAAAAAAAGTGGGAATATTTATTCAAAATTCATTATATACAAAGGAGAGAAGAACCCTCTTACTTTCATAGACTTTTGCCCAATTCTTGGTTGCTTTTATGTTCCTAGCCCCCTCACCTCCCTCCTCTTCCCTCTCTTCCCCTCCCCTCTCCTTTTCCCCAGCCAGAGAACTTTTAATAGAAATGTGTGATAGAAGCTGGAAGCCTGGGAAAATGCAAAGATGTCCACATCAATACAGATTTCTTGTTTTGAAGTTATAATCATCCCCCAAAAGTCTGATTTGCCTTTTGATTTACCTTTACTTATCAATCTGATAATCTGAGTGGAAAAAAAAGTATATGTATATATATATATATATATACATAAAAATTAGAAAATAATTAAATAATATATCCTACTGGAAATGATAGTGCAATGGCTAATACCATTTGGCAGGTAACACCTAGACAATTTAGTGCTTAAGTTAAATACAAAAGAAATTTGGCAGTGTCCTGAGTTTCCGTTATTTTACTTATTTCTATTTTGTGTCTCTGAACAACAGCACTCACAATGCTACTTATTTTTTGGACTGTACATTCAAATGCAAAATGTACATTTAATAGCTTTTGATGCTTCATAAATAATTCTCTTTGCAATAAAGAAGCAGATATTCTTCATCTGACTTTCACTCCAAGTACTAGATAAGCTCAACCTGTTTTAAAATAGGATAAAAGATAAGATATAAGATAAAGTCTGTAGAAAAGAGTCTTTGTTACAGTCATATTACAATCTTATAACATTGTAATTAAAAAAGTCACTGAAATAGATATAATATTTCTCATATAATCACTCAACATTTTATGTCCAAGAGAAAGAAGAAAAAAAAAAAAAGAGAAGAGAAAAAAAAAAAAGCTGATCCTCAGAATTACTTTCCTTGCACAGGTAGAAATCACTATCTAAATAGAAGCCAACATAGAGGTTCAGGTCAGCTGTCTTGCCACAGGTGTTGAGCCTGATTCACAGAATCCTGTGAACAGATTCAAACCGTGGTAGCATGAAGCAAGCACGTTATTTTCCACCTTCTCCACAAAAACTACAATGTAGCAACAAAATGGCATTAAAAAGTTAGCTGGGAACTATAAAAATGTGGAGTGCTGGCAATGATCTATTGATTTGATACATTCAACCATAGTCAAAGACATTATAAAGCATCTTCTTTGGTGTAACTGAAGCTTGTTCTAATTTGCAGGTCTCCAATGGAATGAACTGATAAGAAATAAATGTTAAGATACCAGAGAGTATATTCTGGAATTTAACCTCTCTACTAATTACCTACATAAAGTGCATATACTGAAATAATATAGTAATATTTAAAGCATAATAATAAAATAATGGTAGCTAATAAACTGCTGTACCTTGTACCACAGTAAAAAAAATGAGATATATAAAAAACAGGAAAGACAGCTATTATATATGATTCAAATAAAGAAGTAGACAAGAATAAAAGTCAGCCTAAGATAATAAAATCAAAAGCAAGGTCGGTAAGATGGCTGTAGAAATTTTCCTTTTTGATATAGATATTCTTCTGATATAGAAATACTTTTCATAGAAACAGTCATTTACAACACTCATGTAAAGGAGACATTAAAAGAAAAGACATTGTGCAATTTTTAACACAATAGGGGGTGAAATTATTCATCAGATACAGTTTCATTACAGATACAAATCAGGAGATTTCTGTGTATACATCTTCTTAAAATGCAATGAGGTGAATGATATGACCTAAGAATGAGCGTGAAAATTAGAACTTGTCCCTACTTTCCCATCGCCTTTTTAATAGTGAACTCTTAGTTGCATAGACAATCAGTGGCTAGTAAGAAAGACTTCCCTTGTAGAATTGTTAAATTGCCACAGGGTTTTAAACTGTGTTGTTGTACAAAGCAAAAATCTGAAAGCTAACAAATGGTTCATGTCTTTCTTGGATTCCAAAGTTTGGCAAATCCAGTTAAAATTATCATAATCAAATGAACTACAAATCTTGAGGGGAAAATATATATATATATTCTGATAATGTAAATGTTATTCAATGGTATTTTTTGTACAACATTTCAACTCAGTCCTTTGGTTCTTATAGACAGGTGACAAAAATTGCTATTCCAACCTGAAGTTGGGACACAAATACTTCTTAAGCAATGCAATGTTTATATAAAGGAAACTGTCACCACTCTTTTTGTTAGGAAAGCTGTAATGGGACTTCATAAATAACACCGAACAAGATCAGTCTTACTACGTCATATGCAACAGTAAAGTTAAAACAATGTCCATGTTTATTCCTACATTATTTCATGGCCAATAATACTTCTATTTGCATTCCAGAAATTTAAGCTGAGTAAGGTTCATTTACATCATATCATCAAGTACGAATCAGGGCCCTTGTGGAGAAGTTCTTATCCTAAAAAATAGACTAAATATTCTCTATTAAATGCTTCCAGAATTTTGTGAAAGATCAATAATTATAATGTCTTGTAACTACTACACAAGATTAACTAATCTGTCAGTCAGTCAACAAGAATCACTCTCTGGAAGTGCAGGATTTTTTTCCACTGACTGTAAAAAGTAGCTTGGAAATAAGGATATAATTTAGACATCTCAGGCAAGTGATTAACATTACCTGGTATGAAGCAAGACATGAAGAAACAGTTATGAAATACATCTGAACGCTAGAAATTGAGTAAGAATAAAAGAGCAAGCCCACTACAGTGTACCACTTGAATAACAGAAGCACTGAAAAGACTTTCTCTGTCATAAAATACTTGGAGATGCAAGATTCAATGAAGAAAATGGATTTTGGCATTTACTCAATTGCATAAAGGTTGTTCCACTGAAGAAATCTGCAAATTTTGAGAACAATGTGAGTATACTATGTATTATTCCAAACTGTAGGACTGGGCCTTAAGAGTGGGAGAAATAAAATAAAATAAAATAAAATAAAATAAAATAAAATAAAATAAAATAAAATAAAATAAAATAAAATAAAATAAAATAAAATAAAATAAAATAAAATAAAATAAAATAAAATAAAATAAAATAAAATAAAATAAAGAAAAAAGAAGATTAAATAAAGAGAGACAAAAAGGGAGAAAAATGAAAGAGGAGAAGGAGAAGGAGAAGGAGAAGGAGAAGGAGAGGAGAAGGAGAAGGAGAAGGAGAAGGAGAAGGAGAAGGAGAAGGAGAAGGAGAAGGAGAAGGAGAAGGAGAAGGAGAAGGAGAAGGAGAAGGAGAAGGAGAAGGAGAAGGAGAAGGAGAAGGAGAAGGAGAAGGAGAAGGAGAAGGAGAAGGAGAAGGAGAAGGAGAAGGAGAAGGAGAAGGAGAAGGAGAAGGAGAAGGAGAAGGAGAAGGAGAAGGAGAAGGAGAGAAAGAGGAACGGAAGGAAGGAAGGAAGGAAGGAAGGAAGGAAGGAAGGAAGGAAGGAAGGAAGGAAGGAAGGAAGGAAGGAAGGAAGGAAGGAAGGAAGGAAGGAAGGAAGGAAGGAAGGAAGGAAGGAAGGAAGGAGAGAGAAATGGAAAGAGAGAAAGAAAGAGAGAAAGAGAGAAAAGAAAAGGAAAGAGAGAAAAGAAAGAAAGAAAGAAAGAAAGAAAGAAAGAAAGAAAGAAAGAAAGAAAGAAAGAAAGAAAGAAAGAAAGAAAGAAAGAAAGAAAGAAAGAAAGAAAGAAAGAAAGAAAGAAAGAAAGAAAGAAAGAAAGAAAGAAAGAAAGAAAGAAAGAAAGAAAGAAAGAAAGAAAGAAAGAAAGAAAGAAAGAAAGAGTAATTGGAAATAGAAAGAAGAAAGAAGAAAAAGATGTCTCCAACATTTTCTATCCAGTGGGGAAATCCAGTTTCATAAAAATACATGTACATGATAGATTCGGGAAGAAGACACACACAACAACTCTGATAGTCTTTGTCTACCTGAAAAACAACACAAAGTTAAAAAAGTGTTCTTGAAAAACATTCTTAATTTCAGTAAAACACATTTTACTGGATGTTTAAAAATTCCACAATCTTTTGAAATACTATAGAAGATGTTATATTGCCTCTCGGCCACAAGAAATACTAACCTTGATGTAATATTTGATGTGATAAACCCAATCTAATTATCTAGATGCCATGAAATACTGATATAATCTTCCATTTTTAGTTAACCTGAAAGAACACCAATCAGTGAGACTCAGACTTGGTTTTTCCACAATAGTAGTTTGGCTTCACTTCTGTCATTCACTCCAAGCTCTGTCAAAACAGATTTACTTTTACGGTCATGGAGAAAGAGCACATTTCTTTTTAAAGTTAAAGGAAATTTATTAGTTTGTCGGGCTACAGGTTTTGTAACCACTATATTCCAAGCCTTTAGGCAAAAATTAGAATTAGACTAAGCAGCACAGCTTAACAGTAAACACACGAAAATACTGCCCACTTCGTTAGCTTTAACTACTACATCTGCTATAAAAGCAGAGAAAATAATATGTTAACTAGGTGGTCAATCACATCCTGAAAGAGATTTTCCAAGTTCAAAATAGGAATGTATACGTGATATTTGCCTTTGCTTTTATGTTTCATATTAGCCAATGATAAGACAAAATATCAATTTGCTATGACAAGAATATATATCTCATTTAATTTGATTATTTATACTGTTAAAGTGGTAAAATGGTAGGATGCAATAAGATAGCAATGTAGAAACATTACTATCTACATGCTTAGCTAATAATTACTTGACTGATCCATCCTTTCTAAAATAATGAATTGATTTAGTTAATTTAAAATATGCAGTAGCAGTTAATTTTGTCCTGTAAGAAGTATGAGAATTTTTATGTGTTGATAAAGTGTCTGAAGCTGATATCAGTTAGTTCACAGCATACTTATACCCACAATTAAGCTAGCATATTTGAAGCAAGCCAGACAAAATAAGAAAATCTGATAACCATTGTAAAGTCTAAATAAACAAATTTACTGAAGACACTCTAGAGATACTACTTCGAGTAAAATAAACTAGAGATACTACTTCGAGTAAAATAAACATTTAAAGAGGTTATACTCATCAATTACTAATTGATGAGTATAACTTCCTATTCATATAATTAATACCCTCACATGCTTTTTTTGCATATGTGCCTGCGTCTATACAAACATGCAAGGGAGATAGACAGTGCTATCCACACAAATTTTTGCTTGCATTTTACTACCCAAAAAGGTTTGGAGAAAGTTCTCTCCCAGAATTCACATTTTTCTTTACCTGTCCAGAAGATATATAATATCCTTATAAATGATTCAGAGGAAAAATAATAGCTAAACAACAACAGCAAACAAACAAACAAAACCACATGGTTTTGTCCTTGTTTGTATTCAAATATCAGTTGGTACTCTCAGGTGAGGAAGTCAGATATCCAGACACAACACCTGAAAAGGGCATACTTCCCTGTAATACGTGAGAAGAGAAGCTCTGTGGTCTGTGACTGTCTTGGAAGTACGAGAAGTGGCAAGACATCCTTGCATAACAGTAAGTCTCATTACCACTAGATGAGCTTGAAACACTTTCTATGCAACATTATTTTGAGACAGAGACGAAATTATGTTTATGCATAAAGAATTCAGATATGGACCATTTCTAAGTAACAGTATGTGAATAGCTTCTAGAATGACAGGTCGAAAAAAATTCATTAAAATATAAGGAGGCACTGCAATCCAGTTGTTGACAGCTCATATTGATCATATCAATTTTTTTTCCTTAAAGAACATAACAGAAAGAAACAAGATAAATCAAATAATCCTTTCCTTTTTAGTAAACATTTTAGTTCATTTGCTTATGGAGAATAAACAAAACTTTAACTGTTTGAAAAAAAAAAATCAAACTCGTATTTATTTATTTTTCTCTGTTGTCTTTCCAATGTTTCAGTTTGGCGAGACTTCACAAAATGCATCATATCTAATTTTTGTAACAATTACCATTTTACTAATGTACTAGCAATTCACCTGTATATTAATTGATTTAATTCTTACAAGTGTACCATGCAGAAATTTTTGCAATTTAATATCACTGGCCATACTAGTTTACTACTCACTTTTTATTGCATTTGAATTTCTTTACAAAACTCAATACACAACAGAAATATACACCTCTAAGCATGTACATGAAAACCCAGCCCTTCTAACTCATAATGTAAAACTGCAGTCATCAATTTTTTCTAGTTGGTGGGAACTGGTCAATGCTTTCAATAGGAAATCCTCCATCCAGACAGAATTTTCTGAGATGACAACCCTAAAAATAGCTATAAAATAACCTTTTGAATTATATCACTATGTCAAGGCCCCTAATGAATTTTGTAAGGTTTACTTCTGATTTGTGAACAGTCTGGTTTTCTGTATTTTTTTTATTTTTCTCTTCAGTAAATCATCAGTCACAGAGGGCTTTGGGAAAATACTTACAGACTTGTTTTAGGTTTACATGAACATGTAGTTAATTTTTGTTTTCATTTTACAAGCCAAATATTTTAAATACAAAACCTGCTCTATCAGAGACAAAGCAGAAAATATTCAAGAAAAACTATATATAGGCAATAAAGTATACATAATAATAATGTACCTCAAAGTCATATCTTGAAAGAGGTTAAGAAAGCCTTGTTTAGACAATAAATAAGTTGGGTCAGCTTTGGGAAATTTTATTTATTACTGCAGGTTAGAGGTAGCTTCAGGGTTCCTGCCCTCATGAAAGAGAGAAATAGCTAAATTACTTTGAATGCAAAAGGGCAAAATCTGTGAACATGGATACATATGAAAACTTGGCTAATGGTAGAAATGACTGAACTCTGCAGCTCTTCTCAAAAAACCCTGGGTCAATGTCACATACCTTTAAAATTGCTGTGCTTCAGTGAAGTTAATTAGAATTTTCACTTAGACATGCAAGCTTATTTAGAAAAAATATATATATATCAAGTAACTATAGAAGTAGCTATCAAATAGATGCACTTGATAGTAACAATAGACTTCCTCAGAGAGAAACTGATGGGGAATGTACCTGAACCAAAGGATTTCCAACACTTCTCTATAGACGCATCTTATGACTGAGCAGCACATTAATTTTAACTACTTCCAGTGTTTCTTCAAGAACAACTGTTTTCCACTTTTTATTGTCTCATGTGTATATATTTTTCATTATAAATATGCTGTTCCAAAAGTTACAGTCAAAAGATGATAAAGAAAGGAGTAGTTATGTTCTGGGCAGGTGTGCACTGTTGTCATCAAACTATATTATATTTTGTGTATATATTGTATATATTATTTTATATATTTGTATAGATTGTATATATTATTTTCCATATTTTTTATAATTTTACTTAAAATAATAATCATGTAAAAAACAAACAAACAAACAGCAAAACTATGTCAAAAAAGGTGAAACAAAAAAAAAAACAAAAAACAAAAAACATAACAGCACAGGAAACTTCTGGTATGAGAGTGCTTTTATTTGCTTCAGCACGATAAAACCTCAGTAATAATTAGCATTACAGTTCTACTTGCATTCTGTTCATACAGAAAAGACAGACGTTGTAAAGTTCTAACCTTAGTGAAGCTAATGGGTTTTCATTACTGAATGAACCAAGCTCACACTTTAAACAGAGAATATATGTAAGACAAATTAAAATATACAATTTTTATAAGAAGAATGTAAGAATATTTTTCTGTTCTTTGCAGATAGTTTTCTTGTTTGTTTGTTTGTTTGTTTGTTTCTCCTGAAACTCTAAAATGTAATTAAAATAAAAATTATGCATTTTAGAAGTGAGGTCAATTCCCAGTTCATAAGCAGTTTTTGTAACACTACTATAACCATATTTTGGGGACATTAAAAAAGAAAATAGAGAGAGAGAGCAGAAAACTTCCAGCTAATACTTCTTCCAAAATCTTTGCTTCAGTAAACCAGTTATTTCTCTTTTGAATATTTATAGTAGCTAAGAATCCAGCCCTCTGATACAATGACTTGTGGAACAGCTAAGGAGAAAAATGTCTCCAAAAGCCAAGCTTTATAGTCTTTTTTATTTTTTTAATTAAGATGTTAAGGGTCATGAGTTCAGATTCTACAATATCATATTAAATAACAAAAATACAGTGTAACAGGTCTGGTCTTTCATTTTTGATTTTTTCAACTGAATTGAATATTCAGACATTTTCATGTCTGAAGATATTTTGGAAGATATTTTTGAAGATTTTCTGGAGCACCTCTCCTATGAAGAAAGATTGAGGGAACTGGGCTTGTTTAGCTTGGAGAAGAGAAGTCTCCAGGGAGACATCATTGCAGCCTTTCAGTTCTTGAAGAGAGCATATAAACAGGAGGGGGAATGCCTGTTTACATGTGTTGGTAGAGATAGGACAAGGGGGAGATATTAGGAGAAAGTTTTTCATTCAGAGGGTGGGCACAGGTTGCCCAGAGAGGTTGTGAATGCCCCATCCCTGAAGGCATTCAAGGCCAGGCTGGATGCGGCTCTAGGCATCCAGCTGTAGCAGTTGGGCAGCCTGCTCTAGTGGTTGGCAACCCTTTCCAGAGCAGGGGGGCTGAAACTAGATGATCTTTAAGACCCTTTTCAACCCAGACCATGCTATGATTCTATGAAGCTATTTTCAAATAGATTATTTAAACAAATAAATTGATGATAAAGTAACAGAAGCAACTGCAATGGTTGGCAAATTCTCTAAGTACCTGAGAAAGATTTTGACATCTGTGACAGCTGCTTGTAGAGTGGCTTGACTCAGAGGTGTTAATAACTCTACTTTCATATCTTTGCATGTTTTGAATGCATTTGATATTTTTGAACGTAGAACTCAAGTTGTTTGTCTTTAGTCAAAGACAACTGAAGTTATATCAGTGAAAAGTAAGCCATACTTAGACAACACATGATAAAAACATGCTTTTGTTTTATTAATTATCCAGAAGCAATAATAATTAAAATCAAACAGTTATAATCTGCTTTCTTTTATTGGTCATAAGAAAGCAGCACTTGCTCTTTCTTCCTCAATTTCTTCTTCTTCTCCTTTCTTTCTTTCTTTCTTTCTTTCTTTTTCTTTCTTTCTTTCTTTCTTTCTTTCTTTCTTTCTTTCTTTCTTTCTTTCTTTCTTTCTTTCTTTCTCTCAAATTAGATTGTAAAGTGAAAGCTTTTAAGCTTTCATCCTGTCTGACACTTGAAGCAAAAAGCTGCAACATTTAACTCTTTTGTGATACACTTATCACTAAAATCTTTTTAACAGAGGTTTTCTGAAATCTGTGGGCGGTTCATTCAGGATCCACTCAGGCAAAATATGGCTGTAATTGTATTAAGTTTGATGGGGCATCAATGATCTGCATCATTGTCAAACCACCCACTGCTGTTTTAATTGCTTTGGCAGGATTGTTAAGCCAATTAACATCAACTCTCTACAAAATTAAAGTCTTCTGACTCTACTCCATGTGGTGTACTGTTATATGCATATCACGACTTATGTTTTACTGGTACTGAAGGAAAAAGCAAATTATTTTAAAGATGTGGAAGAAATACATTTGCATTTTTTTTTCCTTTTGCAGTGTTTTTCCTACCTTACTTCCATTAAGTTAAGTAATCATAATTTTAATGAGTATTATTTATGCACTTTTAACTCTAGTAAGCATGTTTAGAAAGCCGAGAATACCATAACTGAGTATTTTAAGAATGAGGAAGGACTATCAAACATCCTACAAAGAAAGGCAAGAAAAAATTATTTACCCCTAGCTACTAATCAAAATTGTTAACCAGTGTTAACAAGCTGAAAACTTCAGTGTTCACGTAAACTAGTGAAAATATTCCATGCTTTTATCTAAATGCCAGATGTTCAGCTGGCATAGTTTGAAGAACTTATCTCTTAGATTCTTTAGACGATGTATACATGATGTGCTTGGCCATATACACAGTAGAAACCTTGTCTTTTACCTTGTAAGGCATTTTCCTTTCCAGAAAAGTGATTTCAGATGACATAACAAATGCACTAAAATTTAGAACTGCATTGTTACCAAACTGTATTTTCAAAATAATTTATATTGCTAGGGTTCAAAGCTGTACCCTAGTGCTTATATCAATGACACCAAATTTGACAGAATTCATTGTAGAAAAAAAAAGTTTGACTACATTATTTTTGACTATTCTTCTGGACAGTTGTCATTTTTATGGTAGCATTTACTTCATGCTTTAGCTATGCTTTCTGTCTTTAATAATTTCCCATAAAAACAGTAATGTTTTATTAACAATCTCATACATGTTTTCTGTATTTGCTGGTTCTGTTCCCTTTTCCTATTACATTTCACTCAGCATGCTCAGACAAGTAGCAGAGATTAATACTCCAAAAAGAAAGAAAATAAAGGTATCCCTAATTGGAACATCCAGTGAAATTATGGTCCTTCAGGTCTATTACAAAGGAATTTTACATCTTACAGCACATTATCCTTTAGATTGCTAGGGTGCATATGATATTGGCTTTTTCCTTCTCACGTGAAGAAAAGCATACTCTTTAATTGGATGAATGGGTCAGGAAAAAAGTCTGTCTAGATCTTCATTTCACAGAACATTTGCATAGTTCAAGAAAGAGATTATATTTTTGCACTGAACATCACTTGCCGTCTGCTGGCTGAATAACAACTCAAGTGCTTTTGAGTTTGATTGCATTATTCTTATTTATTTACCTTTCTAAGGTTTCTAAGGGTAAATTTACCTTTCTAAGGGTAAATAAATAAGGGGTTCAGGGTGAGGGGTTCAGGGTGGTTTCCACCACTGTTCTTTGACTGACCTTTTCCATAACAAATTTTGCAGGTACTTTATAATGGATTTATTAATACAGCCATTGTTAAAAGCAGGAGTGATGCTCTGATCATGTATAGCAGAGCAGAAGACTAAAGAGCAATCTTCTTGTCCACATGTATTTTCATAAATTCCTTCTTATTGAAGTTAACATGCCAAATTTGATTGAAACCAAGATGACCTGATGGAATGCACATTAACATAGACTTAACCCATAAGAGATATCCATGTAGATTTATAACTGGACCTCAGGAAAGTAAAGATAGTGAATAAAGCTAGATAACTTAGACAAATTGACCGGTGAGAGATACTAAGTCTGAAATACTGGCAAATGCAACTTTTTGTCCAGTGCAAACACTAGAAAAATAGATTACAACAGTCTCTAAATTGCATGTGGATTGATAATCTTTAGCATGGGATCATTAAGAGCATGTGACTGGTGAATGAATATGCTCAGTACCAGAGTGATTAATTCAAAGAAGAATGCTAATTCTTTAATCAAGTTTCACAGTTCAAAAACTTGTACATACTTCTTGACAGACACGACTTTGACAGGTGGTAAAGGACAGATTTTAATATTGCAATGTACTTAAAAAGGCACAATACAGGTTCTAAGATGGAATTCACACCTTTTAAGAAATAATAACGATGCAAAGCAAAACATTTAATCATAATAATCAGTATGTCTGCTGCTTCCATTAAGGTATACAAAAAGCTCCCCAAAATTAAAATTGACTGTTTTGTGGGCTTCTTGCTTGTATAACCTTAGACATACTACCCTTACTATCCTGAAGGAGCTACAAAGAATAGAAGTCAAGTAAAGGTCAAAGCTGCAGCCAGACTGAGCAGAACAACATTTATTTATTTATTAAATGAAAGTTAAAACCTTAAAAACATCTTTAGTTTTCAAGGTCCGCTCAGTCTGATAAGAAACTTTATCTTGCATGAGAAAAGCAAAGAGAATTTGTGACTAGATTCAGAAAACTTGGTGGTTTCTCTACTGTTCAGTTATATATGTTTAACTATTCACTCAGAAAGTAGATCTAGATTTTGTTGGTGGTGGGTTGTTTTTTGTTTGCTTTTTTACCTGAGACTTTTAATCACCTTCATTTCCAAGAATGTTTTATACACCCTTTTTAATTACCTAGGGGATATAACCTAGTGAGTTGCATATAAACAATTAAACATTTACTGGTCCAGATGAAACAGGGAGTCATTCAAACCCCTGTTTTATTTTCTAGATCAATTTAGTGTATACCTTAAGTATTATCTTCTGACTAACCATAGCTAGGACATCTTTTTGATTTTGCTGTAAGGATATGTTTGAGTTTTTAAACAAAATAATTATCACTTTTTGCCACAGCACCCTAAAATAATAAAATAAGCTATTCTTTGGATGATGATTTATGATATGATAAGAACATGGAAAAAGCATAGCAAGTTGTTGGGTCCTTTCTGTTTCATATATTTCTGTGTTATGACTGACTGAATGGGATTATTTCTGTTCAACAATTAATAGTGATTGCCACCCAATAGCTGTAAAGGTAAATGAAAAGTATTTAGTAACTATGTTTTGACATAAAGATTCTCCATATTGCTGTGTGAAATATTGTGACTATTGTGATTAAAAAAAATAAACAAAAAAAACATTGGCAGATCATGTTACTTTTAATAATTTTTAGAACATCACATTGGTAATATGATTACACTCTTCATTTATAAAAAATAGTAATGATCCACACTGGATTTGAACATTTCGGTCCAGTTTTTATCTTTTCTTTGCACCAATTGTAAACACTTAGGAAAGAGACCAGGAATAGGGCCAATATGCAACATATTCCATCCTCCAGAGACATGAAGCCAAGAAACAGCCTGAGTCAACGGTGATAAACTTCATATTTCATAGCTTTTAGTGAGTTTCATGATTCATGAAAATTAGCTTTTATCTTATATTTAGCTTTTTATCTACAAGTACTTCTTTAAAAATGGTTAGCAAAGTTGAATATACAGGAATTTATATTTTACTAATATTGCCAATATAAATGACTGCAGAGATGAAGTGAATATGGTAAAGACAGTAAGGCACAAACACACACAAAATCTCTATACCTGTTAGGTGCCAAGTTCCAGTTATAAATCGTTAAGACTGAGCTGAAGATAGGACATTCACTGAAGAGATAATGACATAAATATTCCATTTTCTTCTATAGCATCTACAGGCTTTTTTACACTACATTTTAAACACTTCATTCTAAATAAATAAGCACAGGAGTTTCTATTTTAAATAGGAAATTAATTATCAATTTAAATCTAAAAATGGGATGCACAACAGAAAAAAATGAGAAAATGAGTTAGAAGAATATTAGCTTATTAATATAAGATACCAATAAAAGGTCTGTATCTGAAACTGTCATCTACTACACTTAAGCATCTTCTAATGTGCCCATGTTCAAATGATGACTGATAAAAGCATCACCAGCTTATATTTCAACAGAAGCAGCTGCATATTCCAATATGCTGTCCCTGACAGTAAGTAAGGAACTTAGTATGTAAGCAGGAACTTAGAAAAAAAGCTTAAGAAACAGAGCAACCATGAGTAAATTGCACTTGGCCATGCTATTCAGTACTGATTACTGATTGAAGAAGTGGTTACTGATTGACTGATCATTAGATAAACTTCATTCTTTTTCTACTTCCAGAAATATGCTATGGCAAAGTATACCACAATTTACTTAAGCATTATGTTAAAATACTACTTCCTTTTATTTGTTTTAACTCTGTCAGTTATGAACTGTAAAATGTGGCAACTACAGTTTTCTGTTCTTACATTATTTTAATTTTTGTCCTTTTTTTTTTTTTTTTTTTGAAATTGTATGTAATAATCATATAATGCCTTTGGTAAAGATAACCTTTTGCTCAGGAATCTACCTATTTCAAATACTCATGCAGTAAATTAAAGGCATAACTTTCCACCTAAACTATGCAGTATACAAATCCTCTCTTTTCCATTTCAAAGGAGAATATCCTGGAAATTAAGCTGTAAAGTAATCAGTTAAGTTCACAAGTATGGTTAGATTGGTTCAGTTACAATCAAATAGGTAATATCCTCTGCTATTTAGACTTGCCTATCTTCACTTCAAAATTATCTTGGTACAGTTGGCAGTGGCTTAACTATTTATTCAATCAATGTCACTTGCTAATATTGGGTAAAGTCTTCTGTTAAAAAATGACAGAACACAAGAAAGAGGGCTGTACATTCATCTGGCCCAGGTCTTCTCATCTTGCATGAAAACCTACCACAGAGTATATTAAACTGAGATTTTCTCTTGATCATTAGAGTGTACTCAGTTTTAGAAAACCTTCTAAATGGGACTGTGGAATAAAGAAGGGGGACTACAGTAGAATGGAGGCAAAAGAAGTCACATTTATAACTGGAAACAAATTCAAAGTCTCAGAAATGGTGGAAAGAAGGAAGCTTCCATGGAGAGATATTACTTTGACATGTAGAACCTCTGAAATTTTGAAAGTTATTGTCTGGAAGGCAGCAAGATGAGAGGGATGGTTGGAAGGTAGACTGGTTATAGGAAATTTATTTTCAGACTTGTATTTAATCCATTTCACCCATACATAAGAATATTTCAATATTTAAGGAATCCTCTACACACACACACACACCCCCCCCCCCCCTTTTTTTTTTTTCATTTATTACTGTTAGGAAATCAGAAGTTTTTTGCTATATTCTGAAAGGACATGAGCGACTTCATGAAACCCAGCATCCAATCCCACTTAATAACTGTATCTCAGGTGGATGTTACTAGCAGCTAAGATTCAAGGGATGGCCTTGAATCTAACCTGCAGGTAGGTCCTGCACTAGAATGGAGATTTGGTAGCATATTTACTTCAGATTATATAAAATTATTTATATAGTACAATTATCTTCCAAAATCTCACATTTACTCAGCACATGCCTGTGGGATAGTTTCCATCCATGACTTGAGTGGGATTAATATATTCTTTGAAAAGGGTGGAAGTGAACATAATGACATGAATTTGCACTCAACATAGCCAGAACAAGAAATTCAATAAACTAAATCAGAGTTCAAGCCAAGAGTGAACTGTAAACATACCATTCAGAAAGAGTAGATTTGGTTTCTGGAAGCAAGTAAGCTCAGATTTTTGTGCAGCACAGAAATGACAAGACAATTGGCAAGGGAAAAAGATACCTAGTGCTGCTAACCCCAAACCATCTGTCAGGAGACCTTTTGTTTTTCTATTCTACACATTAAAATCATATTAAATTTTTACTTTAAACCTCAAAAATACAGTCTCAGTGCTCAGAACTGCAGATGTAGATGTTTCAGCATTGTTTATTAGTACACAACAATTATACAAATTCTCACAGAATCACAGAATTGTCTAGATTGGAAGAGACCTCAAGATCATCGAGTCCAACCTCTGATCTAACATTAACAAGTCCTCCACTAAACCATCTTCAACATCTAAACATCTTTTAAAGACCTCCAGGGATGGTGACTCCACCACTTCCCTGGGCAGCCTATTCCAATGCCTAACAACCCCTTCGGTAAAGAAGTTTTTCCTAATATCCAACCAAAACCTCCCCTGGTGCAACTTTAGCCCATTCCCCCTCATCCTGTCACCAGGCACGTGGGACAATAGACTGCACCTCACTACAGCCTCCTTTAATGTACCTGTAGAGAGTGATAAGGTTGCCCCTGAGCCTCCTCTTCTCCAGGCTGAACAACCCCAGTTCCATCAGCTGCTCCTCGTAAGACTTGTTCTCCACCAGCTTCTCCACTTGGTCTCATCAGTTTCGTTACCCTTCTCTGAACTCGCTCAAGCACCTCGATGTCCTTCTTGTAGTGAGGGGCCCAAAACTGAACGCAGTACTCGAGGTGCAGCTTCACCAGAGCCGAGTATAGGGGGACAATCACTTCCCTAGCCCTGCTGGCCACATACAAAGTGGGAAAAAAAAAAAAAAAAAAAAAAGACTGATAGTAGATGCCCCAGAGCTAAAATTATAACACAGGGGATTTTCTCATCTACCTTCTCCACTGAGTAAATGTATGTGGCTTCTTTTGCATTGTTTCCTAAACTTCACCAAACTATAGAACAGAAGGATCATGTTCAACAAACACTGAACTCAGATAACTTCCTGAAACTTGTGTACTTGATTAATTTTTTGAGTTAACATGATCTACAATTCTGAAAGGGAATTAGAATCCAGAAAACATCTGGAGTGTTTTTAAGGAAAAGCTTCAATTCAACAGCTGTATCTCATGAAGGCAAGTGAATAAAAATTCACCTTCAAACATTTCATAAGCATCAAAGCAGATCCGTTTAAATACAGTTCACTTATATTGTGTAACAATGATATTTAGTTCTTAGCATATATTAAAGATTATATTTCCTGATAAGAGTATACATATTCAAATTTTTAATTAATAGTTCAGCTTTGATTTTGCATTGCCATTGTTTGTAGGAATTTTAGTAGTCTTAACAGACTAAATGGCATTCTTATTTCAGCAACACCAACCAGATGATGTACAGTAGGTTTTCAGTACAAATCCTAAAAATGGAGAATTTGATTTATTAATACTTGAATGAATCTATATCCCTTGTGTAAACAGATGTATGTTTATTTTCCAATGATACAATGAATGAAGAGAAAAAAATAACATTTTAGCTTTAAATATTTTGATTATATAGGGTCATATGTCTTTTCTTAATGAATTTTCTCCTAGGGAAGCAGCTGTTCTACCTGCCAGACTGAGCAGAAAAAAAATCCTATTTTGAGGTGCAGAAGCAGCTGGGTTTATTTAGTAGGTGCTAAAGGGAATCTCAGTCAGTGCCTAATGAGTTTACACAAAGTTCTCATCTCATGTCATTATTATTAAATCAATTCTTTTTTCAATCACAGTCTTTGTCAAAGTGAGTGCTATTAATGCACTAAATTTCAAATATTTTATCCATTTTAGCTATCTGTGTGGAAAAAGTGACAATAATTTTCACTCTTGGCTCTGGAGATCTTTCTATAAGGACATCCATTTTCATTTTCATCAAACTGAAAAAAAAATAGATTATCAATCTTCCTCTAAAAAGAAATAAAAAGGAAAAAAAATCTATAAGCAAACCCAATAACCTTTACTGCATAGCAGTAGCAAGGAAAATTAGTGTAATATTAAACTGCACATTTTTTTGTTATTCGAGTTTGTTGTTGAAAAAAAATACAATTCCACTTTGCATTTCTATATGATATGTATAAATCAACAATTAAGTTAGTGATTCTGAAAAATACATGAATCTTCAACTGCATTTTATATATAAATTTTATATTTGAATTGTCTTTTAGTTCAAAACAGTGCAATCAACATCAATTAATGGATATACAGAAATTATAAAACTATTAATTGGTTGCATATAATAACATAGACATAAACATTTAATGCTATATTTGTTTATATAAAACAGATTTTCTAGACTCTCCCAAACACTCCTTCTTCCCATGTACCAGTGAATTTGGGTTGAATAGCTTAGATCTTCTCTTGTCTGAAGGACATTTTTAATCCAAAAACCACCATGCAACCTATTTTGACTGTCAATCTCTACACAAAAGACTGAAGGTTTTTTAGTGGTCAGTACAGGGGATTCAGTAAGAATATTTCCTTTTTTTTTCCTGCTTTTTATGTAATACATAAAAAACAAGTACATAAATGTACCTGTTATCTGCAGTTTATTTCAGCAAGTACTCAATTATCTTTCAAAAGGAAAAAAAAAAGTACAACTCTAAAATAATTATTTATATTTATCTACACTAAGTACTCCTACAAACAGGAAACAGTAGCAAAAATACTTTCTTTGACATTTGTAGGGGGTTGACCCTGATTAGCAGCAAAGCACCCACACAGTTACTGAGAGATACGTATCAGTGGAACGGAGAACAAACTAGAAAGAGAAGGAATGAAGAAACTGAGGCTGAAATGAAAAGGGCAAAATCACTCACCACTGTCACAGGTAAAACGAACTTGACTTGGCAAATTTCATTTAACTGATTACCAAAATCATATAATGTAAACAATTAATTACTGATTCAGGTGTGGGAAACAAAGTTAAACAATAAAACACTGTAGAGAATACTTTTCTTTTCCCAGGCTCAGCTTCACTCTAGAAACTTTTCTTCCCAGCATTCCAGCTGTCCATTCTCTTTGTTATTGCTGCAAATTACATGTAGTCCCTTTGGTGAGGGTGGCATGGGACTGAGATGAAGACAGAAGTTTCTACCTGCTGCCCTTTCTTTCTTACTTATTTTCACTTCTCTGGCATAGGACCTCCAAGGGCTGCAGTATATTTAGAGTGTATCTCCTCCATTGTAGACTTATGCATGGTTCTCTGTCTCTTCAGGGCTATTATCAGTTCCACCATGGATCACCTCCTACTATCATGAGATTCATCCCCTTTGTCTGTCTATTGTTCTTCAGTGACCTCTTCAATGTCTTTTGACCTTTCTTATGTTTCCTCTTGGCTGATGGGATCAAATGCACCCTCTTGTGGCTCCTTTGCTGAACCAAATCACGATTTCCAACAGGTGCCACACTTACACCCACCCCCCCTCACACACACACATCTTGCTACCAAAACCTAGCATTTATACCCCATGTGACAATCAGCACTTATATTGATGTGCTTTGTTTTTTGTTGTTGTTGGTAGTCTAATCCATTATTTTATATGAAAATAATAAATTTTATCATGTCCAGCTTGCTCTTCATCATAGTTTATTTCAGTCAAGTTACAAAGAGTGACATGAGTGCTGAGTGTCTGTCTCAGATCAATCAAATTAAATAAGAAACTTAGTGTGAATGATTCAGGCATATCAATGTAAGGGACAAGTTTTGTTACTATTATTGTTATTATTATTATGTTCTTTTAGTGACTACTATTAGGAGATAACTAGTCTTCTGCAGTTCAGATGTAAATCTTATTCCTGAAGACAGAAATACAAGGCCAATAGACTAGAGCAATAAAAGACGATAGGTTTTTGTTATAAATGGATTCATTACTGTATGTCTTTAAACAGGGCACCATCCAGAAAGGAACTGTAAAAACATGAAGTTGCTGCCACCTCAGGAGGTTTTAGCAGGTGCTCTTGGATCCATGAACCACCTGATAAGTGGTTCATCTGGTGGATGAAAACCTCGACATGAGCCAGTAGTGCACACTTGCAGCCCAGAAGGCCAGCTGCATGCTGGGCATCCACTAAGGAGTGGCCAGCAGGTTGAGGGAAGTGATTGTACCCCCCTTCTCTGCCCCACTTGGAGCACTGAATCCAGGTCTGGAATCCCTAGCACAAGAAGGATGTGGACCTGTTATGGAGGGTCCAGAGGAAGGCCACAAATGTGATCAAAGGGCTAGAACACCTCTCCTATGAAGAAAAGTTGAGAGAGCTGGGGATATTCAGCCAAGAGAGAAGAGGGCTCCAGGGACACCTCATTGTGACTTTTCAGTACTTAAAGGGGTCTTACAAAAAGGATGGAGAGATGCTCAATCAGATAATGACAGGATGAGGGTGAACAGTTTTAAACTAGAAGAGAGGAGATTTAGATTAGAGGCGTGGAGGGAATTCTTCACTCAGAGGGTGGTAAAGCACTGGAACAGGTTGCCCAGAGAAGTTGTAGATGCCTTATACCTGGAGGTGTTCAAGACACAAGGTTAGATGAGGCCCCAGGCAACCTGATCTAGTGGGTGGCATCCCTGCCTATGGCAGGGAGGGTGGAACTAAATGATCCTTGAGGTCTCTTCCAACCCAGGCCATTCTATGATAACTGTTAAGTAGCATTATCTGATATTAACTTCTTATTCTTACTATTGACTAGAATTTAGTACTGACAGATTAAGATAAAAATTTATAAAGTATTTAATACATAAGCCTTTCTGATGGTGCTGCAGTTGTATTTCAACACAGACAGGAAACCCAGTAAAACAGATACATGAGGAAACACATTTCTAAATGAAAATAATTTAAAAATAAATAAATAAATAAAACCTCAAAATGAGAGTATGTGCCAGCTTTATGTATAGAGGCTTTCCTGTCAAATAATTTGTAAGATTATATGAGGATTTTTCAATTTTTAAGCCTGAGTACATAGACCAAGTACTAAATCAAATGTTTCAAGCTTATAAGGAAAATAAAAGTAGTATGGAAAAGTATTATGAAATCAATATTACTATTCCCAAAAAAATATATATTATTTTCCATTTCATTGCAGTCCAAGTAGGTAAATGATGTGAAAGAAAGAAAGAAAGAAAGAAAGACAAAAAAAAAAAAAAAAAAAAAAAAAAAAAAAAAAAAAAAGCTTGAATTTCTCTTACATCTCTCCCAATATTAATTAGAGGGGGTTTTTTTATTATTATTTATGAAAAACACATAAACATATAAAAAACTTTCAGGTACTGTCAGTTTATTTGCTTTTGTTTCATAACAAAGTTTATTCTTGCTCATTCATGTGTAAAGTGTTCCCATCTTTGTTTCTAAATTCACCCTTGACTGTCTGTTTGTCATTTTCTTGTAGAATGACCCTATGCCTTCACTCACAGGGCTTCTTATGCATTGCATCTGATATCACAGCTTTATGCAAGGCCCTTGTTCTGATTGCATTTCTGGCCCTCTAATGACCCATTTCTTTGATGCTGCAGCCTTTTAGGCATTCAGTCTAGTAGTTTTATATTTATTTTAATTCCATTCTTTTTTTTTTTTACTTTTTTTTTTCTCCTTCATTTCTTCGTCTTTGTCATTAGAATACAAATGTCTTCATGACAGGGGTCATCTTGGAAATGCAAAGCAGATGTTTTGCACACTGAGAGTGTAACTAGAAGAAATTCTGGTGATATGTAATAGAATACATGTATATGCATCAATAGAATATGTAACATTTTGAGGATGCTGCAGCTTCTCATTCTGGAGCAAAATATGATTATATGAATTATGTTATCCTGTAACAGTGAGAAATTTAGAAATAAAAATAGAATAAGTGTATTTTCTGGACAAGATATATCTTAACCAAGCAAGACATCCAATGCTAATCAGGCCTTCGATCTCAGCATAGTAGGAAAAGAAAGGGGGGTTTGACGAAACAGGAAAAAAATCGGTACCACTGGATTCTAGATAACATGGTAAATAATATATTGTATCTCTCACACTCCCTTGAGCAAGACTCGGATTGATGGTTGCCACCAGGTTTGTCCTGAGATGTTTTCCTTTCCATTAAAGTCATAAAGAATGTCTTTCACATCAGCACACAGTTGCCCTGCTCCTTATCTCAGCATTGTTTTGGAAAGAAAATTTTTGAAGCCATCTTCAGGTTTTGGCTGTACTTTTGTTGCAGTTTGCCTATTAAATTCATTGAGGTAGCCATGCACGTACTCATGCTAGATAGCAGTTTTGCTCTCATTTCTCTAATGTGGGTATTTTCTTTCAGAGCTGAGACACAACTTCAGAGAAGGTGAGACTTCCTCTGTGTAAAGCTACATTTTGTTTTACAAGTGTGATGTTGATATGCATTAGAAGCTTGTTGTTTCTCTCAAAAGACTGTTGTCTTTTACTTCTGTTACTTCTGTTTGGCAACATATCAACTTTTCTAAATTCTTTGATTTGATTATTATCTTAAATAATTGGTGACAAAGCAATTATTGAAATTGCTGGTAATCTATTTCCCTTTCAAATATGCACTGACATTGCTGAAATGAATATCTTTATTTTACTTTTCATACACCACTGTTAATTACTGTGGGGTTTTTTGTGTGTTTTTCTTTGTTTGGTTTTGTTCTCCTTACAAACGTCTTTCTTCCTTGTAGGTTAAACAGAAATTATATTTTAAAATATTAGCTTATGTAACTCTTACATTATGATAACACCATCTGCATCAGAATTGGGTACAAGATTTCTCATGTTGAATATATTTTGTTGAAAATATAATTGGTGTCAGTACAGATCAAATGCAACAAATTATGTATACATTGTAATTGACTTACGTGTAGATTTCCTTCCCTCCTTTTTTCCTTCCTTCCTTCCATCCTTCTAGTAATGTCACTGTTGTGCTCTTACCTGCACTACACAGATGATGCTGTAAATTGACTAAAATGTTGAGTGTCACAGGCTATATTTTACCTGGACTGTTATTTTTAGCAGTGCACTTTTTTGTGCATCTGATAATATACATTATGCTTCTGGAGTACATGCTTTTCATTTTAAAAATGAGAGTTTAATGAGTAACAAGATTCTGATAAACAGGTACATTAATAACTTAAATTTCTTGAAATTTTTAGACCATCACAAAAGTCTTCACAATGATTTTGAATTACCTGAGAATTCTGTTCCTGAGCTTTTAGTGCTTTGAAATCAGTGTTCTATTAGTAGAAATAATTAACAACTTGCAATTTTTGTCTTATTGGACAGGAAAGACTGATTATTTTTAGACTGGAAAGCAACATTTATTTATTTTTTTTAATCATGTAATGGATTTTCGTATTTATAATAAAGCAACACATAGTGACACTTCTGATAATTAGTTTCTTAGACTCTTCTTTTGCTGTCTTATCTAAATTGCTTCTGCAAATATGTATCATTACCTCCCAGTCACTAAGAAATCATCTCAGGAGAGCTACACCTTTTTTTCAAGTTCATTAACTGTTCTCATGATCTTCACCTGAAATGCTTGGCTGATCAAATCTCATTTTCCTAAAGCCTATAACTTACACCTGTAAACTCATCTTTCACACTGATCTCCTGTACGTATGAGGCATTATTAGCACTCCTTCAAACATTGATGGGAAAGTGATTTCTTCCTTAAAGATTAAGCTTATAAACTTAAGAGTGAATTATATAAGAATAGTTCACTCTGTTAAAAGCCACAATAACCACTTTTGAAACAGAACATAATTTTATCTCTATTTCTCTTATTTCAATTATGTGTTCTGGACTTAAGTGACACAGAGATGATGAGATGTAGACTGCTGAAAATAAATTTGTAAATGGGACACCTGGACAATAAACATAGCCCTAAAAATGATCTGAAATACTATACAGTGCAAAATGTCAGTGAACTGCATAAACTTATACTGTATATTTAGTTTCATATTATTGTATATGTAAAGTATACTTTTGGTATATGTAGTACTTTTTTCTATGTTGTTGTTTTTGTTGGCCTAGCTAACAAATACCTACATTTGCTTATTAAAGCAAATGCTTTAATTTAAGGCTGGCGAAAGGTCTGGAGCACAAGTTCTATGAGGAGCAGCTGAGGGAACTGAGGTTGTTTAGTCTGGAGAAGAGAAGGCTCAGGGGAGACCTTATTTCTCTCTACAACTACTTGAAAGGAAGTTCTGAGAAGCCAGGGGTTGGCCCCTTCTTGTAGATAACTAGTGATAGCACTAGAGTGAATGGACTGAAGTTGCACCAGGGGAGTTTTAGGTTGGAAATTAGGAGACATTTCTTCTAGCAGTCAGGCACTGGAATGGATTGCTCGGGGAGGTAGAGTCATTGTCCCTGGGGGTGTTTAAGGAAAGGTTGGCCGTGGTGCTTAGGGACACGGTTTAGAGGGTGACATTGGTAGTAGGGCAATGGCTGTCCCAGATGATCTTGGAGGTCTTTTTCCAACCTTAATGATTCTGTGATTCAGTCAAGCAAGTTTTTTCTTCAAGTTTAAAGACATTTTTTCTTCTTATTCACTTTCCACATGTTTAATATTTAATTTCACAGCTTTTTCCTCCCCACACCAAAATATCCTATGCTGAAAAATCTCCAAGCTTACTTTGAGAGTTTTTCATCCACATAGAAAATGTAACATATGTAGGAAAATCTAGCACTTCACAGATACATTTCTACAAAAGTAACACAATTACACCACTTTGTTTTTTTTTAAAGCTCAAAGACAGGAAGGACAGGGATTCTAAAGGGTAGCAAATGCCTCTAAGTAGCCATTCTTATTGTATTTATTTTATGTCTGCTCCATTCTACAAGGAAATAAATAAGAATTTTAAAATAGGTCAGATATTTCTGTTTGGTTATTTCAGTCAAACACACAATCTGCGAGTTACAGGATAATATTCCAGCCTGTTCTGTGAGAATGATTACTGTCAATTAACTGAACAGATGCTAAGGCTAACTACTTTACGAGAAATTATTACCAGTTTAAAATATTTTAATCTAATGGTTAGCTAGCAGCACATTTGTATGTAGTTGCCTTCCTTTTTTTATATTCAATTTTTTATATTCATGCTTTAAAATGTTCCATTGTTTGCTAATTCCAATTTTTAAATTATTTTATGCATTTGTTAAAGAGAAATAGAAATTTTTGCTGTTTTTTTTTCTAATGACCTGAGAGTATGTGGATCATATAATTAAAAAAAAAAAAAAAGTTCTTTATTTCAATTATATTTCAATAGTAGGAAAAGTCAAAATTGTATATATTTATATTCTCACAATGTGAATTGGCACAAACATAACCCTGTTCTGTATTCCTATGAAACAAGTTAAATCCTCTGTTTGGTATAACATTGTAGAACTACATCTAAGTTACAGCTCAGATGACAAGATTACATGGCCATTTATTTTTAGTGTATTAAATGTTCTATCTAAAACTTTTTACCAGCAATAAGATTATTTCCAGATGCAGCATATTCCCACATATACAACTACATCAAATATTTATTTTAGAGAAGCTGCATAGCTTAGCTAATGTGCCCCATGGATACCAAGCTCTACATCATACCTGTGAATGACCCTGTAAATAAAAATTGACACACAGTTGTATATAGGAATAGCAGTACAACTTGTATCTTAATGACTTTGTAATTCACAGATATGTGTATTTTTCCCTATGGAAAACTTACAGTAGGTAATAAGCTTAATAAACACAGACCAGTAGTTGGATATAGGCAGATACAACTGTCTAGAAAATTGGAAAGAAATAAAAATAAATAAAAAAGTGAGTTCTGAATATTTCTTATAGCTCCTCTTGAGACTTATACATGGAGAAATCACAGAATCACAGAACTGTAGGGGTTGGAAGGGACCTCAAAAGATCATCGGGTCCAACCCCCCTGCCAAAGCAGGTTCCTCAGAGCAAGCTGCCCAGGTAGGTGTCCAGACAGGCCTTGAATATCTCCAGAGAAGGAGACTCCACAGCCTCCCTAGGCAGCCTGTTCCAATGGTCCATCACCCTCACTGTGAAGAAGTTCTTTCGCATGTCAGTGTGGAACTTCCTGTGTTCTAACTTGCAGCCATTGCCCCTTGTCCTATCCCCACAAACCACTGAGAAGAGGTTGGCTACATCCTTCTGTCCCCCACCCCTCAGATATTTATACACTGAGGAGATCCCCTCTCAGTCTTCTCTTCTCCAGGTTGAACAGACCCAGGTCTCTCAGCCTTTCTTCACAGGGAAGATGCTCCAGGCCTTGTATCATCTTTGTGGCCCTCCGCTGGACTCTTTCCAGGAGATCCCTGTCTTTCTTGTACCAGGGAGCCCAGAACTGGACACAGGTGGAAGAAAGGGAAAAAAAATTGGGAGAGGGACAAAACTGTAATTATTAGAGAAGTCAGGAAGATAGTCATGATGTTAAAGATTCAGACTGTATTTACTTTAGAGTAAATTGAACAATTCAATTTTTCTGTGATTTGCCTTTAAAGTAATATTAACTTGCCTTACATCTGTTCCAAAGCAAGGATGACTCATTTACTTCTGGAACACATGGTTGTTTTTTAATGTACAATATCAAATTGTGATAATGTACAATATTATATTGTGATAATGCAAAGCTCATTGAACCCTGGCAAAAGGGAAGTGGAAGCCATATGAAGTTTCTATACTCAAGTATGCAGAAAGCAAGAAAGAAATAGGAATCTGTGACAGATAATAAAACAATCAGAATGCAATTGTGAAACAAAAACCTTGTTAAAAATATTTGATATAAAGAAAATGTTCTTAATTAATTCAGCTTCACATTAGTTGTGTAGAGATATGATGATAATTAAAATACAATGACAAATTCAGAAATGCATACAGGTTTTGAAATTCACAACTTGTTATTTGGTTAATAGGGGAAAATAAAATATGTATTTTTTTTCAAATATTTGTATTGTTTTTTAATCAGATGCTAGGAATTGATTTATGATTCCTTTTCTGTTTCCTCTCCTTTTAAAGGGACAACAGAAAAATAAATTTAAAAAAAAAAAAATCTATTTTGAAAATGGAAAATAATAAGTGGTGTTTTTAACACATTCTATGAAAAATTTCATTTTTTTCTTCAAAAAAAGAAAAAAAGGACACTTCATGAAATTTATTGGGGAACACTCTCCTAATATTTGATTGATTATCTTAAAATAATCAAAACAAGTTATCGTTTGATCTTCCCTGTTTATAAGTCAGGAAAAAGTATACATGTATGACCAGCCACAACTTTTACATGTAAAATATATTGGGATATTGGGCTTCTGGGTTTTCTCTTTAAGAAATTCTTATTTACATTCTATATTAGAGGTGTCACAGCTCTTGGTATGCTATATGGCAATCAACCTATGACAAATAACTTAGGGTATATCTGCAGTACCCAGTCAGGTGGTTTCCTTTCCTGTGTCTATTGCACATTAACTGCACATTAAATTTGAAAGAATTAATGCTTTTCTACTGCTTAAAGGATTATAATCATTTTCTACTTGAACTGCAAGTATGATGACAGAGAACAGAACTAGTTAAGAGGATTACTTGTGAGACTGGAGATATACTAAGGTGCTAGTGTCAAGCCAGAGTTTCAGCCTTTTTTCTGACACATCTTGGTTTCATGGCTTGAATGTCAAACCTTCAACAATTTTAAATGTATCCTATTGTAATTACATGGAAGATGTATAAAGGAAAGTTGAAAGATACATTCATAAAGCAGTGTCTAGGAACAAAATATTTGCAAATGTACAACTTAGTACATTTGTACATAAAATGTACAAATAAATAATCACATTCAGAAATGCTATTACAGCTATAAATGGGGGAACATTAAAAAATACACTAAGGAAATTAAAACAGGTTTTTCAACTACTATATGGTGAGAATACAAATCCTCTTGAGAAGTAAAATGTGCCAAATGGAGATATAAAAACATGGGGGGTGGGGGGGAGGACGACCCAACAACTTCTAGACTAAAAGTATTAAAATGCCACATTTTAAAGTTTTTAGAAAAATATGTTTTCATTATTTCTATAGTACAGAAATGCAGATTTATTTTACACAACATAAATAGCAAAATTAGTGTTTTTTCTGGAGAACAAATGAGAGAAACATTGCTCAGAAATTACTTTTTTGCATTTTAAGAGCCACTGATGGCTAATTCTGATAAAAGACCTGAAGAAGTGACAACAATACAAGGCAAATGAATTTCACATATGGAAAAGTAACAGTAATACCATTAGAAGACGTAAAATTGTGAATTAAATCATACATCAAATGAAAGTAATTTCAAATGTCTTAAATGGATATAAAAATCTCCAAGTATAGCTCATGTATTGCAACATGTTACAGAAGTCAACAGATTAAATATTTTAAAGTGATACTCTTTTTTGAATAAGAATATGTATGCACAAAACAAACTGACAGAATGCTAGAAAACTTACAATAAAAAGAAGAGAGTATAAAATATAATTGAATTGTAAATCTCAATTATTGGAGGTGAATTCCCTGATGAGTTAGCCAATATATCTTTCTCATTTAATACTGGGGGAAGAACAAGAAACCAACCAAACAAACAAACAAAAAAACATAACCAAAAAAGACAGCTTAATATTTTCTAAAATTAAATAGCTGCATTTTTCTTAATATATGTACATTCGTTCAGAAAATAAATTACTATGAATTGAAATATTTTATAGCTTCTGGAATGTTAATACAACTTTCTGACAACCCTCAAAAACTGTTTTACACAAAGTGTGTTGAATTATTTTCCAATTTTATTTATGCAATGATTAATATAATCTTCTGAATTCACTGCATGTTAGACATTGTCTTTAGTACTCTTAATGTCGAAGACTTATTAACATTAAAAAAGTAGCTGTGGCTAATGATTGGTAACCCAGGATAATAAAAATAAAATTTAGACAGACGTTTCCAGTCTACATTTCAAGTGTTGTATAACGTTCGTAGTACCAGAATAAGAATAATAAAACTTTGAAAGACAGAATCTCTTCCCCTAATTCATAAGTGATGAAGTTGTTGTGGTTTAGTTCAGATTAAACATTTGCTTTCAACTATGTTTGGGAGACAGAAGATGTATCCTCTGGTATCATTATTTGAACTTCTGACTTAGTTGTTAGCTTGAGCAATTCATTTGATAGGTTTCTGTGACATGTTTGTCCCCTTGACACTTGTCACAGATGGTATTTATTTATTTATTTATTTATTGCTTATATTTTGCTGTGTTTTACACAATATGTTACAATAAGTGTGGCTTAGCAGCAGATAAGAGTTGCTCCTTGTCCTAATTGATGCATATGAATACCCTTAGAAAAAAGGGTATACCCATATGAAAAGCTGAGCTGATTGTAGCTTTTAAAGTACAAGCTTTTAAAGAAGCTTTTGCAATGTATGTGGTGAACAAGAACTGAAGTAAGATTTTGTCAAGCATGAATACAACCAATACAGTTTTTTCAACCCAAAAGATCTCTGAAAATTACTGGACTGCAGAAAAGGATCATAGAATCACAGAATGTTTTCGGTTAGAAGGGACCTTAAAGATCATCTAATTCCACCCCCCCCATGACGTGGGCAGAAACACCTTCCACTGAGCCAGGTTGCTCAAAGCCCCATCCTACCGGCCTTAAACACTTCCAGGGATGGAACATCCACAACTTACACCTATACACAACAGGTATTAGTAATGCTTTTTACGAAACATTTTTTTTTTTCTTGTCTGATCATCTCTATTTTATGAGGATCTTTCTCAAATAATCCTAGAAATCTATTCTTGCTCCTTCTAAAATAAAAATAATCAAAAGGGTCGATTCTATTTAAAAGCTGTAGCTGATTTGGGGTAAGTAGCCATCAAATAGTTTCTAAGTTTAGATGTTCTGGAGAGACTTCACTAATTTTTTCCTTTGTCAGATGTTCTAAGGGTTTTGTTTTCTTTTGTTTTGCATTGCTTTGCTTTGTTTTGCTTTGCTTTGCTTTGTTTTGTTTTGCTTTGTTTCTGAGCTCTGCTGAGTTTTACCAAAGCCTACTGGGAAAAATGAAGTGTTCTCAGCAGGAAGCATTGAACCAGTTTCTGCTTTGCTCTGCCAATTACAGTCCTCATGCATCCTTCAGAGCTGAAAGCTACTCTGGCACATGAACCTCTTTCATGAATTACCAGGAGAATAGCAAGGGATTTCTCACAGTTACGGGAGAGATTACTTTTCTGGGATCAGAAAGAGAGACTGAGTAAAATATATCCATCTAAAGTCTGCCATTAGAGCAATGTTATTTTAAGAACAGAAAATCAAAGTTCGTGTGCCAATGCAAATTAATTTTGATGCATCAGTAACCTTTTTCCTCTGAGCCAAGTGTTTATGTCTTGACACACGTATATGGCTGAATAAAATCACCAGCTGAATAAAAACAGCAGCCTGGGGTCCAAAACAGACCTTTGTAGGCAATTAAATTCAAGTATAGCCTCTTCAGAGTTTCTCAAAACTCTGTCAGTCTTTCAGGGTGTTTCTGCAATTGAAACAGGTGACAAGGTATCTGTCACCAAGATAATTCCTCATAATTAGAGCATTTGAATACTACTGTTTCAGGAACTATCACTAAGTCATTTATCTCAGCAAAAGATAACTTGTAATGATCACTAATTGGGATGAGGATATGGAGAATAATGTTGATTTTTAAAAATAATTTATTATTATTTTTTGTTGTCCACAGGTGTGGGTTTTTTTGTTTGTTTGTTTGTTTGTTTTTACCAAATCAGTTAAAATCTGCTTTTGAGGACTATTGTTAGAGCCTTCATTACTTCCTGAGTATCCAGTTCAGATGAGGTTGGTTCAAGGAGAATTGCAAGTTTATTTCTAGTGTTATCATTGCTCTTCATATCCTTTTGACATCAAAACTGAAATCCTCTAATGCAATCTATATGATACCTTGTTCAAAATTTAGTTTAAAATTCCATTCATCTCATTTTGACTAGTGGAAAGGTTGGCTTTGAAAAATACCTTTTTTTCCTGTGCTGTATGTGAAAAAGATTTCCCCTGTGTACCTGCTGCAGTTTAACATAGATAAAACTCAGTTTACTGACAGTGATTTTTAAAGGCTTTGTTGATATTCATAGTCAATAATGACTTCTGAAAACCTTGAAGGATCAGACCATCATCAGACCATCATTTACTTATTTATTTATTCAAATTAAATAAGATGAGAATTTTGAGCTTTCTGCTTATTTTTATCACTGAAATATAGACGTCCCATATTCTTTTCCATATGAATTCATGCAAGAATTATGATGGAGGCAACTAAATACACATTAAATTGTACACCATCATCACAGGTGAAGATAAATGAGTTTTCCATTTTTCTTGCTACCTAGATATGCTGTTGTACATTCAGTATCAAAAATATTCAATCTTAACATTTTAAGTAAAATATTTTTTCAATTCTATCATTAAATAGAATTCTCTGTAACCTATACCAGGAATTTTCAAATAAAAGACCTATTAGGAATATACATTATTAATATTATTACCTACATTAAATATGTATTCCTTGTGTTTATGCATTTACACATTGTGTCAAGAAAAAGATTTCATCACTATGTTAACTTAAATATTTCTGTGATTACATATTGCACATACTGTTAGTACACGTTTGGCAGCTATGGAATATTTACAAGAAAAATGTAGTTCCTTGATCTGAATTCCTAATGTCTAGGATTAGGTAAAATACATCATTACAGAACTAATAAATATCATTCAGGCCCTTTAATACTGAGTCATACAAATGAAATTGTTATCATTACTTTGTTATTCATGTGTCCAATCATTTTGCTTTTATATATAATTTATATTTTAAAATATTAGCTAAATAGGCATTATGGGAATAGATTCCAGGTCATATATTTTGGGTAATTATTGTATTTTTTGAGGTGAATATAGAAATTACATTTTGTCTTGTGCTTCCCAGCTTATTAAAACAGAATACCCAAATCCTGCATTGAAGGCCTGAAGGCGTTATTCTAATAACTGAGCATTGACAAGAGCCTGTTGTATAGTTCTGACTCTTAATGGTATTATCTTTCCTATCCAAACTATCATTCTTTCTTAGCCTCTAGAATGTTTTTCTGCACTCTGTCTACTGGGAATGATGCTCAGCCTGAAATCTCTTGTATATTGTGCCTCAGAGCTGATGAAGTATGAGTTGGTAATAAGTCACAATCATTCCAAGAAACAGATTAACAGTGTCAATGTCTTGTTCCCAGTACCAAACTATTATAATATGTATTGGTAATTTGCATGTGTTTCATTCTTTGCTGATATTATTATTAGACAGGATGTTTCCATGATCTAAATATTATTCTGAATCCATCTTGTCTTCAGATTTGCTTTATTTTGGTAACTGATTAGTACTGCAGACATAGCCATTGCATCTTAATTTTAATTAACATCATATTGCCAAATTTGAATGCTTATATAGCTACAAAAATACTACAGTTAATTCTTAGGTATTGCTAATAATTGAAGTCTTTTTTTTATTTTTACTTTTTTTTTAACTTTTTGTAGAATCAGGGAAAAATACATTCTAGTACTTCATCAAAAAAAATAAATAAAAAAGCACAATAAAATTAAAAAAAAAGTAAAATGATAGTTCTGTGATCCTTTCTGAACATTTTGATATAAATTCAAAAAATGAACTGAGCTTTCCCTTTACATCTGGCTTCCTCCTTTCTAGCTCCTTGCTGATTCATTTTTAATTTAAGTAGGACATCCTGGAGTCTCCAGTAAGCTTGTTCTTTCTTTTCATCCTGAACTACATTTACAACAGACTGCAATAGTCAAGCGACCCTTAACTAATATCATTTCTTAAGAATGAATGAAGCTAATACTTCCTCTCATACAGTTGCAGAGACCAATTCATAGGACCTAAATTAGTTGGAGTTGGCCACGATGAATTTTTCAAAACTCAGGCCTAGTTTTCAGGCAGATTAGTCTATGTGATAGACTTAATTCATTTTGCTCTCATTGAGGAACAATTTTGTTGAATATAATAAAGTATACTTCATTGAATAGTTTAGGAAATTAGTTCTATTTTAGCTCACAGTTAAGTCTACATTTTTGAGCAGTTTTGGAGCAATAAGAGAATCTGAATGTGAAGCAGTGAGGTTACTTGATACAGTTACCTAATATCCATTCTATTCTTTCAGAGGTGTTACTGTTGACTAGTGCTATACCTATGGATCAACTGTCCATTAGTGGCTAGAGTGCAGCAGTTATTTCTGAAGTGTTTCTTTCAGCTTTGTTTCATCTGAAGGTCACTTGTTCTCTGAGAATGCTGCATTATGTGAGCCAAAGCACATTAAGAGGGAATAATTCGTAGTTGATTTCAGAACCACATTTCCAACCCTAAGGAAATGGTTATTGTGAACATACCTATAAAATGTCTACTATAAGTACCCCCAAAAAAATCTCAAACAATTAAAAACATGGAAGTAAGATTATAATCAGTTTAAAATTGATTTGTGGATCTGGGTGTCTACTGCACTAAAGATTAAGTTGTTCTGTACCTGTTCCTTACATTTTTAATATAGTTGCATCCTGAAAAAAATGAAGAATAACATTCTGTAGAATACAACTCAGAGTTAGCTAAAGTACAGTTGGTCTTAATATAGTATGAATCATATTAATGTAGAATATATAAATACTAAATATTTTAATATACATAATACAGAAAACATAGAAAAAAATATGTTTGTTTAAAAAATAATAATAATGCACCATGAGTCAGTTATAGTATAAAATCAGGCATTCCTGGAAATATATAAGCAGTTGAATATATATATTTAAAAAAAAAAAAAAAAAATCATGGTATACTAAACTATTAAACTGAAAAGTGTTAACATTGGATGTCCAAGTATATGCATGTTACAATGATCATTACTATACCCTTAATTTATGTTTTTCTTTAATCCATCATTCACAGAGTTTTCCTTTCAAATTCAAGGAAACTAGAATAAATGTGCTAAACAGCTGTTAGGTAAAACACAAGGTTTTGAATCTGCTACATTATACATGTATAATACAATAGTGTAAATATGACAATTGGCTGAGTGTTAGGTACAACATATGTTTTATGATCCACTATATTATTTATTTATTTATTTATTTACATTAGCAATATTTTTATTTAATGCAGTTTCACTGTTTAGTCTTCTATACAGAAAAAAAACAGTGCCACTATGAAAATTCAAGTAGTTTGGATAATACTATTCAAGTATTATCCAAAATGTGAAAATAGCATATCACAGAATCACAGAATGGCCAAGGTTGGAAGGAGCCTCTGAAGATCATCTACCTGAAGATCAAGCTCCCTGCTGAGCAGGATCACCTAGAGCACATTGCGCAGGGTGGCATCTAGGTGGGTTTATACCACCTAGATTATTATCCTTCCAGAGAAGGAGACTCCACAACCTCTCAGGGCAACCTGTTCCAGTGTTCTGTCACCCTCACAGTAAAGAAGTGCCTTTTCATATTCAGCTGGTTCTTCCTGCACTTCAGGTTTTGCCTGTTGCCTCTCATCCTGTCACTGGGCACAAAAGAAAAGAGACTGGCTCTATCCTCTTGACACCCTCCCCTCAGATATTTATACACAGTAATGAGATCTCTCCTCAGTCTTGTCTTTTCCAAGCTAAACAGGACCAGCTCTCTCAGCCTGTCTTCATACGACAGGTGCTCCAGTCCTCTAATCATCTCAGTAGCCCTCCTTCGAATTTGCTGCAGTAGCTCCATGTCCCTCTTGTACTGGGGAGCCCAGAACTGGATACAATACTCCAGGTGTGGCATCGCTAGTGCTGAGTCGAGGGGGAGGACCACCTCCCACAACCTGCTGGCAACACTCTTCTGTATGCACTCCAGGACACCACTGTCCACAAGGGCACATTGCTGAATCATGGTCAGCCTGCTTTCCACCAGGACTCCTAGGTCTCTCTCTGCAGAGCTACTCTCCAGCATGTTAGCCCCCAGTCTGTACTGGTGCTTGGGGTTATTCCTCCATAGGTGAGGACTCTGTACTTGCCCTTGTTGAACTTCTTTGAGTTCCCCTCAGCCCAACCCTCCAGCCTGTCAAGTTTCTTCTGAATGCCAGCACATCCCTCTGGGGTATCAGACACTCCTCCGAGCTTTGTGTCATCAGCAAATTTGCTGAGGGTGCACTCCATTCCATCATCTAGGTTGTTGATGAATATAATATATATTACTTAATTATTCATAGAATCATAGCATGGCCTGGGTTGAAAAGGACCTTAAAGATCATCTAGTTTCAACCCCCCTGCTCTGGCCAGGGTTGCCAACCACTAGAGCAGGCTGTCCAGAGCCACATCCAGCCTGGCCTTGAATGCCTCCAGGGATGGGGCATCCACAGCTTCCTTGGGCAACCTGTTCCAGTGCCTCACCACCCTCTGAGTGAAAAACTTTCTCTTAATATCTAACCTAAATCTCCCCTGTCTTAGGTTAAAACCACTCCCCCTTGTCCTATCACTATCAACACACATAAACATTCCCTTCAAGTACTGGGAGACCACAATGAGGTCTCCCTGGAGCCTTCTCTTTTCCAAGCTAAACAAGCCCAGTTCCCTCAACCTTTCTGCATAGGAGAGGTGCTCCAGCCCTCTGATCATCTTAGTGGTCCTCCTCTGGATCCGTTCCAAGAGCTCCACATCCTTCTTGTGCTGGGGGCCCAAGGCCTACACACAGTATTCCAGGTGGGGTTTCACAAGAGCAGAGTAGAGGTGGAAAATCACCTCCCTCTCCCTGCTGGCCACCCCTTTTTTAATGCAGCCCAGGACATGGTTGGCCTTCCAGTGTGCAAGCGTGCATGGCTGGCTCACATCCAGCTTCTCGTCTATCAGGACCCCCAGGTCCTTCTCCACAGGGCTGCTCTCAAGTTCTTCTTCCAGTCTACATGTATACAAATACCTGGGATTGCTCCAGCCCATATGTAACACCTTGCACTTTGCCTTGTTGAACCTCATTATGTTCTCATGGGCCCACTTCTCCAGCCTGTCTAGATACTTCTGGATGGCATCTCTTCCCTCTATTGTATTGACTGCACCACTCAGTATCAAGCACTGACATGAGACTGAAAGGTCTGTAGTTGCCAGGGTCTTCTTTCGTGCCCTCCTTGAAAACTGGTACATTTGCCAGCTTCCATTCTACTGGGACCTATCCAGATTCCCAGAACCATTAAAAATAAATTAAAAAACAGGTCCTGCAATGACATCAGGCAGCTCTCTAAGCACTCTGGCATGAATTCCATCTGGACCCATGTACTTTTATGACTCCAGCTGGAGTACCAAATCCCAAACACTTTCAGGGGCAGTTGGGAGTTTCTCATTCCCACCATTACGGTTCTCCAGCTCAGGACGCCAGGGTCCCAAAGTCCATCATCAGTGTTAAGACAGAGGCAAAGAACGCATTAAATATCTCCACTTTGTCTATGTCCTTGTCTGTAAGGTGACCTTCCCCAAGCAAGTTCATTTATTTAATACTTGAAATCCTTTAATGTTGGGTATTTCATAGGATGGTGCTCACTGTTGCTGTTAACTTTGTCTATTTTGTCTTAAATATCTTCTACCAACACTTCAGGTGTTAACAAATCTTCTGTGCCAGCCTCATCCAACTCTTTCAAAGCAAACAGAAACAAAATTTAATTTATTTTTTCTAACTCATCTGCCTGCATGCTCCTTTTGTACACAGAATTTGTTGGCTACGGAGACTCTCTGTTAAGCTTTGTTACAACTACTTCTGGAGATTTATTTTTGGTTTTGATACTGTGTTATTTGTTTGTTTGTTTTTTTTTTCTTCCCACTATAGTTGTTATATGAATCTGTTTTTTCTCTTAAACTGCAATGGTTTTATTTCATTTATTTTTAGGGAACTGCAGATTCTGCAACTTGCTTTCCTTCCCAAACACTCCAGTTTAGCCATGTCAGCTACCTTTTTTCTATTTTTCAAGCTTTGATTAATGGCATATATTTTTTTCACCCTCTAATACAGTAGTCTACAACTTCCTCGTAAGGGGGTGTCGAGAGGCAGGAGACCTTTTCTCCATTAACACCAGCGACAGGACCCGCGGGAACGGAGTTAAGCTGAGGCAGGGGAAGTTTAGGCTGGACATCAGGAAGGGATTCTTCACAGAGAGAGTGGTTGCACACTGGAACAGGCTTCCCAGGGAAGTGGTCACTGCACCAAGCCTGACTGAATTTAAGAAGAGATTGGACTGTGCACTTAGTCACATGGTCTGAACTTGGGTAGACCTGTGCGGTGTCAAGAGTTGGACTTGATGATCCTTAAGGGTCCCTTCCAACTCAGGATATTCTATGATTCTATGATTCTATGATCCTTTCCTAATAAAATCTTTGCTTTCTCTATGAGAATTTAACGCCATTAGCCTCTTTTTAAACTCTTTCTTATAAGTTAACTGCGTAAGTAGTTTCTCTTTTGGAAACTGAGAACAACCATGGAGGGTTTGGTTTTTGTTTTGTTTTGCTTTGTTTTACTTTTGTTTCCTCAGTAAGTATTTTGAATCTAAAAACACAATGGCCACTGCTAGAGAGCCATTCTTCAGTTCTGAAGTAGGACATAAACAATAACTGGAATCTTGTCAATGATTGCTTTGCATTTTGTGGCTTCTCTAACCTACTATTCCAAGATACAGTCACTTATTCTATGCAAAAATTTAAATTTTAATCTGTGCTGTGTTGATTATGCTGTGTTGAGCTATTTGAACAATTTACAAAGTAGCTGTAATCACCCATTACCACTGAGTTTTCTGCCTCATCCTCTCTGATCCCAACAAGTGACAATTCTGGTCATAGTCCCAGTCAGGGGAAACATTACAATCTTAGCTAGAGAAGTATAACCACAGAAGACAGAAGAAAACAAATAAATGTGTTATGCTAAACACCCTAATTCCCTACTTTTCTTGCACTGTAGGAATTTGGAAAGATTCAGTGTAACCTACAGAGAAAGTTGAGATGAGTTTGATGAGTTTGGAGGAAATAGATGTTTATGTACATGTTTGTTTAATTGCGAGTTTCTTTTTCTCAAAATAGGAATCACTGAACAGAAGTCAAATAAATTTCTCTGACTCAAGACTGTTTTACCTACAGATATATTTTATGGATTCCTGACCAAAAGACTAGCCATCAGAAATCCCTACAATTTCAGTGCTGGCTGAGTCACCACTTGTAATAGAAATAATGATTCTGTATTTTGAGGTGCAGGTAAATTCCCTGTCTAGAATGTTCAATCTTCTAGAAAATCATATTAGCAAATTAATAATTCAGCTAACACTATACTTACAATGTTGTATAGTAAATAAGGAGAGGATCATTTGCAAACAGTGAAGATTAGCACAAATATTCCATCATTTTTCAAGGATTCTTAATTTCATGACGAAATGTGTAAGTGTATAAAACCAATTAGGTATGTCATTGACACAATTAGCATGTATTTGTAAAATGCACAGGATGAAAGTCAAATTGTGCAAGCATTATATAACTTGAGGAATTTCTTATTTGTATTAGGTGTAGTTTACCTATTAAGTTGTGCTTAAATTTGACGTTTTCAAATGCACATCAGAAATAAAGCAAGTATGATGTCACCATCCCTCGGAGCAGAAGTGTGGCCTGTCCTGCAGGAGAAAGGAGCAGGGAGCAAAGAGTGACAATGACCTCTGGGCATCATCCCACAGCACCCACACAAGAAGCACAGAGCTGGTCTGTAATGGCACCCAGAGCCAACCAACAGTCCAGTTGTTCCCAGACACATGAGGAGACAGGTCCCATAATCAAGACGTAAAGTTAAATATTTGAGTCAGAGCCTGGATAAATGGGATACAAGGGTAGGATGTAAGAGCCAGCATAGCCCAGGTAAGACATAGAATCATAAAATCATAGAATATACTGAGTTGGAAGGGACCTACAAGGATCATCAAGTCCAAGTCTTGCACAAAACCACCCAAAAATCAAACAATATATCTGAGAATATTGTCCAAATCCTTCTTGAACTCTGGCAGGCTTGGTGCTGTGACCACTGCCCTGGGGAGCCTGTCCCAGTGCCCAACCACCCTCTCAGTGAAGAACCTTTCCCTAACACCCAGCCTCACCCTGCCCTGTCCCAGCTCCATGCTGTTCCCTCAGGTCCTGTCGCTGTCCCCAGAGAGCAGAGCTCAGCACCTGCCCCTCTGCTCCCCTCGTGAGGGAGCTGCAGGCCACCATGAGGCCTCCCCTCAGCCTGCTCTGCTCGGGCCTGAGCAAACCAAGGGACCTCAGCCAATCCTCATATGTGAAGACCATCAATGAGAGCCTGAGCTTAAATGCAGTACCTGAGGGAGGTGAGGTACCCTTAACAAGGCCCCCAACAGTTCTGTCTCACTTCTTTTCACAGCATCTTGATCCAAGGTCACAGCCCCATGCAACCAGAGCCAACCTTGAGCACAGACAGCAGACCATAAAGTGTGTGTGCAAAGTGCAGGGAGGGGACGAGGGTACATCCCCAGCCCCCGCATACTGACATTATTTTCACAAATGTTTTCTGATTTATTCCCTTCTTGGACATTTTTTTTTCTGAGAAATTCTTAGGCAAATGATTTCCATGGGTACTTCTCCAATCTCAACTTAAAATGTATTTATTTTTGCCATTAGTATTTAATAATTTTTATTAATAAATAAAACCATATCCAGTAAGATACTGGACTGGAATGAAAGAAACATACACATCATTTTTGCTTTTAAATTACTTCCCTGGGGTTCTGCATAAAACTTGCTGCTTTGCTTCTCCATTACTATAAAAAAAAAAAAAATCATTATGCTTCTTTTCACTCAGTCTTACGTAACTTTTCCTCTGAGAGGTAGTTTTTCTTGAAGTATCTACAGCATGTCCATACAAATCCCAGTGATGGACTTTCCTTAGTCTTTATCAATTACATGGAAATATCTGGGGTTATAGATAGGAAGATTTTATCTTTGCCTAATATTGACCTAAAATCTACATTCATTGCTCTCAAACTTTATCTCATTGCATGATTTTATCTCATGACTTATGCCATCAACATTTTGTGGATGTTTAGTTTTTTGGTTGATCCGCTACATCATGTATGTTAATATTGTAACTACTTCACACTTAGCTCTGTATTTTTCATACTTTTCATTACATAACTTTTTTTCTCTTGATTTTATTGTTAAAAAAAAATACAACATTATTTCTCTCTTATTATTTGTTTTCCATGTATTGCATCTTGACCTATTTTTTCCATTGGTTTTACAGGATGTATTTGTTTACTTAACATTAGTCATTTTAGTATTCTCAGAAAAATGTCTTTCAATTGTGTGAAAACATAATGGATTTTGTAAAGATCGAGTATCAACTTTTGTAATGTGTTGAGGGATTTCCTGAAACAGCAAAATTCCTATGGCTTGCTGTAGCTGAGCAAACCAAGCTACCAGGGCAACTATGAGAAGTTCCCATGACAGTGTTCCCACATTGCCCAATTGAGGAATTCAGAAAAATATTGTTACCAGTAGCTGGCTTCAAGGACAAGGTCTATGTGACTGCTAATCACAAGGGGTTGTTTTCTTGCAGGTGGGGTTGTTTTCTTATAGTTGTTTGTCTGAGTGCTTTTGACCAATAATCTTGTGTGAAACACTGTCCACCCCTGTTAAGTTCTCTATAAAAGTTAGGCTATTCGGGCAATAAAATGGAGCATGATCTGACTCTACTGTGTGTCTGTCGTGCTTTCGACCGTGCTTCCTGCAACAGTAATGCTTATTTAAAAATAGATCAGAAGTTTTATCCCATCCCATTGTGAGGTAGCACCCTTTATCAGTAAAAATGAAGCCTGTATATGATATCAGAACTATGCATAACCACAGAGATGAAAGGCAAAATACGTGGGCAAGAATTCTTCCATTTTAGTTCTCTTTTCAAAGTGTCTGAAAAGAAAGATAACCTTTTATAAACATCAATTTTAGTAACCCCTGACAAAATCTCATTATGAAAAAGGTATGTAAAGATGGGTCGCTGAATGTAGGATTTCTAAATATACAGTAATATAATGCATAGACTTTTATATCTGATAATAGTGACAGAAGTAATAGCAGCTATAATAGATATAATAGTTCAACACTGATAGCTTAAAAGAAAAAATGTTAAATTATCCAAACTACACATTTGCTAGAATATTATCTAATGGTATTGCTGAACATCATGTGATACTGAAGATGATGGAGTACTCTCAAAATAGAAAGATGCTTAGTATTCAAGGATAGCAGTTTGCTTGCAAATTTATTCTTTATTTTATTTTATTTTATTTTATTTTATTTTATTTTATTTTATTTTATTTTGTTTTGTTTTGTTTTGTTTTGTTTTGTTTTGTTTTATTTTATTTTGTTTTATTTTATTATTTTTCCTATGGGGAATTAACTCCCAGGTGTATAAATGTAAAGGCAGACACAGGAATTAGAAATTGGCATACCTGTCTGACTGTGGAGTTGGTGGTTAGGGTATATCACCTATCTGAAGGCAGAACTGGCGTTCAATAATTAAATGAAAACAAAAACAGTTCTGAGAGGAGGAGTGAAACTAGTTTCCATCCATTTTGAGTTTAATGTTTTAAGTCTGAAGTCTGTTAGTCATAGTTAACACCTTTCTTGTTTCTTCAAAAGCTTAAACAGTGACAAAGGTCATTGGGCCAGACTTAAATGTATGACAATTTCTTAATGAGGTCCGGTGTTGTCAAACATTGGCTCAAACAGTGAAGGCTACTTTGAAGCAAGAGAAGAGACAGAAGGGGGAAGGGAAAGAGAGAAGAGAAAGCAAAGACGAAGGGAATGGCAAACGTAAGTCTCTCCAGTGGTCAGCTGGGAAGAGAATTGATGAAGAAGTTCCTAGAAGAATGCTCTCCCCTGGCCATCCCTTCAAATCCAGCAAATGGTTGCCACAAATCTTTACTGTAGTAAATACAGAGTTTCATCAGATTGCCTATAACTTGTTTCCATATACAGTACAGTTTGTATAAAACACTGAATGAATGATCCTTTCTTTGATAGGGATAGGTGCTGCATACTGTTAAGCTTTGTACATGCATACCAGTGAGTCTTTCAATGGGCCCCCCAAAAGAAAGAAAAGCAGGAAAACAGAGGAATGCCAATGGCAATGACTTACCATGAAATCTGCTATCAACAATACCAGGTCTTGCATGAGCAAGGGCATGGGAATAACAACATAAGGACAACAAGGAGAAAATACTGCCACAGAAGCTGTAAGGGACAGCAACACATCCCCTGGGTGAAAGGGTGCAGAGCTGTGAGCAGCAAGAAAGCTGCAGAAGTGCCAATAGAAGGCTCTAGCAATTAAAAAGGCTATGATACCTAAGGCACAATGAAGCAACCTGCTTAAGTCTGTTACCAAGTAATTCTTAAGTGGTAAACAAGGGAAACGAACTAAGTACGCATGGTTAAATCCATGTAAACATCCACAGAACTATCAAAGTAAATATAAAGGAACCTAATGAACACACATACAGACCAGACTGGAATGCTTATGTAATGCTGAAAGCTAGTTAGACTAGGACATAGCTAGTAGTCTAGGACATAACTAAATTTTAGATGCTTTCACTGTACTTTGGGTGAAAATAGGAAAGACTGTTATTACTCTATAATTGTCAACAGTATAATTGTCACTGTAGCATTTAACAATTTTCATTCCAAGTTTTCCACTAATCACATCTTTATTTCTTGTCCTACTTGTCCACTTAGCATAGTACAAAGTATGATCCAAAATACTTTGGAAATACATGGGGAAAGAGGATGAGATTTCATGATAAGAAGTAATTAAGGTAGTATTTCGCATACAGTGTAAATATGAAAAACAAAACAAAACAAAAAGTTTCAAAAATAGGTATTTTGAAGGGCCAAAAAAAGGCTTTTTCATAAACTAAATTATCCTGGAAGGCTCTGTAATCTGCTGGACATAACTCACTTGCCTACATAATCAGAATTTCTACCTTAATTATAAATTAATGATAAACCACTATCAGGAAAACATCTGTAGTTAAAACTCATGACTAGTACTTAGATGTTCTGCTTTACTTCTCAGTTTTGCCAGATGTATTATCTGAACTTGGTTATCATTAGCTTTGGCCAAGAGAGGGAGGGAAGATGGCATGTGTGATTTTAAGCTATTTCTGTTCCATATGCAAGTATATTGACTAGCTAAATGAAAATCAAATCTTCAGTGGGATCAGAAAAAGAAGTCTGGCTTTAACTATATTAGTGTAGTATAATTAGATGTAGATCCTGTTTTATTGTACATATAAATTTAATGAGGCTTTGACTGTATTTTGTGTGAACACAGAAATGTTTTTCTCCATTTGAATTCCTAGGCTATGAAGGAAAATACAGAAGCAACTTAGGAAAAAGTGCTCTAAATCTATCTTCAGTAATGAAGCAGGTGTGAACCAAGATTCCCATTTTCCAGGTGGAACAATGACTACAAAATCAGCAGTCCACATGGTAGTGTGTTTTCTTCAACTCTGCATTGTGAAGGGGCAGATAATATGTGAGAGGCAAATGGTTGCTGAGTGGCAAGTGGAACCAAAACCCATTGTAGTAAAATGGACACCAAGGGAAAACATCTGCTCAGACTTTTATACAGAATGCTGGAAAATGAATAAGAATACTACCAGGGAAGATAAAAATCTCAGTGTCCCTCAGTTATGCCCCTTACAGCTTCAGTTAGGTGACAGTCTCTTCATCTCCTCTGAGCCATCCTTCCAGTCATATGGAATGAATTTGGTAAACGTCTCCAAGGAAGAATTTATTAATTGCCCTAAAAGTGGTTTTCTTCAAGAGCAGCTGATTTTTGTTTGCCAGATAAGAGGACTGCACCAAGTTGACCCAAATTGGCTTGGTGCTGGGACTCATTACTTTGCAGAGCTTCATAAGAGAGGTCCAGCATTATGCAAGATGGGCCTTCGTCTGAATGTAACCATAAAGCAGCAGTTTTGCCAACAGTCTCCAAATGCACCATTATGCTCTGGGCATGGAAGATGTTTAAGCCATGTTTGGGAAAAAGCATATAATTGCCATTGTTACCCACAGTATTCTGGAAAATTCTGCCAGAAGTTTGATATGTGCTCCATTAAACCTTGCCATAACAATGCCTCATGTACTGAGAAGTCAGAAGGTACCAGAGATTCATATGAATGCACTTGTCCTCCAAAATTTTCAGGTATTTTTTTTTTCTCTCCATGTATAACTGTTACATATATATATATTCATTCCTTAATGCATAATAATGCAGTGAGCACATTATTAACAATGTTTTTATACAGTTTGATTGTCCATTGACCCTACCACACCTGCACTGTCCTTTTCACCTATAGTTTCTTATATGACTTTGTAGTTGTTCAAAGAAACATGCTTGGTTATATTTGTGTGTACATTGTGAGGAAAGAATAAATAAATCCTCATCGTGTTTCTTTCCCACTTATGAACAAGACATAGGTAAGGACTTGTGTATGTAAAAAAGATAACTGATTATCTTTGCTTGCTTGATCAGCAGATCAAGTTTTTACACAAAATAAGATAAATAGTTGGGTATCAGCCCATACACAAATAGTTTTTAAAACAAAATTCTGACAATCAACAGTTTTGTTGAAATAAACATTTAATTCAACCTGCAACAAAAATGTCCTTTGCAGCTGAAAGACCTTTGAAGTTACATTAAAGAAATCTGTTTTCAATTGAAAAATCATGCATTTAATTTGAAATGCAAGGAAAAAAAAATCCACTTTTCTATTGTTAAGTTCTTTTCCAAGTAAGTTTGCTAAAAATACTTTTGTTACCAGATTAAATATTTCACAAATTGAAAACAAAACAAAACGAACACACACAATTCTATCTAGGAAATATTGAAGTATTTATCTAAAGCCCACTGAAGGAACTAAATCTGTGTTGAGGATCAGACTACCAGAGAGTACAACATGATTATATACATTCTTACCCAGTCACTGGACAGGAACATGCAGGAACAGAAGTGGATGAAGGAAAGTATGGGTATGTTTCTCCTACATTCAGAACAATGGAGTTCAGGAGTTCTTTAGGATGTACCAGAAATAAACATTCTTATCAAAAGAAGGATTGTTGTATTTCTTTATTTTTTTGTGAAGAAGAATTCTAGCAATGTTCCTTGGGTGGATTGCAATTCTGTGCTCTTATGAATGTGATGTTATACTGTGAAACACAATTGATGAGTCATGAATGAATGAGGTTCACAGAACACAGAAATGAAAGTTATGTTGCATAAAGTTTGCTGTAATTTATTTTTAATTGCTTTACAGACTGCATAATAATTTGATTACTAATGCACTTGCAAATAGCAGATTATGCAGGTATGAATATGTCAGTATTATAAGAAAAATATATTTTTAATTATTCAAGGTTTGGTAAAAATAGTGGAAAAACAATGGCAGAAATTATTGATGCAGCATGTTTTTTCTTTTTTTATCTAAAAAAGCTTTATAGTACTTTTATTTAAACTGATAGAAAGATTCTCAAGCAATTATGTTAAAACCAATCATCATGCTTAACTCTATCATTAAGCAATGCTTAAAATATTCTGCTAGAATATATGAGACAGTGTTGGCTAATGCCATCATTTTGCACTGACATTATTGGTTCAGTAAATAAACTGAAGCAAGAAAAAATAAGCAAGAAAAAATAGGAGATTAAACCATCATATATTATGGATATGACTACAGAAATGTACAAGAGCTAAAAGCACCTCCCATAAAGTGTATTAGGAAGTGGAAAAATTGCTCAAGTGTGAATGATGTTACAGCAACAATTAAAGTGGCGAGCAAAATTGTGTATTTTTTCAGATCCATATGTTTTAATAGCATTTAAACTGATAATTAGAACTGTAATTCCCAGAAAGCTTCATATTAAGAAAAAAATAGTCAAAAGTTGGACTCCACATGTAAACAGCTTTTGGTCTTATGCTGGAAGAAACTGACAGCTACTTTCAAGTCACAAAGAAACAAATACCTACTGTGCTAATAGTATTTCTGGATTTTAAGTTATATGTGAATTTGTAGTTATATGGTAAATGAGTTCATATTACAGAAGCAGAACATCTTTATACCTCACTTTAGAACTTCAGTAATTTCGGTGAATGCTAAAGATATGAGCACAAGTATCTAACCATCTATCTATAAAATTAAATGTTATATTTTACATATAAATTTGACATTTCAAGGAAAAAATAAAAGTAAATATTTACTTATTTTCAGTGTTCTTATTATTTCTTTTAAATAGGTAGAAATTGTACAGAAATAGTTGGACAGTGTCAGCCGCATACATGTCTCAGTGGCAACTGCAGCAATGTTACTCCAAACAGTTTTCTTTGTGAATGTGACAAGGGCTTCACAGGTAAGAAAACACTTTTTTTTTTCCTATGCTATCAGAATGGTGTGAACCTTTGCTTCACTGAAACAATTGTTTTAGATGATTGTTTCATGGTTTGTAATTTCCGCAAATTTTTAAAATGTCTTGTAGCGTAAAGAAATCAGACTTCCATGTGAATATTTTAAAGGACTTGAGTACTAAAAGTAAACTTGTGTAAATGACAGCAGTTTTTGATATGTGGTTCACATTCATGAGGACCTTCCTCTTGCTGGTAATATGGCAAAAGTAGGATCATAATCACCAACTCACTGATTCTCAGATACAGAGTTTGCAAGAATCAAGGATCAGTTCTTGCTCAATGATTTAGGATGATTGACATATATATTCATAATTTCAATATCTTCTTAAGAGATGTGCTAGAAAAGTAAGATAAAAATAATTTAAAGAATCAATAATGTCATGAGTAAGTGGTGTGTCTCAAAAAAAACAACAAACACAACTCAGAGGTTAATCAGTTTATGCAAGATTTATTTGACAAATAAGATGATTTTGTGATAGTAGCTTAAATCAGAAAGTGTATCTAAAACCATTCTATTTTAAACACTTTTTCTGGGAGGTTGTGATAGCAGTTAAACTTAAAACTGTTTATTCTTATACTTCACAGCAGAGATTTATTGAGCTGGTATAAGAGAACTAGCAATACTCAGAAGAACATTCTTTAAGAAAAAGCTAAATATAAAGCTAGCATTTGAATATCCAAGGACAGCAAAACCTCTAAAAAGTGTTTCTTTCATGGAAGCATTAGTTATCTTAAAAGTAGAGCAAAACACAGAAGAAAAAAAAAAAAAAAAAAAAAAAAAAAAAAAGCAAAGGGGAGTAAATTCCAGTGCCACTGTTTATTTTCTTAATGAAAAAATGAACATACCTGTTTACATTTTAGTTGACTCCAAAAAAAATAAAATAAAATAAAATAGATGTTTCTAATTCTATATTTTTAGTAGCTCCTTTTTATATTCCTCTCCCCTGTCCTTCACTGTATAGGGGATCATGATCAGCCTCATTCTGAGAAAATCCTTTCTTTCCAAAGGAGGAAACTCACAGTCACAGAATCCATGAGTAAAGTATTCTACAACCAACTTTTTCCCTGTGCATGGTCTTTTTTTTTTTTAAATAGTTTTGTCCCTTTCACCCAAATTGTGCTGAAACATTCTTTTGCATCTAAGCAATCCTTGCCTATTGGGATTGAGGCAAGAAGACAAGGACCACCCTTCCATATACAGAAAACTTGAACCCAAAGTGACATGAAAATAGTTCAATGTACTCAACTACGGTGACATGGCAGCAGTAATTGAAATGTAGTACTCCAGGTTTCTGGCAAGGATTGAGAAGAAAATGAGACTATGATTGTGCATTACCTGCCTTTTTATTCCCTAGGTAGCTAAAAGAGCATGGAGTATTCTTTCTTCTCTCTAAGCACACTAGCAAGAAGGCAGGATTTCAGGAATGAGGAGGTTCTCTTTTCTCAGGTGACAAGCAATAGGACATGAGGAAATGGTCCCAAGTTATGCCAGGGGAGGTTCAGATTGGATATTAGGAAGAATATCTTCATGGACAGGGTGGTCAGGCTGCACGGAGAAGTGGTGTAGACCTCATCCCTGGAGCTATTTAAGAAACGTGGACAAGGCACTAAGGGACGTGGTTTTGTGACGGGACTTGGTAGGTTGGGTTGGTAGTTGGATTTGATGATGATCCTGAAGGTCTTTTACAACGTAGATGATTCTATGATTTTATTCTATGAATGATTTTTTTTCCCCTGTTGTAATATAATTTACTTCAGCTGTCACTGTTATAGGGATGTAGTACATCAGCATACCTTGCATCAGAACTATTTGACCTATATAAAATAACATTCTCTAATTATTTTTCAACAGTGTGCTTTCTTTAAATTCACATTTATTTCTGTAATAATATGTAAAGTTTTCTGTCAGTATTAAGGCAATTTCAAGAATATTTACCCCCAAAAAAAATTATAAAAAGTGTCATTATTGGTATTCCAATGTATCTGTATTGTGTTCTGAGACAAGATGAGCTGTCTAATTATAAATCTTGTATCAAGAATGCTTAGAATAGAATTCTTATCAAGAATAGCATTTATTCTATTCTAAGCATTCTTGATACAAGATTAGCATTAAGAATGCTATTCTAAGTGTTTGAGTAGATTAAAATCATTCATCTATTTTGGGTGGAATAGAATAGAAAATACAAACAAAAAAACAGGATTGTGCAAATGATGTTTAAGAATTTATAAACTTTTATAAATGTATTTTTTTACCAGAATGAGGTAGGAGACTGGCAGTAACTGTTAATATGGTATGAAAGAAAATACAAAAAGTTTTTGCCACTGCAAGATGATAAGATGTAAATAAAATTATGATAAAGTTATTTTATATTTATAAATACAATTATTATTTACAAGTATTTATTCAAAATAAGTAAAGGTTACATAACCCAAGCTGTTGCATTCACTATGATAAAATGCTCTTATTTGACTTGTAAAGTATATATTCATGTTAGCTATGGATTTTTATTTTTTATAGATTGTTTAGGTCATTCACTGAGCTCTTACAACTTTCCTCACGCACATTTTAAACATATTTCAGTAAAAAGCAGTAAACATTAGGCATGCCATTACTTTATGATTGAATACTCCATGATGAAATTTGCACACTTAAATTTATTAAGGAATGTTTAGGGCAAGGATATCTGAGAGAAATGAAGACAAGATGGATATAAGGATGAAGGTGGTAAAAAGGCAGTATGAGAGCAGCTGCCAGTCTGCACACTTGTCTGACTCCTGCATTTAATCACTGTAGTCAATCCTATCTTCTTATATAATCCTTTCTTAATTTTCTTTCCATGTAATCTCACTGTCAACTCTGACTGAATACTTTAAGGTCTAGGTACCAGTGACAGGAGATAATAATGTGACTGAATATGGGGTCTGCAACGAAAATTAGACAGCTGGTGATAACAGCTCTGACTTGTGTGGTGCCAGCAGCTGGAGTGAATGAGGGTCTTAAGGTCAGCAGCTGAAGGGACAATGGATCATTAAGAGTGTGTGTCTGTAGAGAGTGAATTTTCTTTCAGTGACTGGGGTCAGGTCTTGAATGATGGTGGTCACCGTGTCCAGTGACATCATCTGGAGCAAAAGAGGGTCCCAGCATCAACACCTGTAGAGTGGAAGAAGGGTGATCAGACCAGCATGTCTGAGCACCAACAACTGTGGGGACTGGTCCTTTTCCCTTAATCTGGTGTGTGTGTGTGTGTGTGTGTGTGTGTGTGCATGCACATGCATGTGTACACATGCATGCATGCACACATGTGTAGTTCTTTAGCAGATGGTGCTGGACTTGGTGGTGAGTGGGAAGCCTGGGGTCTGGGCATCGATATAAGCTGAGCTAAGGGCATGTGGTGGTATTCTAGGGATCCATGAATATGCATGTCCTTGTGAACAAGAAAGTATAGATGTGCATATTTTAGCTGTTTAGATTCAATCCTGGTAAATCAGAGAGAAGGACTGGTATTCGATGTTCTGTGCTTTTGTTTCATGTGAGTTGTGTTATTATACATGGGTATTGCTAAAAGTGCCTTCTCTCTGGGCAGTCTATGCATCAGGCCAGTAGTGTTTTCTGCATGTGTGTCATCTCTGCATGTATCTCTAGCTTACATGTTCATCTTTTCCACTGGTTGAACCTGGAATGGGAACACTGCAGCTGCATCCATCAACCTGCAAGGGAAGGACTTCCAGGGTGAATGGGGCTGGCTTCCCACAGCTGGGAAAGGAGTATCCTTGAATCCTGGATTCCACTAGAGGAGGTGTCTCTTATATAACCTCTAATAAACAGAATGTTTCTGAATCTGAAATTCTAACAGATCTTGAGGTACCGTTCTGAAGATGCACAGAAAAATTTATGACTCATTCACAACCAACAAGAAATAGCAGTATCTTAGTTATCTCCATAATGGTAGTGTATTTACCACGGACAGTGTTTAGTGGATTGAGAGCAGAAGTTTTCTGCTTGAATATGTTTTGTTAAATCTGGGGGGCTTTTAACTCCTTAGGTGGGAAGAGGGTAGGTAACAGAAATAATTAAAAAAACAACCCTCTATTGAGCACTTGAGATTGTTGCTTTTTTCACATATTCCTGTAAGGGAAATCTACATTTTCTGTCTTCCCCAGTGGTCCAATTAGCCTCTTTACAGGCCATGATGAATTCCATCTTCATTTTTGGGACAGGAGACAGTATGATTATGAATGAGGTGGTTTTGCTTGGGACCACTCAGAGCTTCCATCATCCAGGTACTTTAATTTAAAGTGATCTGCTTAATCAGTCAATTACAGCCTGAGTACTGTGAAAAAAGCTATAATTATAAAAATATATATATGTATATATGGACTGAACAAATGTATTGTTTGTATGGTCAGTATTTTAACAGGCTAATGATTCCATTTGTCTAACACTTATAGTCCAATTTAAAATGTAAAGACTTAATAATAATATCCAGAAATCAAACAAACAAACAAACAAAAAAGATTGGGAAAAAAAAAAAAAAAACAAACACCACCCTTCCTAGTACCTATTTTTTATTTGGGTGTTATGCTTAGCTTTTCAGTGTTCCTCTTGGTCCCTAGATCAACACATCAAACTTCTTCAAAGACTGGGGACAAGAGTCGACACAAGTCATCAGTATCCTGAAGTCCTTTTTGGGAGGAGCATGATGTCCATGGTGGAAGATTCTCCCCCATTAGTCAAGGGTCCAGGTTAATTTTACACATTTTCATATCACATCCTGCTTCTTTCTCCAAGCTATAGGCAGGCATTGCCCCAACTACTCCTCCTCCCTTCACCCCAAACATGCACAGACACAAAGGGTTATTGTTTGTCAGGCAGTGACATAATGGGGAGAGGGAAGGTGGTGATGTCACTCCCTCCACAGGGGGTCCATTCCTAGAGATGAAGCTAAATTGGCATCAGGGATGCCAGGTATTAACCAGACAGGTTCTGAGCCACTGCACTGTCAGGTCAGGACAAAAGTCAGCCTGAAGAAATATTCCTCCTATACGGAATTTGTTATTTATTATTTCTTTAGGGAGCAGGCAGGGCAACAACAACAGGGATGTAAGGAGATCAAGAGAAGAGGGCAATTAGAGAGCAAGTCTTTCCAGGCTATTTTAATCTCTCTCTCTCTTTCTCTCTCTCTCTCTCTTACTCTTACTCTCTCTCTCTCTCTCTCAACTGACAATGGTTTAATAAAACAGTTTGTCAAGGATGACAGTTTACTCAGAGAAAGCTTTCAATCATGAGGATGATGATCCTTAGTTATAAAATCATCCTGAGAAATATTCCCTTATCTCTGCTCAATGTCACTGGAATGGAGAAAGTATGGCCATGCCTTTTGGCCATTTTTATAAATGACACCAAAATGGTTGTAATTCTTTTAATGTTAAGGAAGAAAATGCATGCTGTATTTTTTATTTTAAATGAAGTTATGTTTTTAATCATGTAATTTCATGTATATTTCATATTTCTTTCATAAGTACTGTAAGATCTGTAACAGCATGTTCAGTATAAGAGTTTGAATCTCTCATCTCTCTCAAGTATCATAGAAGTATTTATTTATTTTTATAAAATGCTTTCTAAATGAGAATTCAGTCCAGGTTGCTTTTCTCAACCCTTTTTTCACCTTCATTTATAATTTACTTTTAATCCAACTTTAAAAAAAAATTAAAAAGACATTTTTAAGTTAGGGTTTTAGTCTTCCTCAGCATCTTTTGCTATATTTAGCCTCTGTCACAAACTACCATTCTGTAGATGTTTTGCTCTACTAATTTTCGTGTTCATCAGGTAATACTTGTCCTCACTGATCTGATGATTAAGAGACTCAGCTCTTCTCCAGGTGAGTCCTATCGCATGCCAGAGACCATAATATGTCAGTCACATGTGACTCAGACATGAAAATAAACATGCAAATCCTAACTCCTGATTCTTTGATACATACTTATTAAATTACTGTATTTAACTCAGTACCAGTGAGTTCATAAGATCTTATTTAAATCACTTTCGATTAGGGTATCTTAATTGGGACCTTAAGTTTTCTAGGGGCTGCTATTTCAAGAGAGTGATGCAGGGAACTGAGACCTTGAAGACACCACTTCAGCAACAAAGGAACGTTTTACTTTGAGAGCTAAGTGCCTTTTAGTTAGATGAAGAGAATATTTGATAGGACTTTTCATATACTTGCTGAGGCTAAAGCAATTTAGGCAACTGTCTAAACTTGTGCTAGATAAATCTGATACAAATAACTATAATTTACTTCTACAGACATGATACAGATCAATCTATCTTACCTAATAATAAAGATACATAACAAAGACCTGTTGGAGCTGCACCAAATAATATGAATTAGTTTCTCTGACCAAGCAGATTTAAGTTTTCTTAAATGTACTTTCCTGGCATGATTCTATTACACACTTCAGTAATCTAGTTTTCAAAACTTATGATTTTTAATAAGCTTCCTGCATCATACAATGCAGGAATTCCTTTTATTAATAGAAAAACATCATTGAGTAATAAATCAGTTTCAATATAATGATTAAGCAATCTCTGACAGTACTTTATGGTAGACAAACATAATTACTCTAGGATAACACCAGACATGTATCCTTCCTGTAGTTTATTGTTAACTACTAAATAGAACAACATTAAATGCTGAGCAGTTCAGTGATCCTTTGCTCACTTTAAAGGAATAAGCTAGCTTGCGCTCAAGTTTCCTTATTACTAAAGTTATGTCAGGGCAAATTCCAGTGACCTTTCCAACCCTTAAATGTAAATCAAGACCTTGGAGAGTAAATTGTACATTTCAATGACACTATAACCCAATATACTAACTAGTAAGCTTTTAACAAAATGCATTGTAACAAAATATTTTTGAAAACAGGGGGAAGGGGAGAGACAATTACTGGCTGCGAGATGAATAACAATGCTTAGTTGTACAGTGAAAGATGGAAGTTGTGCTATTATAAGAAAAGCAACACTATTAACATTAAAATAACTCTGAAATAGATGGCAATGTGCAAACACTTGTGGGTGGTGTAGATTTTAAGTACATTGGTTATAAGATTCTTTGGGAAGGTATGCTTGAGCCATGATGAAGTAAACAGTTTGGCCGGTGAAACCCATGGCAAAATACCAAAAGATGGCTGAATTCAAAAAATGTGTTTTTCCTCATCATTTCTTTTGTCTTTGTGAAAGCAAGCTGTTCATCAGTATTGGTGGGCAGTGTCACCTTAGAAATTTGGTTTTAAAATTAGATTTTTTACCTATCTCGTGATTCATTAAATGCCAAGACTTAGGCTATAAGTTAGTGTCCACAGAACACAACAGCATGTAACTGATACATTTTATGAAAGCAGGTAAACAACCATTTATGTTATTTATAATAACTGATGCACTAGTTTGGTTCAGGATAAAGTAAATTCCTGGTATCATCTTCTTTCAGATGAATAATTGTCTGCCATGTTCTTCAGGGAAGGTGTTTTGTTGTTTTTTTTTCTCTACATGACTTATACTCCACAACAAATTTCTAACTGAACAACTTTTTTATTACTTCTGTTTTAAATTAAATCTGGTTATTTTAAAATGTGATTGGGTTTTTAGTAGTTGGATAAACAACGCAATTCTCACTGAAACTTAACTAAATTAAATCACTTAGCAATTGCAATATACACTCTAAATGAATGGGTTCATTGTGAGGTTACAGAACTACCACTGTAGTAAGTACCACAATTCATTATTCTAACCCCTAAACTCCCTTTGTTTCCATACTACATTGCCATTTTTGCAGAAATAAATGATGTGATAGAACATTACAAGGTGTTATCAGGCTGCAAATCTGACTAAATCTTTCAAGTCTCCTTACAGACACAGTCTCTCCATTCTTTGGATTCCTGTCCTTCACTAGAGATATTCTTTAGTAATTCATAAATTGCCGCAACTTCTATTCATTTATTATTATTTCATGGTTCTTTAATGAAAACAAAATAATGCCTGCACATTGCCTTGCAAAAGGTAGTGGAGGAAAAAAAAAAAAAAAGACACGCCTCATTGTTATAGATGTTATCACTCAAAAAACACTGGTAGCACTTTACTTTGAATTAGAAATAACCTGTAAATTTATTAAAAATTAAACTGACTGAAACTTTAGTGTATGAATGTCTATTGCACTGACATATCTGAATAATTCCATCCTCTTTATGACTTCTAAATTTGCTCACGCAATCACACAGAATCACAGAATGGTTGAGGTTGGAAGGGACCTCCAGAGATCATCTCATCCAACCCCTCTGCTCAAGCAGGGTCACCTAGAGCATGTAACAGAGAATCACATCCAGGTGGGTTTTGAATATCTCCAAAGAAGGAGATTCCACAACCTCTCAGGGCAGCCTCTTCCTCATATGACGATGAAACCTCCTGTGGTTCAATTTATACTCATTACCCCTTGTCCTACCACTGGCCACCACAGGGAAGAGTTTGGCCCCATCCTCTTTACATTGTCCCCTCAGGTATTTGTAGAGGTTGATAAGATCCCCTCTCAATCTCCTTATTTCTAAGCTAAACAGCCCCAGCTCACTTAGTCTTTCCTCATAAATCTCCAATCTCTTAATCATCTTCATAGCTCTACACTGGACCCTTTCTAGAGGTTCTACGTGCCTCTTGTACTGGGGAGCCCAGAACTCCACACAGTATTCCAGGTGTGGCCTCACCAGAGCTGAGTGGTAGGATCACCTCAGTCCACATTCCTCCTGATGCAGGCTAGGATCCCATTGGCCTTCAAACTCTTTTTTTTTTAGCTGAAAAAAACATCTCCAACCTTTTCCACTTGATCAGTAGTCTGTTAGCACTGTTTATTTGAAGTACAAATAAAGAAAAAGATCTGCTATTTAGCTGAAAATTAACTTTTAATATCTGCAACTTGAAACTCTAAAGTGCTGTAGTTACCTAATCTATATCTTACATATCTCTGATATATACTGATATCAAATGCTTGTTTGTGTTCCCTGGTTATATGACACTGATTCAGACTTACATAAGTAAGGATGGAAAGAGATTATCCTCTGAGTCCATCTGTTTTCTCAGGCAGATCCTTGGCGAGCAAAAGTGAATCTCTTCAAGGATACTATTCAGTTATCATTATCAAGGACTTTTAGCAGAATGTCTAATGTGATGTAAATGTTTATGAATTTTTATGCAATGTAAAGTCATACAAAATTTTCCATAGTAGCCAAAAATATATTATTAGCTAAAAGCATATTTAGGATTATAGTTTTAAAATTTCATTTTAAGTTTCCCAGCTATAAATGATATTATAGATAACCCTTCCCTCCACACCCCACCCTTAAATGTGGACTTGAAAAGATAATTTTTACTTAATTTCTGTATTCCCCTCCACTTCAAAGGACATAAATTAAAAATCACAATAACGGCAGATGAGATATAATTTGCCCTCAAACACAAGGATACTAGCCTATCCACATCAGAGCAATCAGAACCATGGACACATCAGTTGAGGAGTATGGACGTGGAATAGAAGGGTCAGATTTATCCATGGATTCAGCAATGCCTTTCCTCTCTACCAGACCTAACGTGACTGGAGATTGTGAATAGCTTAAAGCAGGTACTGCTGGCAACAAGAGTCTCTGGGAAATGGACTGTGACAGGCCTTCAGAAGTATGGGAAAAGTAAATTTGTGTCATGACACATATCTAAAAGTAAGTTTCCAGTTAGTAAAAACTAGTAAGAAAATAAATAAGGGGTAACAAGTCAGGAAAGAGATGACATTTTATGTTCTTGTGCTGAGTTACAAGATATGGAGGATTACTTCCAACAGTAGTAAGGGATAAATGTACTGATATGGAAGGAGCCAGTAATATAGATTAGAGTAATATAGATTAGAAAGCACAGAGGAGTTTGAGCTTCTGAGTACTGAAGGAAAGAAGGGCTGGGGAAAAAAATAAGAAAAAGTAAGAAATGAGTGACTTTTTACAGGGAGCGATTGGTTTAGGATTAGCAACAAGATAAAGGTTTGGAAATAAGTCAGACAATCTAGTTAAATATCAGAGCCTTAAATACTACCTGTAGTATCAAAATATCAGTTTAAATAATTTGGTGAAAATAAATAAATAAACAAAATAAAAATAAAAATAATAAAAATAAATAAAAATAAAAATAAAAATAAAAATAAAAATAAAAATAAAAATAAGGCCATTGAATGCACAACATTGATGTAATTAAGAGTCAGTATGGATTCCATAAAGGGAAATCCTGCCCCATAAAATCATAGAATCATTCATGTTGGAAAAGACTTCCAAGATCATCTGGGCCAACCATTACCCTACTACCAATGTCACCCACTAAACCATGTCTCTAAGCACCACATCCAACCTTTCCTTGAACACCCCCAGGGACAGTGACTCCCTGGGCAACTCATTCCAATGCCTGACTACTCTTTCTAAGAAAAAACGTCTCCTAATTTCCAAACTGAATCTCTTCTGGAGCAACTTGATGCCATTCCCTCTAATCCTATCACTAGTTATCTACAAGAATAGGCTGACCGCCAGCTTCCCAAAACTTCCTTTCATGTAGTTGTAGCAATAAGGTCTCTCCTGAGCCCCCTCTTCTGCTAATTAAACAACACCAGCTCCCTCAGCCACTCCTCACAGAACTTGTGTTCCAGGCCTCTCACCAGCTTCATAGCCCTTCTCTGGTCTTGTTCCAGGGCCTTGATGTCCTTCTTGTAGTGAGGGGCCCAAAACTAAACATGGTTACTCGAGGTGTGGCCTCACCAGAGATGAGTACAGGGGGACAACCACCTTCCTGGTCCTCAGTCATCTCTTGGAATTCTGTGAGGTCACAATAAAGCATATGAATAAAAGAAATACAGTGGACATAATATATCTGAGCTTACAATAAAGCCACTCAAACGTTAAAAAGAAAAAAAAAAAAAAAAAAGTGTTGCTATGTAACTGGAAGAAAGGATTAAAAGCCAGTTAAAGAATAGTAAGAAGTCTATGTTCATTATTTCAGGATGGAGGGAAGTCAGTCATGCATTCCCTGAAGACTGACACTGTGACTGATTTTATTTAGCATTTTCAACAACGATCTTGAGAAGGGAATTAACAGTGATATTTCTGAGTCTGTAGATAAAATTATGCTCTTTCATGTAGTCAACCATCATGTCAATAATGAAGAACTCTGTGAGAACTGCACAAAACTGAGCAAAAAAAAAAAATGAATTATGAGCATCAGTGTAGATTAGTAAATGATGGAAAACCCAGACAAAAATTGATTTAAACAATCTTTAAATGATGCTGAGTTTCCAGATATGACTCAGGAAATGAATCGCAGTATTCTTTATGTCAGAACAGAACACTTGAGATCATGTTTCACAAACCCTTTGCTCATGCTGGGTCAGCTACAGAAGGCTGAATAAGACTATGCCCAGTCAAGGTTTGAATATGTACACAGATGGGAACTTCACAACCTTTGTGCAACCTGCCCCAGTGTTTGATCACCCTTATGGTAAACAAGTGTTTTTGGGTGTCCAAAAATAATTTCATGTTTCAGTTTTGCCCATTTGGTTCAGTTTTGTTTCTTGTCCTGTTAATATGGACTACTTAGACAAATATGTTTCCCTCTCTTCCTTCTTTCCCGTAAGGTATTTATGTGCATGGGTATGATGAGCCTGAGCCTTCTCTTTCTCAGTCCCAGCTCTCTCAGCCTCTCTTCATATAAAAGGTGTTCCAGTCCCCTTAATCCTCTTAGCCATCTTTGAATTTTAAAAATTTCTGAAATCTTTGGCTGAATGTTCTGTGACAGGCAGAAAAGCCAACAAAGTATCAGGCTTCATCAAGAACAATAGAGAACAAGACAGGGGGCTCAATCTGTCACATGTAAAACATCAATGTGGCCATTTATTGCATATTATTTTGTTTTGAGAATAATTTAACAAAAATTCTTGCCACTTAAATTTATAGAGGCATGCAGTACCAATGGGCTGGAAAAAAAAAAATCAAATGTAGGCAGAACAGTTATCATACCACATCGCAACAAGGTTGTTTCATTGTCAACTTGTCAAAGCTAGGAAGAAGTTGAATAGGGGGTTGAATAGGTGGATCCTCATTTGGAAAGGTTATAAAACAAAGGACTAAATGAAAAGTACAGACTCAATACAGTATCTAGAGGAAATTAAGAAAGTGTTGCAACCTGCTGCATTCAATGAATATTTGCTTGTGTTTCTCCTTCGCTGAAGAAGAACTACCACTACTGAAGAACTACAATTCTTCAGTAACTACTTGGATTTCTTAGTAATTAAATAAACAAATTAATTAATTAACACAGTGGTATTTTTTTATTTCTTTTTGAAATACCTTTTGTGCTGATTTTTTTTCTTAAAAAATAATTGCTTGATGCTTGACAAGTGATATTTTGTATTTCTTTCAACACTTGTCAGCTTTTACACTTTCAACATTTTCCCAGTTTTTATTACAATTTGAGATGGTGAAAGGTAAAAAGAAATGTCCATTAATGACTGGAATACCATTAAAAATGAAGGTCTGAAAAAGTAAAGACAGACAATGAAGAAGTAATTACCTCCTTCTGTTTGTTTTAACTGAAGTCTCCTGTTCCTACATATAGTTTTCTGCAATCTTTTTATCCACAGAGGGAAGAGGGCTTTGCTGTAACTTTATGTAATCCTAGCCTTTAGCTGTCATGCCCCAACTTAATTACCTTTTACCTCTTCTGAGCTAATGTCACGGATGATTATACCATACTCTTTACCATTATAAATATATATCAAGGATGGACATAACTTTTCAGCACTTCCTCTTACAAGTGAAAAGATAGAGAAAGCAAAAAAAAGGATAATTAATCTATCCTTTGAACAACACTGAAGAAGACCCACATCATTTCTTCTCCTGGGTGTCTTTACTGCTTGAATGAGAAAGAAGTACAGAGTTGTTAAGTTTTTCTGTGTTTGTTTTGGTTTGTTTTATTTTGGGGGGGGGGGGGGTTGGGGGGGGGAGGGGTATAGGGACACAGTGTTTCCCAAGCTCTGCCTATAAAGAAGAAGAAGAAAAAAAAAAAAAAAAAAAGATAAAAAGATCCTGGAAAAATCTTGAGTCCCTCTGAATTTAAATTAAATTCCATTTTAATGTGGTCAGCATTTTCTTGACTGCCCTTGGCTGTCAAGATGTTGTGCCATCTCTTCTCCATGGCCCCCCAGAAATGGGCTCTAACCTCCTTCAGCTAAGTAGGGCAGACACAGACTGTGTGTCTCAGTACTTCTGTTATTGACTGAAGCTCACATACAGGAAAGCACAGAGCTTTGTACAGGTGGTATAAGTGCATGTGCACATGACTAGACCCAGTTACATGCTTTCCTAAGTGCTTTTCTGGATCAGGGCCATAAGCTATTTCACAATTCCTTAAAAATTTATGCCCGATGTTGCAGTTGGGAGAGTAAGATCACTATTAAAAATAAAAAAGACAGAAAATAATAACTTTCAGATAAAGAAAAAAAAAAAAAGAGTGATTGTATGCATTACTGCGTGGCCTACAGTGCCATCAGTTCCAGTCAATAATTTCATTACTAATTTGTTGTACACTGATACATTAATAATTGGGTTTGAACAAAGTTTAAAACTGATATTTCTTATTAAATCAACCTTATCAAAAGAACAACCAAACAAAAACCTGATAGCAATGATCCAAAAGCTGCATTTTACAAAGATGTCAATTATTACTGTAGATTTTTTTTCTAATCTATACTATACTGAATATTTTAAGAAACTATTGGAAGACTTAAGTTACAAGAAAGTTACAAGAAAGAAAAGTACAAGTTTTGTCTAAGTGAAGATATTCTATTCAGTTAAATATATTTTATGCCAAGCTTAATTTCACCAGAAGTATAATTGAGGTTGATTTATATCAAGTTGACATTCCTTTTCTTTTAGACATTTATCACAGAATCACAGAATTTCTAGTTTGGAAGAGACCTCTAGATCATTGAGTCCAACCTCTGACCTAACACTAACAGTCCCCACTAAACCATATCCCTAAGCTCTACATCTAAACGTCTTTTGAAGACTTCCAGGGATGGTGACTCCACCATTTCCCTGGGCAGCCTGTTCCAGTGCCTAACAACCCTTTCAGTAAAGAAGTTCTTCCTAACATCTAACCTAAAACTCCCCTGGCGCAACTTTAGCCCATTCCCCCTCGTCCTGTCACCAGGCACGTGGGAGAACAGGCCAACCCCCACCTCACTACAGCCTCCTTTAAGGTATCTGTAAAGAGAGAAATGGTTTCTCTGATAACCAGTATTTTCTTGCTTTCCATGTCTTACAAAAATTAAAGACTGTGGCTTCACACTTATAATCTTGCATTAGAAATGCATTTTAAAAGGAAACAAAAACAAACAAACAAACAAAAAAAAATTTTTTTTGGATAGTTCATGTTTGATAGAGTCAAATTTTTAATCCTGTGAAAATTTTTATACGCCAGAAGTTCCAGATTATTTTATTTTAATCTTAGTGTCCTGGTTTCAGTTAGAACAGAATTAATTTTCTTCCTAGTAGCTGGTGGAATGCTGTGTTTTGGCTTAGGATGAGAAGAGTGCTGATAACACCCCAATGCTTTAATTGTTGCAGAGCAGTGCTTACACCAAGCCAAGGACATCTCAGCCTTTTGCTCTGTCCTGCCAACGGGCAGGCTGGGGGTGCAGTAAGAGCTGGGAGGGGACAGACCCAGGACAGGTGACCCAAACTAGCCAAAGGGGTATTCCATACCATCTGACGTCATGCTAAACAATATATAGGGGTGGCTAGCCGGGGGGAGGGGGCCGGACTGCTCGGGGTTAGGCTGGGCATCGGTCAGCGGGTGGTGAGCAATTGCATTGTGCATCACTTGTTTGTACATACTATTATTACTTTCATATTATCACTATTGTATCATTATTATTATTATTGTTATTATTATTTTTGTTATTATTATTTTCCCTGTCTTATTAAACTGTCTTTATCTCAACTCACGGGCTTCACTTTCCATTTCTCTCCCCCGTCCCAGAGAGGGAGGGGGGAGGGTGAGCGAACGGCTGCGTGGTGTTTAGCTGCCGGCCGGGTTAAACCACGACAGTCTTTTTGGCGCCCAACGTGGGGCCCGAAAGGTTGAGATAACGGCAGATCTGATCAGAGTGTGTTAAACTAAAATTGGTGTAAGGATTAGACCTGCTTAATAGTCACCTGTCATGATGCTGATTGCTTTAATCTCAACTCTGCTGCGCCTGTTTTCCAAATTGAGTATTATAGTACATTATTTTCCGTATTTGCTCTCTGTCGTGTTGTTTATCCTCTCCGGGCCCTGGTTTCAGATCATTATGGTACTGAGTGTTATAGCAATGGCTTATGAGACGATAAGATATCTGGTCATGACTCTAACTTGGTATTTATACTCAGTAACATCGTGGACTCTGTACTTTGGAAACAGTATCTTGGGAACTATTAGCAATTATACCTATTGTTTTTCTCCACTAGAGAGTCAATCTGTGGAGGGAAAAGGGGAAGATAATTTTTCTTACTTGATTACTCTCCCTTTCTCCTTCACCACCCCTGTATCCTCCTGGATCACTCTGCCTTCCTCCTTCACCACCCTCTTATCCCCTGAGCTTGTCAAAATAGCTCTCCAAGATATTGAATATTATTGGGATACTCGGAATACCATAGTCTTGTTGTTCTGCCTCATGAATGCACTTCAGATTCTGCTTAAAGTTAAACAACTACTTGGGGAGCTCATCTGGAGATCTGCCCGGAGGCAGGATAGTTGTGGGTGGCAGGGAGTATGGGTGGATATGGGCAGGCATCTAGAGCAGTTGGCACCCCCAGTGTGTTGGAAATTCACCCCTGAGCAATGGCAAAATCCTCAAAAACTGGCAGAATGCTTGAAAAAAAAGGTGTCATGATTCTGGCAGTTCCAAAGTAACACAAATCATTATAACGTGCTGGGGCCTGGCTCATGCCTATCGAGCTGCCATTGATACTGCTATCAACTTAGTGACAGACCCTGCGGCCACTCCAAGCCCTGTGACAGATCCAACGGCCACTGTGACCCCTACGGTGGATTCTGCAGCCGCTCCAGATCCGGTTCCTGCAGCCGCTCCAGATCCGGTTCCTGCAGCTGCTCCAGCTCCAGCTCCTGCAGCCGCTCCAGATCCGGTTCCTGCAGCCGCTCCAGTCCCAGCTCCTGCAGCCGCTCCAGTTCCAGCTCCTGCAGCCGCTCCAGTCCCAGTTCCTGCAGCCGCTCCAGATCCGGTTCCTGCAGCCGCTCCAGTCCCAGCTCCTGCAGCCGCTCCAGTCCCAGCTCCTGCAGCCGCTCCAGTTCCAGCTCCTGCAGCCGCTCCAGTTCCAGCTCCTGCAGCCGCTCCAACTCCTGTGGCTGTGTCAGAGAAACGAGCTGTAGCAGTGCAAGTTGACCCTGCGGAGGGTATTCCAACCCCTGTGGCAGACCCTGTAACACGGTCAGAGAAACAAGCTGTAGCAGTGCAAGCTGCCCCTGCAGAGGGTATTCCAACCCCTGTGGCAGACCCTGTAACAAAGTCAGAGAAACGAGCTGTGGCAGTGCAAGCTGCCCCTGTAGAGAAGGTGAAAAAATGGTATAGAGATTCAGGTCGTTTAGAACGCAGAGAGTCTTCTGCCAATCCAGGTAAGGCTTCTGCCAAAACTAGGTATAGAGATGACGAAGATGACGACGACGCTGGGCCATCAAGGATTCAGGAGGAGGAAGATGAGGATGCCGAAAAAGCAACAGTAACTACCCGAAGCCTAAACGAACGTGAGCTACGAGATGTGCGAAAAGATTTTGGTCGCTGTATAGGTGAGCAGCTTGTCACCTGGCTGCTCCGGTGCTGGGACTCTGGAGCCAATTGTGTGGAATTAGACGGCAGGGAAGCCAAGCGGCTGGGATCCCTTGCTCGAGACGCCGGCATTGACAAAGCAATTGCAGATGGAGCACAATCCACCAGCCTCTGGAGGCGTCTCCTCTCAGCTGTGAGGGAAAGGTATCCCTTCAAGGAAGAACTTTTATGTCTACCAGGCAAGTGGACCACTATGGAGAAGGGAATCCAGTACCTGAGGGAATTAGCCGTACGGGAAGTGATTTATGAGGATCCAGACCTCAGACAAACATCCAAAGATCCAGATGAAGTCAAGTGTACACGGCCCATGTGGCGGAAGTTTGTACGGAGTGCACCATCATCATATGCCAGCTCATTGGCAATAATGGCCTGGAAAGAGGATGAGGAACCCACAGTGGATGAAGCGGCTAAACAACTCCGGCAGTACGAAGAAAGTCTTTCCTCTTCCTTACAGGCCTGCGTCTCAGCTGTGGAGAAACTTTCTGAAGAGGTCCACCAACTTAAAGAGAATCTATCTTCCTCCCCACCTGAACCAACCAGTGTCCAACGACCAAAAGAGAACACTTGGGAGAAACTTTCTGAAAAGGTTCACCAACTTGAAGAGAGATTACTCTCCTCTGTACCTGTACAAAGCAGTGTCTCAGCTGTCAGGGGTAGGCGTTCACCCACACAAGGAAGACGATATGGTGGGTACTCACCCCGTGCCACCCTGTGGTTTTACTTACGAGACCATGGAGAGGACATGAGAAAATGGGATGGAAAATCTACTGCGACCCTAGAGGCACGGGTACGTGAGTTGCAAAAGAAAACAATCAGGAAAAAGGGATTCTCTGAAAAGTTTGCTGCTCCAACTTCCAGCAGACAGTCCTTCAAACACAGAAACGAAGAAGATTCTGACCAGGATTAGGGGGGCCCTGCCTCCAGCCAGGGGGAGGAAAGGGACAATCGAGTTTATTGGACTGTGTGGATTCGATGGCCTGGCACGTCACACGCACAGAAGTATAAGGCTTTAGTAGACACTGGTGCACAATGTACTATAATGCCATCGAGCTATAAAGGACCAGAGCCCATCTATATTTGTGGAGTGACAGGGGGATCTCAGCAGTTGACTGTATTGGAGGCTGAAGTGAGTCTGACTGGGAATGAGTGGGAAAAGCACCGCATTGTGACTGGTCCGGATGCTCCATGTATCCTTGGCATAGACTATCTTAGAAGAGGATATTGCAAGGACCCAAAAGGGTTCCGGTGGGCTTTTGGTATAGCTGCCTTAGAGACAGAGGGCATTAAACAATTATCTACCTTGCCTGGTCTCTCAGAGGACCCCTCTGTTGTGGGGTTGCTGAGGGTCGAAGAACAGCAAGTGCCAATCGCTACCACAACTGTGCACCGGCGGCAATATCGCACTAACCGAGACTCCCTGATCCCCATCCATAAGCTAATTCGTCAATTGGAGAGCCAAGGAGTGATCAGCAAGACCCATTCACCTTTCAATAGCCCCATATGGCCAGTGCGAAAGTCTAATGGCGAGTGGAGACTAACAGTGGACTATCGTGGCCTGAACGAAGTCACGCCACCACTGAGTGCTGCAGTGCCGGACATGCTGGAACTTCAGTATGAACTTGAGTCAAAGGCAGCCAAGTGGTACGCCACAATTGATATCGCTAATGCATTTTTCTCCATCCCTCTAGCAGCAGAGTGCAGGCCACAATTTGCCTTCACTTGGAGGGGAGTCCAATATACTTGGAATCGGCTGCCCCAGGGGTGGAAACACAGCCCTACCATTTGCCATGGACTGATCCAATCTGCGCTAGAGCAGGGGGAAGCTCCTGAACACCTGCAGTACATCGATGACATTATTGTGTGGGGTGACACAGCAGAGGAAGTTTTCGAGAAAGGGAAGAAAATAGTCCAAATCCTTCTGAAAGCCGGTTTTGCCATAAAACAAAATAAAGTCAAAGGACCTGCACGAGAGATCCAGTTTTTAGGAATAAAATGGCAAGATGGACGTCGTCAAATCCCAATGGATGTGATCAACAAAATAACAGCTATGTCTCCACCAACTAACAAAAAAGAAACACAGACTTTCCTAGGTGTTGTGGGGTTTTGGAGAATGCACATCCCAAATTACAGTCTGATTGTAAACCCACTCTACCAAGTAACCCGTAAGAAGAATGAGTTTGAGTGGGGCCCTGAACAACGACAAGCCTTTGAACAAATCAAGCAGGAAATAGTCCATGCAGTAGCCCTTGGGCCAGTTCGAACAGGACCAGATGTAAAGAATGTGCTCTACACTGCAGCCGGGGAGAATGGCCCCACCTGGAGCCTCTGGCAGAAAGAACCTGGGGAAACTCGAGGTCGGCCTCTGGGGTTTTGGAGTCGGGGATACAGAGGATCTGAGGCCCGCTATACTCCAACTGAAAAGGAGATATTGGCAGCATATGAAGGAGTTCGATCTGCTTCGGAGGTGGTCGGTACTGAAGCGCAGCTCCTCCTAGCACCCCGATTGCCAGTACTAGGCTGGATGTTCAAGGGAAGGGTCCCCTCTACGCATCATGCAACTGATGCTACATGGAGCAAGTGGGTTGCACTGATTACTCAGCGGGCTCGAATAGGAAACCCCAGTCGCCCAGGAATATTGGAAGTGATCATGGACTGGCCAGAAGGCAAATACTTTGGGATATCATCAGAGGAGGAGGTGGGTCGTGCTGAAGAAGCCCCGTTGTACAACCAGTTACCAGAGAATGAAAAGAAATATGCCCTGTTCACTGATGGGTCCTGTCGTATTGTGGGGAAGCATCGAAGATGGAAGGCTGCTGTATGGAGTCCTACGCGACGAGTTGCAGAAGCTGCTGAGGGAGAAGGTGAATCAAGTCAGTTTGCAGAAGTGAAAGCCATTCAGCTGGCTTTAGACATTGCTGAACGAGAAAAATGGCCAGTTCTCTATCTCTACACCGATTCATGGATGGTAGCAAATGCCCTGTGGGGATGGTTACAGCAATGGAAGCAAAACAACTGGCAGCGTAGGGGCAAACCCATCTGGGCTGCTGCATTGTGGCAAGATATTGCTGCTCGGGTAGAGAACCTGGCTGTGAAAGTACGCCACGTAGATGCTCATGTGCCCAAGAATCGGGCTACTGAAGAACATCAAAACAACCAGCAGGTAGATCAGGCTGCTAAGATTGAAGTAGCTCAGGTGGACCTGGATTGGCAGCATAAAGGTGAATTATTTATAGCCCGATGGGCCCATGACACCTCAGGCCATCAAGGTAGAGATGCAACATACAGATGGGCTCGTGATCGAGGGGTGGACTTGACCATGGACGCTATAGCACAGGTTATTCATGACTGTGAAACATGTGCTGCAATCAAGCAAGCCAAACGGTCAAAGCCTCTTTGGTATGGAGGACGGTGGCTGAAATATAAATATGGAGAGGCCTGGCAGATTGATTACATCACACTCCCTCAAACTCGTAATGGCAAGCGCCACGTACTTACAATGGTGGAAGCAACCACCGGATGGCTGGAAACATACCCGGTGCCTCATGCCACCGCCCGGAATACCATCCTGGGCCTTGAAAAGCAAGTCCTATGGCGACATGGCACCCCAGAAAGAATAGAGTCAGACAATGGGACTCACTTCCGAAACAACCTTATAGACACTTGGGCCAAAGAACATGGTATTGAATGGGTGTATCACATCCCCTATCATGCACCAGCCTCCGGGAAAGTTGAACGATACAATGGCCTGTTAAAGACTACATTGAAAGCAATGGGCGCTGGGACGTTCAAAAACTGGGATACGCATTTGGCAAAGGCCACCTGGTTAGTCAATACTAGGGGATCTACCAACCGAGCTGGACCTGCCCAATCAAACCTGTTACGTACTGTAGATGGGGATAAAGTTCCTGTAGTGCATGTAAAAAATATGCTGGGTAAAACAGTCTGGGCTACTCCTGCCTCAGGAAAAGGCAAACCTATTCGTGGAATTGTTTTCGCTCAGGGACCTGGATACACTTGGTGGGTGATGCAAAAGAACGGAGAGGTCCGGTGTGTACCTCAAGGAGATTTAATACTGGGTGAGAATAGCCCATGAACTGAATTGTACCATGTTAATTAGTATATTATACTGTATGTTATCACTACCATGATTACTATAGGTGACTAATTAGAATGTATGGAAAAGAGTGTAACCTGAGCATGACATAAATGGTATGGAATAAGGGGTGGATAGATGTCCTGGTTTCAGTTAGAACAGAATTAATTTTCTTCCTAGTAGCTGGTGGAATGCTGTGTTTTGGCTTAGGATGAGAAGAGTGCTGATAACACCCCAATGCTTTAATTGTTGCAGAGCAGTGCTTACACCAAGCCAAGGACATCTCAGCCTTTTGCTCTGTCCTGCCAACGGGCAGGCTGGGGGTGCAGTAAGAGCTGGGAGGGGACAGACCCAGGACAGGTGACCCAAACTAGCCAAAGGGGTATTCCATACCATCTGACGTCATGCTAAACAATATATAGGGGTGGCTAGCCGGGGGGAGGGGGCCGGACTGCTCGGGGTTAGGCTGGGCATCGGTCAGCGGGTGGTGAGCAATTGCATTGTGCATCACTTGTTTGTACATACTATTATTACTTTCATATTATCACTATTGTATCATTATTATTATTATTGTTATTATTATTTTTGTTATTATTATTTTCCCTGTCTTATTAAACTGTCTTTATCTCAACTCACGGGCTTCACTTTCCATTTCTCTCCCCCGTCCCAGAGAGGGAGGGGGGAGGGTGAGCGAACGGCTGCGTGGTGTTTAGCTGCCGGCCGGGTTAAACCACGACACTTAGTTATTTATCTGAATATTTAGCACTTCCAAACACCCTGCAGACAGTCTCTTACTGTTGTTTCTGAATGAAGTAAAGGCAACTTTAGCAGCAAAAGTAAAAATTCTGGAGAAAAAAAAATTTTTTTGGTTAGCTTTTAGTTTTAAACCAAGTTAAGTATTGTTAAATTTTGTTGACAGCAATTTAGAAGTTTTTAAGTGGTGGAATATAGCTTCAGTGTTACAGCAGTTTTGTACTAGCATCCAAAGATGGTATGCTTACCAATACATAGCAATGAATTTTTTTCTTTCACTTTCTTAGTCTCATTGTATTCTTCAGACACCAACCATAGCTGTTCATAACAATTTTCTCTTTACAAATCTCTCTGCTCATTTGAATCTGAATGTAGTTCACTTTCTATTTAAACAATTATGGTAAGAAATGCAAAAATGTTTATCTAATTGTAATTCCAAGTGTATGATCATAGATCTTTTCTGAATAACAATGTAAGAATATATATTTCTATTCAAAGAAGCTTGGAGGGCAAGTGAGAAGAGGGGTGTGTGGGATGGAAGTAGAATTCTTGCCTATATTCTCCTCAGTGACTTCACATAATTGCCATGAATAGAGAGGAAAATGAGCCCATTATTATAGAGACCGGAGCCTACAGTTGTTTTTATTTAAGCAATAAACACATAATGTTATGACAATGGGGATAACAGATGATTCGTTGAGGCACCATCAGTGTTCATACATTCTACAAAATCCATGAGAGAACAGACATGCAAGCAATATCTAAGAATCTGGATATTTCAGTTTACATATTTAGGAAAATTTACATTGGAGGACAAACCAAGTGGGATGTAACATTTCAAAACTGTAGGCAGGGATTAAGACTAAAAACAAGCCAAGCTACTCTCATTTGTATTTGATGGAATAATGGGCTGAAAATGCTAAGGACATGAGAAGCAGTGTGAAGCAGTACTGATACCAAGGACATTCAACAAGTGTTTTATCCCTTTCTGAAACTTAATTCATAACCGATACAGGTTGAAACAAGTCCAAAAGAATGGATAGGCCCCTTGATGATATAGTCACTGTCCTACAGGTCTAGTACTTAATTTGCACTGATGCATATATCATAATGAGATGATAAAGATACAGTCATATGGTTTGATACCGTGATATGATGCCATGTGACCTATGTTATAGAAGGTGCCAACATGTATGCACATGTGATCTAGGATGCCTGTTACCTTGTTTTAAAGACCATATGTCTCTGATGTAAAATTCAGTACATATTTCTTGAATATTATCAGATAAAATAAAGAAGGCAGAGAAAAGAGGGAGGGAAAGAAAAGAAAGGAAGAAAAGTGAATGAGGAAGTGTGAGGAAGAAGGGAAGAAAGAAAGAAAGAATGAGAGGAAGGAGGGAAGGCAGGAGATTAGGCAATTTCTCAGAGGTCTCACTATGACATCAAAGCTGACTACAACCTGATGCTACAAAGCTACAGCAGCTCATCAGAACATTTCATTGTTCAATTTGTCATGCTGTAGCATCTCAAGATTTGTATAAGAAACTTTGCAATCCTCATTCTTCTTGGGAGGAAGCTGTGTTCCTGAAAAGTCCACAGCCTCAGCCAGACAAGTAGCTGAAGAATCCCTGAACACATAACAGCTGGTGATAATTTCAGTACCTTAGTTTCATTAATTATGACTTCAGAGCATTATACATCTAATTAGTTAATTTCCTATCTTTATATTTCACTGGTGAATTGCTCTGTATCAAGAGCATCCGAGTGCAACAAAAGTCTCTAAGTGTCTCTTTACAAAAAAGATAAAACAGATTTAATATGCCTAATACAGTCAGGCATATTTACTGTTTTGTGCTTTAAATCACGTAAAAATGTCATGCCATTTTTCTTGTGTCTTCTTTTGCATCCTGGTAGTACAGTATTTTTGTTGTTTGTGTGGGTTTTTTTTTGTTTTTTTTTTTTTTTTTCTCCTCCTTTTCAACTTAGAAAGTAAATCAGCTACGCTGGAATGCTTTTTTCCTTTTGATGTTGATGATATGCTTTGGGCTAAGCTATATTTAAAAAATGATTTTTTCAACAACTGATTGCAAATAGTTTTATTTATCTGATTTAAAAGAGGCACAAGTTGTTAAAGATATGCTATATAGTATATTACTATGAGTTCTTAAAAGCAAGAAGTGGAAGAATACGGTTAATACCTCAGTACTCTTGATGACTATACAACCAACACTTATCAAAATGGTCTGCTGCAAAACAGATCTTGAAGAAACTTTACATTATTTTTATGTACTAAATCTAGACTTCGCAAAATAATAGCATATGTAAAGTGCTAAAATAAATAATAGTGTGTAAATAGTACAAACACAATTGATATTTCAGATGTAGGCATAAATCATTATCTTGTGTTATTATTTCCATATTGTTCCTCACCTGATCAGTATC